>NC_057719.1:29632418-29679599 GCF_004010195.1 Chiloscyllium plagiosum
GAAGTATACACACTTGAACCCATCTCTGTGTCCGCAAGTATTCCCTGTCAGTGCTACCTTCTCCACAGCCTCCCTACATTTTTGGACATCCTGAAAAACAGCTAACCTACTTGCTGGACTACAAGTCCGGTTCCCATTCCTCTGCCAAATTAGTTTAAACCCCCCCCCGAAGAGTGCTAGGAAACCTACCTCCCAGGATATTGGTGCCCTTCTGGTTCAGGTGCAACCCGTCCTGCTTGTACAGGTCCCAACTTCCCCAGAATGCAGTCCAATTGTCTAAATACCTGGAGCCCTCTCTCCTACACCATCCTTGCAGCCATGTGTTCAACTGCACTCTCTCCCTATTCCTTGCCTCACTGTCACATGGCACCGGCAACAACCCAGAGATGACGACTCTGTCCATCCTAGCTTTTAGCTTCCAGCCCAACTCCCTGAGCTCCTGAATGACCTCCCCACCCCTCTTCCTACCTATGTCGTTGGTGCCAATGTGCACCACAACTTCTGGCTACACACCCTCCCCCTTAAGGATTCTGAAGGCACAGTCCGAGACGTCTCGGACCCTGGCACCCGGGAGGCAACAAACCAACCGAGAGTCTCCTGGCACCCGGGAGGCAACAAACCAACCGAGAGTCTCGCCCATGTCCACAGAACTGCCTGTCTGTTCCTCTAACTATAGAGTCTCCTATAACTAGCGCTCTCCTCCTCTCCCCCTTTCCCTTCTGAGCCTCAGAGCCAGATCTCGTGCCAGAGACCCGGTCACTGCAGCTTACCCTTGCTAGGCCGTCCCACCTCAACAGTATCCAAAGCAGTATACTTATTGTTGAGGGGAACGACCACAGGGAATCACTGCACTGCCTGTTTCCTCCCCTTCCCACCTCTAACTGTTACCCAGCTACCTCTGTTCTCTGGCGTAACTATGTCCCTGTAGCTTCCATCTATCACCCTCTCAGCCTCTCAAATAATTCTCAGTTCATCCAACTCCAGCTCCAGTTCCCTAACGCGGTCTGTGAGGAGCTGGAGCTGGCTGCACTTCCTGCAGATGAAGTCAGCAGGAGCATCGGTGGTCACCCCTACCTCAAATGTCCTGCAGGAGGAACATTCCACTGCCTGCACTGCCATAACTCTACACTTAGTCTCCAAAACAAGAACACCAAGTAGCTTACCTTTTTTTTAGGTTAGAGGAGGGAGGGTGGGTGTCACTACACGTGTAGTGTCTCGGGTTCCTTCTCCACTCAAATAACAATTACTTACCTTCCCGACCGGCTTTGCGCTCCGACTTCACTTCTGCCCAGCTCCCGCCGCTCTCTGCTGCAAAAAGACCGTTGGCGTCGAGGTACGTTCTTAAATAATAATTACTTACCTTCCTGACCGGCTTTATGATGGTCCTGTGATACAGCAATATTTTCAATACAATAACTGAATTCTGGATTTTATAAAAGTAAGTAGATACATGGAAACAAAACCAAATAATTATTTTTCTCACTGGCTTGCAAGCATGCATCTAGATTGTCTCCTGCCCCCAGTGCAGATAGAGGACATAGAGTCATAAAGCACAGACATAGATCCTTCATTCCAACTCATGTGCACCAACCAGAAATCCCAGTCTGATTTGGTCCCATTTGCCAGCATTTGGCCCATATCCCTCTAAACCCTTCCTATTCATATACTGATCCAGGTATCTTTTAAATGTTGTAATTGTACTCGCCTCCACCACTTCCCCTGGCAGCTTGTGTCATACAGGCACCACCCTCTGTGTGAAAAAAAAATCACTCGACATCTGTCCTTCAAATCCATAATCAAAAAACTTTGGTGTCAGCTCTCTCATATGCCCAGCCTTTCTCCACTCTTCTCAATCAGAGATTCAGTTTGTATAGGATGCTTAGTTTATTTTGCACAATGCATATCCCGTTCAAAAGATGCAAGCAGCCTTTAAGTAGCGTTAGCCACTTACAATATTAAATCTGCCTACTGATGCTTGCAGCCAATGGATGACATAGGTAGCACTATGCTGCACATAGCAAAGGTACAAAAGAGCAGACATTAGAAATTGGAGAAACAATGAGCGGACAAAGGCTAATCATGCACCATGATCTCCCACACTCATTTTCAGGTTTTTTGTAAACATCTAAATTAGGAGCAAAAGTAGAATATTTGACCCCTCAAGCCCGCTCTGCCATTCAATGAGATCACGACTGATATTCCATGGTCATGTCTTCTCACGAGTAAGCTGTGATTGGAAGGGTTCAAATTGGATAGATTAGAAGTGTTGGATAGATTATCAGGAGTTAAAGTTGATGAGGTACCAGGACTGATGAGATGCATACAAGGATATTGATGGAAGTGAAAGGTGAAACAGCAGAGACACTGACCAGAATACAGTCTTTCTAGACTCAGGCAATCTGCCAGAGGAATGGAGAATTGCAAAAACTATGAACTTGTTCAAAAAGTTTATAAGGATAAACCCAACAATTATATAGATCAGTCAGTTTAACTTATGTAGATGGAATAATTCCCAAATATAATTATTTGGCAGGGATATAGTAGTCACATGGAAAAAGAAGAGCTGATTCGGAAGATTATGCAGAGACATACAGTACCACACACACACTTGTGAGAAACTTATAGCCTGTGGAATAATAGGGACAGTAACAACATAGATACAAAATTGGCTGAGTAATAAGAAATAAAGAATAATGATGAATTTTCAAGATGGAGAAAAGCTTGTAATTGGAGTTCCCCCAGGGTCAGTATTGGGACCTTTGCTTTCCAAATATCTATTAATCTTGATTTTGACATGCAGGAAACAGTTTCAAAGTTTGCAAGTGACAAAAAAAAATTGGAAGCATTGCGAACTACGAAGATAGTGAAAAATGGGAGGGACCTGCATGTGTATGTGCATATATATTTCAAAGTATGAGAGGTGGAGAGTGCAGTAAATAAAGCATACAGTATCCTGGAACAATAGCAAAGTACTGGAGATGCTAGAGATCTGAAAATAAAAGCAGAAAATGCTTTGGCAAGTTAGGAGCGGAGTTAGCAATTGTGATAATCTGAGCTTCTGACCTACTCTATAGTATATAGGCAGCACGGTGGCTCAGTGGTTAGCACTGCTGCCTCACAACGCCAAAGAACCGGGTTCAATTCCAGCCTTGGATCTGTGTGGAGTTTGCATATTCTCCGCATGTCTGCATGGGTTTCCGCCGGTTGTTCCCACAGTCCAAGTATGTACAGATTAGGTGGATTGGATTTACTAAATTGTCTGCAGTGTCCAGGGAGCAGATGAGATGGATCAGCTTGGTAAATGTGGGATTATGGGGATAAGGTGAGGCTGAATCTTGGCGAGATGCTCTTTGGAGGGTGCAGACTCATTGGGCTGAATGGTCTCTTGCCACACTGTACAGAATCTATGATTTTTATGACAAGTCTAGTTTAGTTTCTGATCAATGGCAAACCCCAGGAGGTTATGAAGATAGGTTAAGGCTGTTCTCCTTGGAGAGAAGGCAGTGTAAAGGAGATCTGATATCAGTTTTTAAAATTGTGAAATAGTTGAATAGGTTAGATATGGATAATTTGTTTCTGCTTGTATAATATTGAGGCTTTGAGAGCACAGATTTAAAGGGATTTGTAAAAATAGCAAATGTGATATGACAGAAAATATTTTCATACAATTAGTGCTTTAGATCTGGAATACTCCACCTGGAAATATGGTTGAGATGGTTCCGTTGAGGCAGTCAAGAAGGTGTTAGAGGATTACTTGAACTCCAACAATTCACATGGGTATGGAAAAAAGGCAGAACATTGGCACTTAGTCATAATGCTCATTTGGAGAGTTGGTAGAAATGGAGATATGACAGGCTGAATGTCCCCCTTCTGCGCCGCAATATATCTGTGATATGTCCAATGACATTTGATTCCTTTGCCTAGCAAAAGCTATTCACCTCAGCCTTAAAAATATTCAACAGCTTTATTGCCTCTGGTGCCATCTGAGTTTCAAAATCACACAACCCACTGAAAAAAATCTCATCTGTTTTTATGAATCTTATCCATATTGACTGCCTTTAATGTGTCATTTTGATTGTAGTTCTGTGCTAAAACATTCTCTTTACATTATACCTAATAACTTATTCTTCCATTTAACTCTCAAACCATTTTATAGAAACAGCTACTGTTATGAAGTTGAAGGCATTTACTGTACCTTTAAGCAAGAATGAATGCTGTTCTCATCTGAGAGATTACAAGCACCTTTGTATGACTAGATGGCAGTCCCAGAGTGTACTGGAAAATTGAAAAGATGTAACATTTGACTGTGAAATGGATACCTCAGTTTTGGTTGCTGTTTTGACAACAATTCAAATTTAACCAGTTTAAATTATCCCCCAGGATACTAAAACCCAATAGAGTTTGAATTTATTGATTTGCCAACATCCAACCAATGAGACGATCCAATGTTGGGGATATAAAAATGCAGGCATTTTGAAAATTGGAGAGAGAGCAACTGCCAGCAACACAGATCCAAAAAATTAGGAAACACTCTCTATCAAAGGTACATTTTCATAAGAAACATTCTTGCAGTAAAAAGAAAGAAGAAGCAGGGAATTCCGGAGCCGGAAGAGTGAAGTCACAGAAAACCACAGCAGTTGTGTGGTTTTGAAATTAAGTTATTGTAATTTTAGTAAGTGTCTGATTGGAACAGCATTTTATTATGGAGTTGGAGGCAGATAATAAGCAGATAAGAGAAAGTAGGGCTTAGAATTATGTATAGTTGTTGTTTAATGTTCACTTTTAGAATTAATTAATATTATTTTCTTTAAATAGTGGAATTTGGGAGTTCTCGATCACTCGTATTTTAACAGGTTACGAGGCGAGGTAAGCTTTTCTGGGTGTTTGGTTTAATTAACAGAAGGATTCATTGTCGTGTTATGACACTACTGACTGCCTGACTGTTTTCCTCCAGATACTTAGCTTGAACCTACATCTTAGTTTTGCATTTGAGGTAAAATGAGTACCAATTTTAAACATTGTTGCTGCCATGTCGGGGCAACCATGCATTTTTCATATTTGCTTTTTTTAGATTAGATTAATTTAGATTACTTACAATGTGGAAACAGGCCCTTCGGCCCAACAAACTGACTGTGTGGAGTTTGCACATTCTCCCCGTGTCTGCGTGGGTTTCCTCCGGGTGCTCCGGTTTCCTCCCACAGTCACAAAGATGTGCAGATTAGGTGAATTGGCCATGCTAAATTGCCCGTAGTGTTAGGTTAAAGGGGTAAATGTAGGGGTATGGGTGGGTTGCGCTTCGGCGGGTCGGTGTGGACTTGTTGGGCCGAAGGGCCTGTTTCCACACTGTAAGTAATCTAATCTAAGATCCACACCGACCTGCCTAAGTGCAACCCATCCAGACCCATTCCCCTACATTTACTCCTTCACCTAACACTACAGGCAATTTTGCCTGGCCAATTCACCTAACCTGCACATTTTTGGATTGTGGGAGGAAACCAGAGCACCCAGAGGAAACCCACGCAGAAACGAGGAGAATGTGCAAACTCCTCACAGAGAGTCGCCTGAGGCAGGATTGAACTAGCTACATTCATCACTGAAAAGGAAACAAAGAACTTCTATATTTTAGGAGCTGTTTTTGCATTTTCCTCCTAAAAGCATCACTCCTTGGCATGGCACAGTTCCCTGAATGCTGTTTTCCCTCCAATTCCTCGTGAATATTTATATTCAAGCCTTGACGATATGTTTCAATGTGCTATGTGATTACAGGGATAAAACAGCCAGATCCAATCCTGTTCTCACCCCATGAAATTAGGTAACTCAGTTTACACTGATGAGGTTAAATACTTTCTTAAGTTAAATACTCTAACCCGTGAACATAGACGATTACATGAATATTATAAAGTATGTTCAACTTATAATTTAATAAACAAAGAAACCACCTTAATAAGGAGTGAACACATACTAACCACTACATTTCCATCAAAAGCCCTCAATGAAGGTAGGTGATAGATGACAAAAAGGCGATAGTGTTCCTGTTTACAAACCAATGGGTTCCCATACAAGTCCAATATTACAAGATTCTCCATTCCCTAAAAAAAAAGAAAAGATCCATTAAGGAAAGTAACACATTTCACAGTTTTAAAGAGATGAATTAATCTTCTACAAATTCACAGCATTTTTATGCTATTGAATGTTCTGCAAGAAATAATTGTCAAAACTGAAATAACAACTTTTAAAGGCGCATTAATTATAGAATCATAAACATAGGAGGTGCTCATTTGGGCAACTGTGTCCATGTCAGAAGGCAAAAGGAATTCATCCAATTTGAAAGTTACTATTCAATCGTCATCTGCCACTCTTTCAGGGAGTGCAGTCAGACCATCTTAAGTTACTGCAAATTTCACCTCCTTTCATCAATCACCTTTTACATCTGTGTCTTCTGATTTCTGACCTTTCTGCTCGCATGAACATTTGTCCTTTATTTAACCAAAACACCCGGATAAATTTAAACTTCTCTATTAAAAATCTCCTTATCTTGCTCTGCTCTAAGATGAACAACATTAATTTCTCTAGGATCTCCATGCAATTGAAGTCATTTATCCCTGTCACAAACCTATTAAGTCTTCTCTAGATTCTCTCCAAAGACATGACATCGTTCCTAAAATGTGATGATGCAACTTTCGCATTTTCGTACTCTATTCTGACATCGAAGACCCATCTGTCACTTTCAAAGCTTGGTATACATTAATCCCTTGATCATTCTGATACTTGAACTTTCTTTAAAAGTCTACCACTTCGTTGATAATACCTCTTCTTGTGGTTTCTTCCAAAGTCCATCATTTCACATTATTTTAAAGAAAATTTTAAAAGATTAGAGTCAAGGATAGCGAATGAGATTGATTGGATATTTCTTTCAGAGAATGCAGATGTGGCAGAACACAAGACCAATTTCTGCACTGTAAATTGTCTACCAAAGTATGAAGCATATTTACCTTTAAATGGTAGATTTCACAGTTATTAACTATGAGATTGTTTCCCAAGTAGAGTTCTATTAAGGTGTATATTTTCTGTAAACAGCGTAGTGAACAAATGTTGTTGTTTTCTAGTGACAAATAGTGGAGATGCGTTAACTTGTCTAGACCACAGCCTTCCAAACTTTTCAATTGATTATTTCCAAGATTCAATCGAGTCAGTTTCATCAGCTTTGAAATCCCTAATTGCAAGAAAAATTAATTAGTTAACAGTAACCCAGCAGGGATCAAGGAGCATCTTTTACACCCACAGGGTGCCCCAAAATCCAACTAATTAATTACTAGTATAGTCATCATTGTTATGTAGGCAAATTCAGTAATCAATTCACATAAACTGCCATCAAATAAATTGCCAATTACTGTCTCTACAATTGCCCAGACTTGATAGATTTAAAGAATATTATAATATAAGAATGAACCTTTGATTTATCATATAATGATTCAAGTAACACTAGGTAAATTACGTTGAAGATCTGTGGTTAGAATGTGCCCATCTCACTGGTCAAGCATTTTAAAAGAAAGATTAGCCCTCATAACAAATGATGACATAAGGTCATTAGTGAGAATGGATTTTTGCTCAGAAAGTAGAATCAGTTTAGGAATAACACTGATACGGGTAATTTATGTCGGCCCAATCGTAATTACACCACTGAATGGAGCAAAATCTAATTGGAGCTTTAAACAAAGACAACAGAATAATCGTTGATATTTAATCTTTGTATATATTGGACAAATCAAATTGGCTAAGGTGGTCTGGAAGATGGGTCTGTAGAATTATTTTGCAACAGTTTCCTAGAACAATATGTCCTAGAACCAATAGGAAATAGAGCTATTTTAGATCCTTAGATTTCGCATTTTTAATTAGGCAGTTTTAATTAGCAATCGCATAATAAAAGAGGCTCTGCAATAGGGTTATAGTACAACTGAATTCCATATTAAGTTTGAAAGTGGCACATTCCAATCTCAAATAAATTTCTTAAACTTAAAGAAAGAAAATTCCATGGATACGGGAATTTCAAAAAAATTACATTCAATTAGAAAAAAAAACAAAAAAAATCCATCCATTGCTTCTAGCAAGTTGTTTTATTGACCATCACCATTAACAACCACAACCATGGTTGTGGCAGGACTACAGAGCTTAGATCTGATACAGTGAATGATCACTTGTCTCTTTGTGTTCTATGCCGTTTGCCCCGTGTTGTGCCTTCACTAGGCTTGCACCTTGTTTCTGTTTGTCTGTGCTGCTCCTGGCATGTTCTCCTGCACTTCACTGAATCAGGTCTGGTCCCAGCTTGATGGTAATTGTAGACTGGGGGATATACTGGGTTAATAGGTTACAGATCATGGTTCAATGGAATTCTGCTGCTACTGATGGCTCATTGTGCTTTGTATATGCCACTTTAGAGTTGCTGGATAAGTTTAAAATTTATGCTCATTACCATTCAACACAATGGAGAGGATCCTCAATGTGAAGTTGGTAATTTATCTCCACAAGGTTGATGGTCACTCCTACAAATGCTGTCATGGACAGATGCATCTGTGGTAGGTTGACTGGAAAGGGCTAGGTCAAGTACGTTTTTGCCTCTTGTTGGTTCTCTCACCATCTGCTGCAGACCTAGAGTATATTCTGTACCCTTACCACTCTGTGTTTCTTTCAGTTGGTGTTCAACATGGAGAAGTATTAATAATCAGTTGAGAAGGAAGTGGTAGGTCAAAATCAGCAGATTCTCTTGATCATGTTTAACCTGCCATGAGGCTGTACATGGTCTGGAGTCAGTGCTGAGGACCTACAAGACAGATGCCAGTTGTGAATCATATTGCTGCCACCTCTGGTGAGTCTGCCATGGTGGTGGGAATGGACATACCCAGAGATAGGAATCATGAGGTCTGGGATATGGTCAGTTAGGCTCATTGCATCATACATTACTATGTCAGGTTGTTGCTTGACAAGTCCCCAAGAGAGCTATCCCAATTTTATACATGCCAGACATATAGCAGAGGGATGGTGACAAAAAAGTTATTTAGCATTTAGAAGAATGAGAGCTCATTCCACTGAAACTGAGTTTTGAAGGGGCTCTCTAAGATAAGATACTGAGAGATTGTTTCCATGACTGGGGAACATAAATCATGTTCCAAACTTAGGCTACTGGCTGTATGGAATTTGCACAATCTCACCATGTCTGTGTGGGCTTCTGCCAGGTGCTCCAGTTTCCCCCCACAGTCCAAAGATGTGCATGTTAGGTGGATTGGCCATGCTAAATCATTAAGTGTTCAGGGATGTGTAAGTTAGGTGCATTGGCCATGGGAAATGCAGGGTTATAGAGAAAGGTTGGGTGGGGAGGAATGGGCTGGGTGGGATACTCTTCATAGGATTGGTGTGGACTTGTTGGGCCACTTGTTTCCACTGCAGGGATTCTATGGACTCTCCTATGTTGGTGAAGCCTCAAAATGAGGACAACCATTTAGCACTGAGTTGAGAGAAATTTCACTCAAAAGGTTGTGAAGTTTTAGAATTAATTTAGCCCAGAAGGTTGTGAGTGACTGATTGTTGAGTATACTTAAGACTAGCATCAATTGATTTTTCTCACCGGAAATCAAAGGATCAAGAGGCACAGGCAGAAAAGCAAGTTAAAGTACAAGATCAGGCATGCTCATATTGAATGACAGGAGCTGGCTTGCAATGGTGTATGGTCTTATGAATATCACAACACCAGAAGAATTGGGCAGTATCCATGGCTCACTACATATCCCAAGAGAATAAAAAAAATGTTATGTCCGCTTTCAATCAACAAATCAGCAGCTAGTTTTAAATTCTCCTCAGCTGACTGTATGTTCATGTCTAGTTGAGACTTGAACTGCAAACACATGATTCTCAACATGCTCGCTTGGAAAAGCTCTTACTTCAGTGTAAAAGCTGCTAATTTGGTTTTGGAATGATAAAGTTTGTTTACCAAGTATTACAAGGAGAATGAAATATAAAATCTGAAAAGAATGACAAAATCTGTACAAAACCAACCACTACCTTCAAGTTCAGAAATAAAGTTGTCTTCCAAAGAAAGTTCTTCAAGTTGGAGGCAGTGATCCAAGCCTTCAAATCTATGGATGATGTTGTTATTAAAAGAAGCCCAGCGCAAATTCTCCAGCCTATCTAGATTTGTGAGCCGTGAAAGATTCTGTCCATCTAAATTTAACGTAGTAATCTGTGTTCCAAATGCAAATCAAAATATAAAAGGACATATGATTTAGAGATAGGATATAGGTATTGTTAACAACTGAGCTACCATTTATAAAACTGCAGTACAAATGAACACTTTAGATAGCTTTGTAATTAACTGGTCATATGAATAAGTCATACGTTTGAATAGGTTGTATAAATTTCTTGAAGTGTATTAGGACTTTACAGCAAGTCCTGGTTTACCAGGGCACTCAGAAGGTCGGAAGAACACAGAGTAATCTTGGGGTGCTTGTCCACAAATTTCTGCAAGTGGAAGTTTAAGTTTCTATGGTAGTTAAGGCAGCATATGGGACACTTGCCTTTATCAATGAAGTCATGATTTGGAGATGCCGATGTTGGACTGGGGTGTACAAAGTTACAAATCACTCAACACTAGGTTATAGTCCAACAGGTTTATTTGGAAGCGCTAGCTTTCGGAGTGCTGTTCCTTCATCAGGTGATTGTGAGAATAAGATTGCAAGATACAGAATTTATAGCAAAAGTTTTCAGTGTGAGGTAACTGAAATTATGTATTGAAAAAGATTGTTTGTAAAGTCTCTCATCTTTTAGAATGACCATGTTTTTTCAGTTCTTTCTTATGTAAGCTGCAAAAACTTTTTTAAAAGTTACATTCTCAAGTGCACTTTAACAATTGGTGTCATGTCGGCCCAGATAAGGTATTGAAGGTGTTAACTCCCTGTGAGGCTGTCTGTACCACAATGGGCAGACTGATTCTAATCTAAAAAACTGATTTACAGAGTCTTACATGGATTCATGCAGCTTTTGAGCAAAGTAAAATGCAATTCTGCAAGTACAAATTCACCCCACCTGTCTGTGTGTATAGTGCAATGGGGTCATTTGTAGTGTGACATGAACCCAAGGTCCCAGTTGAGGCCATCCCCATGGGTACCAAACTTTGCTATCAGCCTGTGCTTGGCCACCTTTCGTTGTTGTCTGTCCCAAAGTCCGAGATAAACAACGTTGGCTGAGTCGCATGAGTGCCTGCCATGTATATGGTGTGAGATGTCCTCACGTGTAATGGTGGTATCTGTGTCAACAGTCTGACATATCTTGCAGCGTCTACCATGACAAAGTTGTATGGTATTGTCCTGAAAGCCAGGCAGTTTGCTACAAACAATGATCTGTTTGAGGCTGTTTAAAGGCGAGAAGTGGAGGTGTGGGGAAGGTCTGAGTGAGGAGCTCATCCTCATTGATGATGTGTTGCAGGCTGCGAAGAACATGGCATAGTTTTTCATCTCCTGGGAAGTGCTGGACAACAAAGGGTACCCTGTCGGTTGCAGCTCGTGTCTGTCCCCTGAGGAGATCATTACAGTTCCTCGCTGTGGCAGGTCAGAACTGGCAATCGATGAGTTGAGCATCGTACCCTGTTCTTATGAGGGCATCCGAGTACTTCCAGGTGCCCATCATGTTCCACCTCATCTGAACAGATCCTGTCTACGTGTAGGGCTTGTCCATAGGGAATGGCTGTTTTAATATGTTTCGGGTGGAAGCTGGAAAAGTGTAGCATCGTGAGGTTATCCGTGGGTTTGCGGTAGTGAAGTGCTGAGGTGTCCATTCTTAATGGAGATTCATGTGTCCAAGAATGGTGAGTTTGATGGTGGGATGCAACTTGTTGATATCACTGTGTAATTTTTGCAGTGACTCCTCTTCATGGGTCCAGAGGAAGAAAATGTCATCAATGTACCTGGAGTATAGTGTTGGTTGGAGGTCCTGTGTAGAGAAGAAGTCTTGTTCAAACCTGTGCATGAAAATGTTGGCATATTGGGAGACCATGGGTGTTCCATGTGTCTGAATGAAGAACTGGTTGTCAAAGGTGAAGACGTTGTGATCGAAGATAAAGCAGATGAGTTGTAGGACAGTGCTCGGAGATTGGTAGTTGTTGGTGTTGAGTACCAAGGCTGTTGCCGTGATGCTGTCATTGTGGAGGATGCAGGCATAGAGTGCTGAAACATCCATTGTGATGAGGAATGTTCCTAGTTTGATTGGTCTGTGGGTGCTGAGT
This sequence comes from Chiloscyllium plagiosum, assembly GCF_004010195.1. Taxonomy (NCBI): domain Eukaryota; kingdom Metazoa; phylum Chordata; class Chondrichthyes; order Orectolobiformes; family Hemiscylliidae; genus Chiloscyllium; species Chiloscyllium plagiosum. The sequence continues at coordinate 29,644,687 of NC_057719.1, forward strand.
TTCTGTAAGAAATCTATATCTGGGGGTCCTCTGTACAATGGGTTTCAAGATGTCTTCAACATAGCCAGAGAGCTTCTCTGGAGCAAAGAAAGTTAGTGGGGACTTGATAAGATGATTATGGGCCGAATGGAAGCAGCCATTCTCCTTTGTTAAAGGATCATGAACAAGGTATCATAATTTTAAGATGAAAGGCACAGGGGATTTGAGAAAAAAAATGTTTTAATCTAAAAGGATGATGGGGTCTGGAATGGAACTACCTGGGTGGGTGGTTGAGGCAAGTAACCTCATGAGCTTTAAAAAGTACTTGGATAAGCAACTGAAATATCACAACATTCAAGGCTATGGGCATAGTGCTGAAAAATGGGATTAATAGGGAATTAGTGTAGAAAAGAAACAATGAACTGCAGATGCTAGAAATTAGAAACAAAAAGAGAAATTGCTTGAAAAACTCAGCAGGTCTAGCAGTACCTGTGGAGAGAAAGCAGAGTTAACATTTCAGGTCCAGAGTAGCTGGATTTCTTCAGAATCACCATCTGAGGCAGACAGTTCCAAAGGCACATAATCCTCAAAGATAAAAATTCCACTTTTTTTTCTTAAAAGGGTGACACCTAATTTCAAAACAGTATCCTCTAGTTATTCTCACTCACCCTCTGCTGAGAGGGATGAGATTTACATATATATATTAATATCAGTTTGGATTTTAAAATAGTGATATGTCTACATAGTAGTTTTAAAAGAAGAAATAAGTCAGATTGTTCATTTGTAACTGTGACCTGATATAATATGTATTTGAGAGTGAGGACTCTGGAATGTTCATGGAAAATTGTTTATACTATGCTGGTTTATGATAGCAATTATAAACATTGAAGGCTGTAAGATTTGTTTTCAATTCTGGATAATCAAGGAATGATTTTAGCTGAAGAAAACCAGAGATTAGAATTTTTGGGTAGTGCTGAGGAGACCTGACTAGGTTCAGATGCAAATATAGTTACTTTTTCCTCTAGAAATGAGCCTAGAACAGCTCAATAAAAAAAAGTGTAACTTCCAGATCAGAAGTGTTTAGTTAGAGATTTGCAGGGTATTAGAAGTTGATAAAGTCAAAGGATTCAGTTTTGAGAGTATTCATGTAAGACAACTACATGGGTCACAGGAAAGAACTGCCGAGTTAAGTCAAACATAAAGATTTGATTTTGAGGATAGTTTCTCCAGATTTGAGTCTCTATAATAATGATAGTGTCAGGAAACAGGATTTGCTTAAGAGTGTGTTTTAAGACAATTTTAAATAATGTTCTGTACTTAAACAGTTTCGTTTTCATTAATTGTTTCGTGAACTTTTGTTCAATTGTTAAAGAAATTCTGCAGTCTTGTATGACCATGTTTTAGTAATTGTTAACTAACCAAAAAAGGATCTATCAAACCATGTTTCATTCTGAGAACTGACTTCACAATCATAATGTCAGGTAGGATTATACCATTAACTCCATCATGTCAAGTTATGTTGATCTTATAAATTTCAATCAAACCACATCTTGCTCTTCTAATGTGTAGTAAAAACAAGCCCAACTTGTTCAATCTTTCCTTGGAAGGCAATTTGCTCATTCCAGGTATCAATATAGTAAACCCACTCCGAACCGCTTCCAGTGCATTTACATTTTTCCTTGGATAAGCACATCAAAACTACATGCAGTATTTGAAAATGTGGTCTTACTGCTGTCCTGTATAACTGAAGTATAAAATCTTTACTTTTATATTCAATTCCTCTTGTAAAATGGCTACCATTCCATTATCTTTCTAGATACAATGCTCTACCTGGAGACTAATCTTTTGGTGATTCATGCAGTAGAACACCTCGATTCCCCTGCATCTCATCATTCTGCAGTTTTTCACAGCTTAAATAATACTCTAAATTTTTATTCTTTCTGCTGTGAGCAAAATTTTCCCACATTATACTCTATCTGCCAACCTTTTGCCCAGTCATTTAACATATCTACATCGATCCGCATCTTTGTTAAGTCATCTTCACAACACACTACCTTCCCTATCTTTGTGTCATCTGCAAAATTAGCCACTATGCTTTTGATCCTCTTATTTAAGTCAATGTTATAAATTGAAATTAAAGGCTCAGCAAAGACCCCACTCATCACATCCTGCCATTCAGAAAACAAAACATTTTTGCATAATCTTTTTTTACCTATCCATGTTAGTATGTTACCCTCTAAATCATAAGGTGCCATTTTTCACAGTAGATTTTAATGTATAAGCTTGTCAATAGTCTTCACGAATATGTAGACTCTCTTTCATTCATAGCACAAATGACTCTAAGACCATAAGACATAGGAGCATAATTTAGGCCATTCAGCCCATTGAGTCTGCTCCATCATTCAATCATGACTGATAGGTTTTCAACCTCATTTTTCCACTTTCTCCCATAACCTTTGATTCTCTTGGAAATCAATAAATTATCTCTCTCAGTCTTAAATATACTCATTGACCTGGCCTCCACAGCCTTCTGTGTGGTAATGAATTCCACAGATTCACCACTCTCTGGCTAAAGAAGTTCCTCTTTACCTCCATTCTAAAGGTCTTCCCTTGACTCTAAAGCAGTGCCCTCGGCTCCTCGTCTCTTCTGCCAATGGAAACATCTTCCCAACATTCACTCTGTCCAGGCTGTATTCTGAAAGTTTCAATCAGATCCCCCCATCCTTCTAAACTCCACTGAGTATAGTTCCAGAGGCCTCAAACATTCCTCATATGTTAAGCCTTTCATTCCTGGGATCATTCTTGTGAACCTTCTTCAGTTTGCGGCTGCAATTTGCTCAGTGCATTCTTTGAACTTTCTGATTTACCAAAATCACTGGGATGTTTTTGTATCCTTTATAGTTAAGGCTTAAATAAATATCTATTTGTTATTTCTAAAATTTCTTTATCATCTAATATTAACTCCCCATTCTCACCACATTGAGGACAACAACTTACACTTTGCTTACTCATTTCACTTTCAGATACCTATAGAAACTCGTCTTCCCCGTTTTTACATTTCTAGCTAGCTTCCCCCATGTTCTAATTTATTTGTCCTGATGAGCAGTCATTCTCTGCTGATTTTTTGTATTCTGGCCAATCATCTAGCCTGCCACTATTATTTTCTTAGGTTTGATGGTCTCCTTAATCTCTTTTGTTAACCATGGATGGAAAGTCTTCCCCTTTTCATTTTCTTTATAGTAGAAATGTACTTTTTTTTTCTTTAATATTTATTCACAGGATGTGAGTGTCATTGATCAAGCCAGCATTTATTACCTATCCCTAATTGCCCAGAGGGCAGTTAAGTAACACCCATATTGCTGTGGGTCTGGAATCACATTAGACCAGACCAAGTGAGAATTCATAGTTTCTCTCAATGAAGGATATTAGTGAACCAAATGGGTTTTTCCTGACAAAGGTTTCATGGTCATCGTTAGACTACTAATTCCAGATACTTACTATGTACATTCAAATTCCACCGTCTGCCATGGAACACTTGAACTCAGGTTCCTAGAACACTACCTGGGTCATGCGATTAATAAATAGTCTAGCAACAATACTACTCGGCCATCACCTCCCCCTTGTTCTTATACCTATTCAGAATATTGAGATATATGCTCTTAGATGTCTGTTAATGCATCTCTATTGATCACTGAGCCTAATATCCCAGTTCTTATGCTCAGCTTTCATGTTGACATAGTTGCTCTTATTTAAGTTTAAAATATGAGTCTAAAATACCCAATATAAAATTCAAACATATAATGACAAAGCAACAACCAAATGCCTGTCATATTTGCTATGGACTAGGTCAGACCACTCAAAACATTCTTGAGCAGGCAGCCCAGACCATAACTTTGCAATTTGTTTTGGTAAGTGTACAGTGAAAATTACCCGGAGTGGGCTAGCTAGGTTGACTACCAGGTTTTAAAAGAGAAAGAAATTTATTCACAAGATTACATAATGAAACACAAAGAACAGAATAAAGAACCCCTTAAGAACTCAGTCTATCCAAACTAGACTTAATTATGCTATTCCAAATTCACACAACAGTCCCTATAAGCAAACACTCTTTAAAAAAAAAGTTAAAAATTGGAACAGATGCTTACAGGTTGAAGTTATAAGGGCAGAAAGAGAAAGAGCCTTCTTCCACACAGCTGAACTCCTAACTAATTCTGGACTGAACCGCTCAGCTAGAGAGCTGACTACTCCCCTTTCAGTATACAGGTCACTTCTAAAACATGGCTACTTTGGCCTGAAGTCTCATCTGTTTACATATAAACAAAAAGGCCCCTCAATATCCATTAATCTCTGTACCAAATCAGTACCAAATCGGAACTGGAAGCTGGTTTATGACCCCTCTGAAAAAACCAAGGACACAGTATCCTTGAGAAAAGGAACAGCTTTTAGAAAGAAGGGACCAGCTTTGTGACACATTACACAATACCAAATCTAGTTAGCTTCCTCTATGGTCAATTCCAGAACATGCTGCTCAAAGAAACTATCACAAAACCATTGTATGAACTCCTCATAAAAGCAAATAACTATTTCTAGTTTATATGCAGTATAAAATTACCCATAATTCTCACTATCCCTTTATCAAATGTTGATTATGTGTGTTCTTATATACTTCTTGCTCATGGTGACTGTTCAGGGGCTTGTAGATCACTCCAAGAGATTTCTTTTCTTGAGTATTTTCCTCTAGCCAAACAAATACTGCATGCTGATCTCTTGAACAAAGGTCATTTTCTAACTGTAACACCAATACCATCTTTATTTGAAGTGTTAAAGATCGACCTTCCTCTAGCTTCTTAGTCTCCTTGAACACCATATACATCTCAATATTCAGAAACCAATCCTTGACATCTTGCAGCCATGTCTCCATAATAGCTATCAGAACATATTTAGTCACTTCAATGTGAGGAGTGAGAGATAAAATCGTGAAGAGCATGGATAGGGTAAATAGACAAGGTCTATTCCCTGGGTTGGGGGAGTCCAGACTAAAGTGCATAGGTTTAGGGTGAGGTGGAAAGATTTAAAAGGACCAAAGGGGCAACTTTTTCACGCAAGGGTGGTACATGTATGGAATGAGCTGCCAGAGGAAGTGGTAGAGGCTGCTACAGTTACAACATTTAAAAGGTATCTGGGTGAGTACATAAATAGGAAGGGATTAGAAGGAGATGGGCCAAGCGCTGGTAAATGGGACTAAATTTATGACACGAGGTTGACATGGACTAGATGGATCGAAGGGTCTGTTTTTGTGTTGTACATTTCTATGAGCGCTATCAAATCAGTTGAAAATGCAATGTGCATTCAGATACAGAGCTTATGGCTTGGCTTTTTTGTTATCCCTGGAGCATCGATTCTTGTCAACAACCAGGAAGGTTGGCAATCGAGAGAGAAATCAGAGAACTGTAGAAGCAGCTCCAAAATAGCAACAATTCAGTCATGCAACCCCTTTGTCAGAATCCCCATCAAACAACACTAACACAAAATTCCTGATACAAAAGCAAGCAATAACTCTATTAACTGACTGCCAATAAAGTGAATTGAAATAAAATGGGGAAACTGGACATGGTATTATACATCTTACTCTATTACCTTGTTGATCTCAGATTTGTGTATAAATATTGTAGATTAAACAGTTTATTAAACTATTGTAAGATAGATTTTCAATTGGACTATTATTCTGCAACAGAACTCTGCACCGTCAGGAACTTATAGTAAATGTGCTACTTTTCAACTTTAATGTGATGAAATCCATTCATTACATACGTAATTGTACCAGGGAAGATGGTTTTGGCTGAAAAGTATCACACTTAATTCCAGACTGGTTAGATGATAACATTCAATACTTCCCTACAACAGGTGTGGGCATATTGCAAGATTTTTAACTGGTCACTCAGGACAGTTTCGGGGCAGGTCACAAAAGAACAGTTCAAAAGAATGCAGACAATGTTGTGATCTCAGCTGATAGCAATATTTGACATGTTTAATCCCAAGAAGCAACCTGGTTTGAATTTTGCAGTTGGGTTCCATGGTGGCTAGTCACTGAAACACACGTCTCCAGATGTTCTTTAACAACAGCACATTTACTACTTCAAACAAAACACCAAATCTATAGAAAAATCTTAACACAAACATCAAAACAAAATTGCACTCCTATTTCAGTTTCTCAAACCTTTAATTAACTGATGTTTTGCAGTTTCTTTCCCTTAAACTGTTGACAACATTTATCTCAAAACAATTTCTTTCGCAATCTGATGGCATAAACCTTGCACAAATCTGGTGGCCCAACCTTTCTGAAAATGAATAAGTTGTAGGTTTCAAAAGAAACTCTTCCAGCATGAAAATTCCACATGAAATCACTTCAGCTAAAGTGACTAGTTCTCCTGACTGACTTGATTCTTCTGCCAGAGCAAACCATTCTACTTTCTGAATTAAACTCCAGGTTATTCTAAGCAAAAACTTTGAACCTTCTATTCAGAAGTCAAACTAAACTAATTTCTTAAATGCATATATAATACATCTTTCCTCACAACAGGACTGAAGGTCAAGGAGTTGTGAAACAGATAACTGGAGAAATAGACAGGGGCAGGCTCCATGCTGTGAGTACTGATTTTTAGCTTTCTGGTAGGGAAGGAATCAAGAGCAATGAGATAGCTGTGTTGTTATGACGAACTCAGGAAGAGGTTCTAAGAAGTTGCAGGTAGACACAAATTGGCACTAGGACTCAAAAGCAGCCCTAAGAAGGTGAGAATGTGAAGGCTGATGGTTTGTATTAAGAGAAGTGCAGTTGAGACAATGAGAGTCGAAAAGCCATATGCAGTACTTGCTTGGTGCATCTGAGCTAAATTAAAGCTCAGGCAAAACGTGTGGCAGTTTTTAGTTTGGTGAAGCTGATGTGGGCGAAAAAGTTGACTCATGCTTGTGAATAAGTGATGGAGTGCATTTTTCAGAGTCTGGGAAAGTATGGACCAAGGAGGGAGTGATTGATTAGAACAGGTGCAAGTCATTGTGGCAATACAAGATGGATGGCTTTTGAGGGGCAGTCTCAAGGCAGATCAATAAAAGTGAAGAATTATGATTCCTTGTGAAGTCTAATGTGTTTTGATGACCATCATGTCATCAATGTTTGGGGGAGTAGCTCAGAAAATCTTTGGGATCTTACTTGATTTCATTTGCTATTTGATGTGCACTGTGGTGTATTCAATCACAATATATGATCTATGTTTACCACTTGTTAATTCTGGATGTTAGAAAAAAGTTGCACATGTATTGCAGATAGCACTACTATTCTAACTTTTAAAGTGAAGTTTATCATTGCTGTTTAAAAACATTGAGTTTTGCAGCTGTATTCTGTTAGGAATATCAGTTCTTTCAACTTTAAAACTTTATTTCGTCCCCAGTCAGATCATAAAGTTTGCAGTCTGGTCTGAATCATGACGAGTGACACTATAAACATTTTTACAAACCGTGGAAAACCAGTTGGTGCTTTGGTCGACAGATGGATTTGGTTTCTTTTTGCTTAACTGAGTCAGATTCTGAGCGCAGTTCAATAAACTGAGGCAACGAGGGCGCTCTTCATCAGTCCGTGAATGGGCTAATAAAGAAACCTAGCGGAGAAGAGAAAAGGATTTTAGTTTAATGGTAAAACTTATGTTATATGTGATAACTCCAATCAATGTGTTGCACACATTTAAAATTTTGTGATTCCATCCCTTGGGTGAATACCAATATTATGCAATCTTCATATCCTATTTTACTTTGAGCTGTTCATCAAATATTATATACTTTACATCACAAAAATCATCTATATGGATTTTTTAACAACTCTCATTTAAGCCCTTTCTTCAGTTCATTTGTAGGCAAAGTCCTTGACTGTTCCAAACATGAGGGGTGGCACGGTGGCTCAGTGGTTAGCACTGCTGCCTCACAGCACCATGGACCCAGGTTAGATTCCAGCCTTGGGCAACTGTCTGTGTGGAATTTGCACATTCTCCCAGTATCTGCGTGGGTTTCCTCCGGGTGCTCCAGTTTCCTCCCACAATTCAAAGATGTGCAGGTTAGGTGAATTGGCCATTTTAAATTGCCATTAGTGTTAGGTGCATTAATCGGAGGGAAATGGATCTGGGTGGGTTTCTCTTTGGAGAGTCGGTGTGGACTTGTTGGGCCAAAGGGCCTGTTTCCACACTGTAGGGAATCTAAACATCTAAACATGTCCTGGTTGGCCTAGTATCCTCCATGATTCATAAACTTCAGCACATCCAAAATTCTGCTGTTCATCATTAATTTATACCAAGTCCCATTCATCTATCACTCCTGTGTTCACTGTCCTCGAACTTGCATTTGATTAGAAAATCAAAATACTCGACTCAACACTGCAAGTAAAAACTGAAAATGCTAGAAACACAAAAGATAGAGAAGGAGAAAAAATAAAATTTTAAGACAATAATCTCTTATCAAAACTGATTTTAAAACAAGGTTCTCAACTTCCAGCCCCTCCACTTTAAAATTCCCATCCTCACATTCAAACCCTTTGTTGGTATCACCTTTCTATTATTTCTCCAATGTTTCTACAGCACACCAAGAACTAGGAGTTCCAATTTTCATCTTTTGTTCATCACCTACTCTCTTTACCCCAGTAATGGGAACCATAAGCAGAACTTTTCCACTTCCTAAATGACCTGGGCAATGAGACATTTGGGAAGGTATAGTGAGAATGGAAAGTGAAATTCTAAACAGCAAGAAAAAAAGTTCAACTTTCCACAAAGTTCCAATGACTACATGAACATCTGATTAATAAGTGGCAAGAAGCCTATTTGCATCCATTAATAAGTGATTATTTCAGAATCTCACTCATTCATATGTAGGTTGCTATTTTCCCAAGCAGCTGGGAGAAACTTGATGGTTCCAATTCCCAATTTGAAAATCAGAACAATTATTTGGAGAAGGATTTGAAGAAGAATCATTCGATTCAAAACAATAACTTAGTTTCCTCTTCACATTTGCTGCCAGATCTACTAAGTTCTCCAGTAATTTCCATCTTTGTTTCAGATCTCCAGTATCCACAGTCCTTTGTTTTATTTAACCAGTTACCTAGTGGCTGCTGCTCACTTGCATCTTCTGTAGCCATCCAACTTGGCTAGCATTCCCCAACATCTTAGGGTATACTCCATAGGTAGCGACTATCTGGATTCTCAATTGTTGGAGGTTGGCATCAGTAAAGCACCACATCATCATGGCACCATCACCAACTCAATTCTCATAGTTCAGCTCTTCACCTTTGAACTTTGGAACACACTGACACCTTTTATTGCAATGCTGCTGCCATGCTGCTTTGTGTGCTGAGACAGGCATCTATCTTATGTCGTACAGAGTGCATCTCAGGGCTCTTCGCTTGCTTTCTTGCATTCACTTGCTTTGCGTCTACTTGGATGCTCACAGCATTTCTGCCTTGCCTTTTTGTGCATTACCACTTGAATCAGAACTTGAATATGTGTATTGCCTTGCCTTTTGGGATAGAAAAAAGCCAAGCAGCTTGGATTAATTTCATTTCAGAGGATGGCCCATGTCAGTTCAGAGGGTTCACAGCAACCAGTCTGGTAGTTTGTGGTAAGTCATTCAGGGAGATGCACAGAAATCAACCAGAATTCTGGTCAGTTATCAACCAACATGTTGTTCCAAGTTATTTGACAAGATAGACCACATTTAGTCCTGGGGGTCTGTTCACTAAACATTAAGGGGGCCACAGTTGTGCTTAGGAAGTTGGGGAGGTCAATCTTTAAGATTGGAGGTAGCATGCTATGACTGAGAGAAGACAATAATTGTGATTTGTTTTGTATTCATTTTGTGGGATGTGGGCATCACTGGCTGGCCAGCATTTTTTGCCTATCCCTAGTTGCTCTTGAGGGATAGGCAATAAATGTTGGTCAATTGTTGTATGGAACTGTTGCAGTCCAACAATGCTTTAGGAATGGAATTCCAGGATTGTGATCCGGGGGGGGGTAACACCATTGAATCACAAGGAGCGATGGTTAGATTGCCTTTTATTGGTGATGGTCATAGCCTGGCATTTGTATGGCTTGAATGTTACTTGCCAATTGTCAGCCCAAGCCTGGATATCGTATTTGGACGTGGACTGCTTCATAGAACATAGAACAATACAGCACAGAACAGGCCCTTCGGCCCACGATGTTGTGCCGAACATTTGTCCTAGCTTAAGCACCCATCCATGTACCTATCCAATTGCCGCTTAAAGGTCGCCAATGATTCTGACTCTGCCACTCCCACAGGCAGCGCATTCCATGCCCCCACCACTCTCTGGGTAAAGAACCTACCCTTGACATCCCCCCTATACCTTCCACCCTTCACCTTAAACTTATGTCCCCTTGTAACACTCTGTTGTACCTGCGGAAAAAGTTTCTGACTGTCTACTCAATCTATTCCTCTGATCATCTTATAAACCTCTATCAAGTCACCCCTCATCCTTCGCCGTTCCAATGAGAAAAGGCCTAGCACTCTCAACCTATCCTCGTACGACAGATTCTCCATTCCAGGCAACATCCTGGTAAATCTTCTCTGCACCCTCTCCAAAGCTTCCACATCTTTCCTAAAGTGAGGTGACCAGAACTGCACACAGTACTCCGAATGTGGCCTTACCAAGGTCCTGTACAGCTGCAACATCACCTCATGACTCTTGAATTCAATCCCTCTGCTAATGAACGCTAATACACCATAGGCTTTCTTACAAGCTCTATCCACCTGAGTGGCAACTTTCAATGATCTATGAACATAGTCCCCAAGATCCCTCTGCTCCTCCACCTTACTAAGAACCCTACCGTTAACCCTGTATTCCGCATTCTTATTTGTCCTTCCAAAATGGACAACCTCACACTTGACAGGGTTGAACTCCATCTGCCACTCCTCAGCCCAGCTCTGCATCATATCTAAGTCCCTTTGTAGCCGACAACAGCCCTCCTCACTATCCACAACTCCACCAATCTTCATATCATCTGCAAATTTACTGACCGATCCTTCGACTCCCTCTTCCAAGTCATTAATAAAAATTACAAACAGCAGAGGACCCAGAACTGATCCCTGCGGAACTCCACTTGTAACTGGGCTCCAGGTTGAATATTTACCATCTACCACCACTCTCTGACTTCGACCGGTTAGCCAGCTTCAGTATCTGAGGAGTCGGGAATGGTACTGAACATTATGCAGTCATTGGTGAACATGCTCACATCTGACCTTATGATCGAGAGGACCATTATTAGGCAAAGTAATTGTATAGGTGGATACGATCATTAGAAGCTGAAACCACATGTCTCCTATCTCACATATTTGTTAACAGAACCCATGTTGAAGACCAAAGGATTGCAACTGCTGAAGATTGAATTGATGTATACAACTAAAACTTCATCCTTCACCTTCAAATTCAAAAAAAAGAGAAAAATAGGAGAGTGAAAGGAAAGCAACCAACCAGAGTAAAGCATGGATAGACGTGAAAGTCTTAAGGTCTCCTCCTCAAAACAGAAGGGAAGTCCTTGTGGAGGATGTCCTTGTTCTAGATCCAAGTAATCGTAGGTCTTGCTAGGTACTTACTCATGATCTTTGGTGAAGTTCTGCAATGCAACTTGTACACGTGGCTACTACTGAATGTCAATGGTGGAGTGGATGTTTAGTGGATATGGCGCCAGTCAAGTAGGCTGCTTTGTCCTAGATGGTGTCAAGCTTCTTGAGTGTTGTTGGAGCTGCACCCATCCAGGCAAGCGAGGAGCATTCCATCACACTGTGTCTTGCAAATGTTGGACAGGCTTTGGGGAGACAGGAGGGGAATTCTTGCCCCACTATTCCTAGCTTCTGATCTGCTCTTCTAGCCACTGAATTTATGTAGTGAGTCGAGTTGAGTTTCTTATCAATGGTAACCCCAAGGATGTTGTTACTGGGGGATTAAGTGATGGCAACTCATTAGGAGATGCCTGGCACTTGTGAATGTTACTTACATTTGTCAGCTCAAGCCTGGATAGTGACTAGTTTTTGTCACATTTAAACATGGACTGTTTCAGTATCTGATGTTTTGCTGAACATTGTGCAATCAGCAGCGAACATCCCCACTTCTGACCTAATGATGGAGGGCACGTCTTTGATGAAGCATTCCTATGTGCTAGGTAAGACTCCAAGACAGTGCAGATTTTGTCCCTGATATCCACTGATTCCAGTTTTGTTAGGACTCTTTGATGCCACACTCAGTCAAATGTTTCACTCTCTTCTCACCTCTGGAATTCAGCTGTTTTGTCCATGCTGGAACCAAAGTTGTAATGAGGTCAGGAGCTGATGGCCCTGGAAGAACACCAAACTTGGCATTACTGAGCAGGTTATTGCTCAGCAGGTGCTGTTTGATGACACGTACCATCACTTTACCGACTATTGAGAAATGACTTTTGGCTGGGTTGGATTTGTCCTGCTTTTTATGTGCAGGATATAGCTGGGTAAATTTTCACATTGTTGGATAGTTGGCAGTGTTGTACCTATTCTGAAAGAGCTTGGTTATGGGAATGGCAATCCTGGAGTACAAATCTTCACTTCTAATACCAGAATGTTGTAAGGGCGTGGAGCCTTTGCTGTATCCAGTGCCTCCATACATGTCTTGATATCACATGGAGTGAACTGAATTGGCTGAATGCTGATATGTGTTATGCTGGGGATTACCAGAGGAGGCCAAGATGGATCATCCCCACTTTGTGGCTGAAAGTTGCTGTGAATGCTTCAGCCTTGTCTTTTGTTCTTGTTGGACTCTTACATTGAGGATATTTGTGGAGCCTTCTCCTCCAATAAGTTATTTCTCCACCACCATTCATGACTGCTTAGAGCAAAGCTTAGATCTGATCCATTGATTAGGGGATTGCTTAGTTCTGTCTATCACTTACTGTATAGGCTGTTTGGCTTGCAAGTATCTTGTTTATCACCTCATTTTTAGGTATGCCTGATGCTGCTCATGCCCTCCAGCACTCTCCACACAGGTCTGACCCTCTGGTTTCCTGGTAATGGAAAATGCTGGGCCATGAGGTTGCAGATTGTGCTGGAGTACAGTTCAGTTGCCATTCATGGCCCACAGCACCTCATGGATGCCCAGACTTGAGTTGGTACATCTGTTCAAAGTCTGTCCCATTTAGCATGGTGGTAGTACCAAAGAACACGATTGAGAGTATTCTCAATGTGAAGGCAGGACTTCATCCCTGCAATAACTGTGCAATGGCCATTCTTGACAGGTGGACAGATGAATTTGCAGCTGGCAGATTGGTAAGGGTGATGTCAGGTATGTTTTCCCTTTTTGTTGGATGCCTCACCACCAGCCGCAGACACAATCTAGCTGCTATATCCTTTAAGACCTGAGCAACTCAGTCAGTAGTGTAACTGCTGATATACTCTTGGTTGTGGATATTGAAACTCCCCCACCCAGAGTACCTCTTGCTCTCGTCACCCACAGTATTTCTTCTCGGTGTTGTTCAACATGGAGTGGTACGGATTTAACAATTGGGAGACCACCCAATTGTAAACAGCAGGGGGGGGGGTGGTGTTCCGTGCCCATGTTTAACCTGAAGCCATGATGTCCACAGTCAATGTTGAGCATTCAGAGGCCAAGTCTGCCCCGACTGTGTTCCATTGTGTTGGTACCTCAGCTGAGTATGTCCCTGGGACAGAACGTATCCAGAGATAGTGATGGTGGTGTATGGGACATTGTCTCTTGGGTACGGTTCTATGAGTATGGCTATGTCAGATTGTTGCCCGACTAGTCTATGAGACAGCTCTCCCACTTTTGGCACTAGCCCCAGATGTTAGTATGGCGGACATTGCAGGGTCGACAGGGCTGTATCTGCTATTGTCTTTTCCTATGCCTTGGTCAATGCCATGTGGTCTGTCCAGTTTCATTTCTTTGTTGAGACTTTATAGCAATTGATACAACTGAATGACATGTTAGGCCATTTCAAAGGACAGTGAGAATCAACCACATTGCTGTGGGTGTGGAATCACATATAGGCCAGAGAAGGTGAGGGTAGCAGATTTCCTTCCCTGAAAGACATTAGTGAACTAGATGGACTTTTCAGACAATTGACAATGGTTTTTGGTCATCAGCAGATTCTTAATTTCATATATCTTTTGCGGAATTCAAATTCCACCATCTGCCATGGTAGATTGAAACCTGGGTCCCCAGAATATTAGTCGAGTTGGTCAACGGAGAACTGTTTTGGCTTTTGAAACCAGATTTTCTGCACAGGTGGCCCAATGTCCTTTGGAGCCACGTAATTATGAAGAAATGCTAGACACTTCAGAATAGGTTCAACAAATGGCATCTAAGATGGATGTTTGGTTCACTTTGCTGACTGTAGCAGTTGTGTTGTATGCACTTAAATCATGTAATTGATGTCGATCTGCCACTATGGTTTCATGCTAGCATCACATTCCAGCAGATGTCAGTTGCATGGGTATGGCTTTTTTTCTTCTTGCCCACAAGATCTTTCTTAAGGCTTTGTTTGAAGTAAAGGCAATTACAAATTTGGTTAGCCTCTCCACAAGTTCTTCTTCGGAGAATTACATTCATGCCGTTTGCTGTGGCATCTTATGACAAAGTCATTAACGGACTCCTGGGATTTTTGGTGTACAATATTGTTTAGAGCCTGTTAATCTGAAAGTTAATTCATGCCTTGCACAGGATTTCTTTTGTAAGTAGTTTTAATTGGATGAGTAGTTAATATTCTTCAACTTTAAATGTGTTGACATTGGAAAGGTAAGCTTCCTCTTTTAATCTCAATTGCAAAAGTGGTTTTGTGGCTTGTTGTTTTTGCTTTTCTTTTATAAATTAAAGTTACATGGAAGCCTTCATGCCATCTGGTGCTCCCCCATTCAATTATGACAAAATTTTATGCTAATATGGGTGCTATGGAAAGATATAACAATATTTCAGACAGGTCTATAAGATTGCATGGTGCTAAAAATGGCTGTCTTCATTCTTGTAATTACAGCACAAATGATAGTTGATCACAAATAATGATGAAAAATGAATATTACTTACAAATGTGATGTTCTATTTACAATGAAATTTCACCATGATACCAAGTGCCCTCTTAGAGGTTTTCTTTTTCCTTCCCACTGAGTCTAGAAACAGTCCTGAGGTCTACATCTGGGATAGATGGAGCCTGGCCTATAATGGATCCTGTTGGTGTTGGAATTTTAAATGAATGATACAATTGTGGCTAGATGGCCCAGATATGCTG
Organism: Chiloscyllium plagiosum; assembly: GCF_004010195.1. Lineage (NCBI taxonomy): Eukaryota > Metazoa > Chordata > Chondrichthyes > Orectolobiformes > Hemiscylliidae > Chiloscyllium > Chiloscyllium plagiosum. The sequence goes on from NC_057719.1 coordinate 29,659,980, forward strand.
AAAGTCCTGCCCAGATGTAGGCTCACTGTCCTTGGTTTGAACTTCTGCAGGGTCAAGGGATGCAATCATAATGGAGGTAGAGGGACTGGGCACTTTAGCAGTCTCCTAAGAGCACATTTTTGAGGAGCCTATATATAGCTCCTCCTATTAGCACTCTTCTATTTCCTTGTGAGGAAGGGGTGTCTGCAGTGAGACCAAGATCCCTGTCACCCTGCCATTGGTGTTAATCACTTATGTGAGGGAGTGTCGAAGGTGCATCCTCTGTGTGAACTTCTTCCTCAGAGTGAAAAAGTTTATGATGTCAAGATGAGCTGGTCTCTTTATGGCAGAGACTGCATGGATGCCACTTAAGCCTGTGCAAGATAAGAATAGGAATGATTTGTGGAAGAGGTGCACGGGGCAGAAATTTGGACATATTAACAATATGGCGGTGGTAATGGGAAAGCAGTGCAACCTTTGGCCACAAGTCTTAGGTCATTAGGATAAGGATAATACTGGTTCTCGGATGAAAGTGTTAAATAAGGGAAAGGCTAATTACAACAGGACTAGGCACAAACTGGAGAAATTAGATTGGCCGCAGCCGTGAGAGCCTTTTAAGATCATAAGACATAGGAGCAGAAATTAAACCATTCAGCCCATCGAATCTGCTCCACCATTCAATCATGGTCGATAAGTTTCTCAACTCCATTCTCCTGCTTTCTCCTTATATCCTTTGATCCCCTTGACAATCAAGAGACTTTCTATCTCTGTTTTAAATATACTCAATGACCTGGCCTCCACAGCCTCTGTGGCAGTGAATTCTACAGATTCACCACTCTCTGGCTGAAGAAGTTTCTCCTTATCTACATTCTAAAAGGTCTTCCCATTACTCTAAGGCTGTGCCCTCAGGTCCTAGTCTCTCTGACCAATGGAAACATCTTCCCAACATCCACTCTGTCCAGGCCACTCAGTATTCTCTTAAAAGGAAGTTAATCAGAATTCAGGACCAGCACATTCCTGTAAGATTGAAATTAAGCCCAGCAAGATTTGGGAACCATGGATGACAAGACATATTCAAAGTTTAGTTAAAAAATTCAAAGGAAACATTTCTGAGGTTTAGGCGACTGAAATCAGACAAGGCCCTTGTCTGAGGAAGGGCATGTGCCCGAAACGTCGAATCTTCTGTTCCCTAGATGCTGCCTGACCTGCTGTGCTGTTCCAGCAATAAAGTTTCAGCCTTGTCTGAAGGAAGCAGGAAAAAACTTAAACAAGGAATTAGGAGGGCTAATAAGGGCCACTGAATGCCCTTGGCAAATAGGATTAAGGACAATACATGCATAAGGAACATGAACGTAGTTAGGGAAAGGGTAGGCTCACTCAAGGACAAACAGAACATTTATGCATGGAGCCAGAGAAGGTAGGTGAGGTTGTTATTGGTCTTCACCACTGAGAAGTTAAAAAAATCACACAACACCAGGTTATAGTCCAACAGGTTTATTTGGAAGTACTAGATTTAAGAATGCTGCTCCCTCATCTGAAAGCTATTACTTCCAAACAAACCTGTTGGATTATAACCTGGTGTTGTGTGATTTTTAACTTCCACCCCAGTCCACACCAGCACCTCTACATCATGGCTACCAATGAGAAGGACATGGATGATGGCAAGATTAGGAAGGGGTATGTTTCATATTCTAGGCCATGTTGATGTTAAGGAGGTGGTGGTGTTGGATGTCTTGAAAAACATTAAATTCCCAGAGCCTGGTGGGATCTATTGGAGTATACTGAGTGAGGAAGAGAAGAGATTGTTGCGGCCTTGACAAAGCTCCCTGAAAGTGGCAATACAAGTGGATAGCCTGGTAAAGACGACATATGGCATGATTTGCCTTCATTGTTCAGGATGAGGTGGTACCGGCGTTGATAGCCAAGTTCGATACCCATGAGGATGGCCTCATGTCACACTACAGGTGACCTGACTACACTACACACACTCTTTTATACATACATATCCTCTCTCTCAGACCCACATACACTTCTCACCCACGCACACACCCTTTCACAGGCATATACTCAGTCACGCTTGGGCACACACACCACCAAACAAGCAAGCAAGTACGTATATATACACACACACACACAAATATAAGCTATGGGGTGAATTTGGATTTGAAGAATTATATTATATAAAGATATATTCTATTTTGTTTAAAAAACACACAATCTGCAGGCACTCATTGCAGCCAGTCAATCCATGTGACATTTTATAAATTCCTACTTTGGAAATAGAACAAGTCTGACTCAACATTGGGATACAGACAGACACTAATTTCACACCTCCAATGCATGGTCTGAGCTGAGATGTCACTTTTTAAAATATAAAACCTTAAGTTATCTCAGGAATGTGACTTGAAAGTAGTTCGGGGATTTACATATTAATGAATCGAAACCTGCAACCCATTCTAGGAGATGAAAGACTAAACAGTAATCTAGGTTTGTTCATTATATCGTATCAGTTGCATGACACTATGATCTTGTGCTGTAATTTCTGTGTGCTATGATCCTGCCCCAATAGCTACCTGAAGAAGCAGTAGTGCTCTTAAAGCTGGTACCTCCAAATAAACCTGTTGAATTACAACCTGGTGTTGTGCAATTTTTAACTTCATCGGTCAGAGCATCGAGTGTAAAAGTTGGCAAGTCATGCTACAGCTACACAAAACTTCAGTCACCCTACACTTGGATTATTGCATACAATTGTAGTCACCACACTAGAGTCATAGAGATGTACAGCATGGAAACAGGCCCTTCGGTCCAAATCGTCCATGCTGACCAGATATCCCAACCAAATCTAATCCCACCTGCCAGCACCTGGCCCATATCCCTCCAAACACTTCCTATTCATATATCATATATCCATCCAAACGCCTCTTAAATGTTGCAATTGTACCAGCCTCCACCACATCCTCTGGCAGCTCATTCCATACACGTACCACCCTCTGCGTGAAAAAGTTCCCCCTTAGGTGTCTTTTATACCTTTCCCCTCTCACCCTAAACCTATGGCCTCTAGTTCTGGACTCCCCGACCCCAGGGAAAATACTTCGTCTATTTACCCTATCCATGCTCCTCATAATTTTGTAAACCTCTATAAGGTCACGCCTCAGCCTCCAACGCTCCAGGGAAAACAGCCCCAGCTTTAGCGCAAATCCTCCAACCCTGGCAGCATTCTTGTAAATCTTTTCTAAACCCTTTCAAGTTTCACAACATCTTTCTGATAGGAAGGAGACCAGAACTGCACGCAATATTCCAACAGTGGCCTAACCAATGTCCTGTACAGCTGCAAAATGACCTTCCAACTCCTATACTCAATACTCTGACCAATAAAGGAAAGCATACCAAACGCCTTCTTCACTATCCTATCTACCTGCAACTCCACTTTCAAGGAGCTATGAACCTGCACTCCAAGGTCTCTTTGTTCAGCAACACTCCCTAGGACCTTACCATTAAGTGTATAAGTCCTGCTAAGATTTGCTTTCCCAAAATGCAGCACCTCGCATTTATTGGAATTAAACTCCATCTGCCACTTCTCAGCCCTTTGGCTCATCTGGTCCAGATCCTGTTGTAATCTGAGGTAACCCTCTTTGCTGTCCACTACACCTCCAATTTTGGAGCCTTTGGAGAGAGTGCAAAAGAGTTTTACTGAATGTTGCCTGAATTTTGAGTGTAGTAGCTGTAAGGAGAGGTTGGATAAACATGGATTGTTTTTGCAAGAAAAAATTGAGGTTGAGGTTGAGGTTGAGGGATGACTTGACAGAAGTATATAAAATTATGAGAGACATGTAAAAGGTGAATAGTTGGAGTCTTTTTCCCAGGATGGAAATGTTAAACACAACTGGCCATAGGTTTAAGAGATTGAGAAGCAAGCTTTCTTTACACACAGAGTAATGCACTGCCAGGAGAGGTAGTAGAAGCTGATACATAGCAATGTTTAAGAGGCATTTAGACAGACAAACGAACAGGCAGGGAATAGAGGTATATGGACCATGTGCAGTTAGTTCGGATTGGTTTAGATGGCATCATGCTCAGCACAGACATGTTAGGCCAAAGGGTCTGTTCCTAAGCTGTACTGTTCTATGTTCTAGTTGCTGATAACTGGAAGTCTCAACATTACAACATTGGTTTTAATGTCTTTTCCCAATAAGGTGAAGATTCGCTCCTCACTAGGGGTAAGGAGATGAATGTTGAGTACTCCACCACCTGTCTTGGGCCTTCTAGCCCTATGGTGTGTTGTTTTCTCCTGAAATGAATGAAATGCAGGGATTGAGTAAGGTGAAAGTGGACAGCACTGCTGTTAGTATTAGTGCTGTTGTGAGAAAAGTGATGAGGTGTTCCTTCTGAGTAAGAAGAGTCAGAACGAACACCTCATCACTTTTCTCAGCGGGCAAATAGAGTATGTAGTTTGCGGATAGAGTGGGTGGGAATGATTGAGAGAAGATGACATGAGCCTTGGTGGGACCTACGTGCAGTGATAGAGATAAAGCAAATGGGAAGAAGCAGAGAGCAGAAATGGTGGTACTTACCCTTATGAGTGCAGAACATACTTGTAGCATTGCTGGGAGTTTCTCCAGATCTTGAAAACTGCATTGAGCAAGGTGGCAAATCTGGATCAAGCTGACAGGGTGTAAGTGGTGTGGTTTCTTGGGCAATTTTGAATCAATATATTGGCTGCCCTCTCTGTCATCAAAGCAGGGTGCTAAATTTCCTCAATCAGCCATCTCTTGTGCAGCTATTCACACATCGAAACTATGCAGTCTTCTTCTTGACTTGCTGTACTTGAACAGCTCCATATTTGTACTTTATATGTTGTTGGCAGCAAGAAACCTATAAGATCCTAACAGTGGTAATCATTTTTACTGCTGACTACCATGAAAGTAAACCATGGAGGCATGGTTCATGCTTACTGTGGTGAGCACGATACAATTACATGAAGAGGCTCAGCAGATCCACAGAGAATAACCCTCCAGACCAGAGCCCATCAAATTATTTTAAGAAGGTAGTTTAGACCCTAAAGTTTTCTTATTTTAAAGGTAGATGTGAACTATATGTTCCAGATGTGATGAGACTGGTCAAGCCACTTGACATTAAGCAAAACACAATAAATTAAACACTACAGTTAAAATACAAACAAAAGAAAGAGGAATTTAAAAACTTGAACATTGGAAATGTTAACCGAATAATAGGTACACTAATTAACTGTTCTAGGAGAAAGTGAGGACTGCAGATGCTGGAGATCAGAGCTGAAAATGTGTTGCTGGAAAAGTGCAGCAGGTCAGGCAGCATCCAAGGAGCAGGAGAATCAATGTTTCGGGCATTTCCTGAAGAAGGGCTCATGCCCGAAACGTCGATTCTCCTGCTCCTTGGATGCTGCCTAACCTGCTGCGCTTTTCCAGCAACACATTTTCAACACTAATTAACTGTTTCAATATAATAACATCCCACAATCACACCCTTAGCAAAAAGGTAAATTCAGACACAGATTCTCACATACAGTTCTCCATTCCAGGAAGAAACAACATCAAGGGTGATTTCAGAGAAGGTAGTAGCCAGGGAATCATTCACTGAAGCTCCAACTCGTCTAGGACCCACATAGCTTCTGACTACTAAAGCTAAGAAAAATTAGAAAGCCTGGTCGGTGAGAACTGGCCACTCCCCTTCCGTTGTTATAACTGTTTTTAAAAAAAAACCTAAATGCCTCCCAAGTTATTTACTTCAGCCATTTTCATAGCCACTTTGGCACTTCCACCTTTACAATCTCTCTTCAAAAAAAACCAGAATAAAATAACCTTTTGAAAGTGACAGCATCGTCACATACTTAGCTCCAAATCCTTCCTCAGGTGTCACCAAATGCAGGAATGCCTCAACTCTGTTTACCTCACTCTTCTTTTTTGAGATCTTCCTTGAAACTTAATAAAAGCAAAGCATGACAGATATTATGGATCAAAAAACAAAAACAGAAGTTCTGGAGAAGTTCAACAGATCTGTTAGCATCTGTGGAGAGAGAAACAAAGTTAACATTTGAGTCTAATAAGACTTCAGAAAAAGTTCTTCAGCTTCTGGTTCTCTGTTCTTCTGTTTTTGTTCTTTGAAAACTACTACTATGACCAAACATGATTGTGAACACCATGCAACAAACCATGCTAACTCCTCTGCCGTGTCCCCTCCCCCTACACAGCACTCCCCAAACAACCCTAATCCAAACAATGGCCTGGAGCAAACAATCATTCCAGCATACATGGGAGTACTGCCGGGCACCTACAGAATCCTAATCATAGTAGACTCGAAGGAACTGTCTGGGAAACTGAAGATTCATTTGGACAATTCCACTATGCTTGGATGTTTCCACAAATTTGCATTTTGATTATAAAGTTCAAAATGTTCTGATGAAAGTAAATGAATAGTTACTCAGGAAATGTTAGACTATAAATACACAGTCTAACTCCTGTTTAAGTTTTAAACTAAGTTAATACTGACCTCACACACTCCAACTACTCCTCTCAGACCCTGACCTCACCTCACCCCACCCCACTCCTATTCCCCCAAGACCTAATATTGCACCAAGTTCTGGACCCAACATCCCTCTTTTCCATGCTGTACCTACCTCCATCCATCCTCCAATGCATTCCTCTCTCTTTTCCTTCTCCTAATCCACTCCTCCATCACTCTCTAACTTTCAGAGTACAACAGTTGACTGCTGTGCAAAGGAGTGCAGTTGCCTTTTCCTAACAGTTCTGCACTATGAGCAACCTACCAAGTATACTTCACATTTTCAAAGAAATGCTGATTGGAATCTCTGGTCAAAAATGAGGAGCCCTTTCATTTTGTAAAATAGAGTGGGAATTTCTTAAAAAGTCTAGCCCAATGTCTGTCTTTGCCTCAGTTATAGTTTTTCCAACTTGTACATTGTGCTAGTGTTTCTAATGTCAAAGTGTTCAGAAATGTATTTTTAAGAATTAAATTTTTATTAAGGACAATAACACAAAAGACCAGAGCAGCTTGTTTCACAGCAAAATAGATTGGAATTTATAATCACTTTATATGTTCAAAATTATTTGACTGTATCAATAGCTAATTAGCCATAGTCCACAAAAGATCATAGCAATCGCTCCCCAGAGACAGATTATTAGTTACATAGCTTGAGGGATACCATTCCATATCAAACATGGGAAATGTCAAGAAAGCAGGCTTCCATGAATGACTACAGCCAGTAGTTGTTGAACCCATGCTGCTGGCATCATACTACACCACACTCTTTGCCAACAGAGCCAACTAACCACCACAAATCTAATATTGCTAAGTGTAATTTGTTAAAAACAAAATGAATCCAAAAAGTAAAGGTAACCTATCAGATGAACAGCTGAATTCTTTATGCCAGTTTCACATTTTGTATTTGGTGTACCTGCAAATTGGAGGTAGTAACTTGGAGAGTTACTAGCCTGCAAAGCCCATATTCCCTAAATGAATTAAAAGAAGTGTACGTAAGAAGTTTATGTCATACTTCATTTTTAAAATAAATTCACTCCATGTCAATAATAATTTGAGATCGTAAGTCTGAACTTAACTGAAATATGGAAATGTGTTAGCATAATAAAAACTGATATTTAAAGTTTTACATAGAGGATTAATAAAAAAATATAAAAGTCAGAGAGCAAGCCTTTCTATCAGGTAGCATATCCATCTTAAGTTTGTGTGAAATACCCAATTTTTTAATGTTGAAAAATAGTATGTCAATTATTAATGTTTTAAGCAGCATGCCAATAAAAAGAATTGAAAAAGTAAGCCTAAGATTTAAAAAAAAGTATACACACAGCTCAAGTGGAAGAGTCAATTGATTGAAAACAATTTTTTTTCCAATTTTAGTGTATACAGTCAAAGAAATCAGAGAAGTTAACATCAATGTTGATCATACCTGCGTAATCTTGGATTCAGCAATCATTTGCAGAGCTGCTAGAGTTTCTTCCTCCATTACAATGGACCCATTCAGATAAGTGAGAGTCTTTAATTGGCCAATGACAAGCGGACGTAATAAATCAGGCTATTAAAAAATTTGATATGGGTAAAAACAATGATTAGGCTTATTGGAATCAATTAAGTTAGTTTATTTTAAAGCAGAACCAAATTGACATCTATAATATAAACCCATTCAATGGAAAATGTGAAATTATGCAAATGAATTAGTATTTAATGAATTAACTTGTCTTTCAGAGTAAGGATCGCCTTGCCAATCTCCACCAGTCCAAAGATGCATCATCATATTTGGTGATGTAGAACTTTAGGTTACCCAAGTATAATTGTTTCTTGCATTTGATAATCATAAGACAAGCTGGCCTAATATTTTATGAATTGATTATTCAACATAATAAACATAGATTCTGTTCTTTTCTCTAGCAGAGACTGGGAACTCAGCAAAATTGAGGCTTGACCCTGCATTGCTGCATTCCACAATGTGATAGATTGTGAACCATCTTTCCAGTTACACATTTTGAAAATGGGAATAGATAATGACATCAAACAATAAAGATGGTTCACTATTCATTCTGTAGGTTAATCCACCTAGTTTTAAAACTCGGTATAATGTTGAAGGGTCATTGTGTACGTAATTTTGTTCACAGCAATGTGTTGTCATTTGACTACATATTTTCACTTCAAAGTAGTTGAAGAAATACTAACTGACTATATAAGCGAAACAATGTATGGAAATGTTTTAAGTATTGTAAACAGTTGGATCCATGAATTAATGAAAAATGCTCTTGAAAATGAATTTAAATAAAACTAATTGAAATTTAAAATAATCTAAATCACATTCTGTTGTTTATCTTTGTCATTTAAACACCAATGAAACATACCTTTTTCCATGGATTGTGACTGAGATCAAGTGTAAGAAGTTCAAATGCATGTTTATGAAGAACTCCTATTTCTTTCTTGATGTAAGTCAATTGATTCCAACTCAGGTCCAAATAGTTGAGATTCTCCATTCCAGTGAAACCATCTAAAGTTATCAACTGGTTGTGGCTTGCATCCAAAAATCTTAGATGAGACTGCAGAAGTTTAAATTACTAGATTCAGAATCAAGGAACAAGGTAAAGGAAATTAACAATGGAAAAAAGAATTTAGGATTGTCAGTTAGGTTCACAGTGGGGCTGACTTCCCTAAATTTTGCAGATTAAAGGAGCATTTACATTTACTGCATTTGTTTCAACTCAACAAAATAAGTGACAGCCATTCACTTTTTGACACAACACCCTGCTGAGAGTCACCTGACTGGTTTAAAATGTAAACAAAACCTGATAGTTAACTGTGACTCATGATTATCTAGTGTTCTCCATGGCAATATCTCTACCAATCACAGTCCAACTGCCAACTAATCATCCCTCTCCACTCAAATAGCATTAAAATGTTAGTTTCCCCTTAAACTGGCAGTCTTGTGAATTGTAATGATGAGGGCAAGCCAAAAAGCTTTGACAAAATCTCTCTCTCTTTTTCAGCAATATTGAAGTTCTGCACTTTAATATTGTGAAACATCTCAAGGCTGGACAACTTTCAGATATTGAGACTAACCACATTAACACAGAACATGGAACAATACAGTACAGAAACAGACTCTTTGGCCCATCATGTCTGTGCCAACCATGATGCTATTCTAAATTAATTCAATCTGCCTGCACATGGCCCATATCCCATATATTCCTTGTCTGTTCACGTCTGTATGAATGAGAAATTCCTGGAGAGCTAACTGCCCATCTAACATCTTTCTCTCAAACAAATTAGAAAACACTCTCTATCCTTTTCATGTGAAACATACTTACAGTAAAGAGAAAGACAATGACCCAGGGAGATCAGTAGCAGAACAGTGAAGACACAGAAGACAACATAGACTATGTGGTTTTGAAATGAAGTTGATGTAATTTTAATAAGTATCTCATTGGAACAGCATTTTGTTATAGAGTTGGAGACAGATAGCAAGCAGTTAAGAGAGAGGGAGGCTTAGCTTTATGAATAATTATTTGTTTTGTTTAATGTTCACTTTTAGATGAGAAAATAAACTGATGTTATTTTCTTTAAATAGTGGAATTTGGGAGTTCTCTGTCACTCATATTTTAAGAGATTATGAGGTGGCAAGCTTTTCTGTGTGTTTGGTTTAATTAACAGAGGGGTTCGCCTCAGTGTCATAACACTAATGAAAAACTGAAACAGATGCAACTTGACTTGCCAACTTTTAGATTCAATGCCCTGACCAATGAAGACAAGCACACCACACACATCTTTACCCACCTTATCCACTTGCATTGCTCCTTTCAGGGAGCTATGGACTGGCACCCCAAACCCCCTCTGTATATCAGTGCTCAGGGCTCAACCATTTTCTGTATATTTTCCTCTTGTAATAGATCTCCTAAGATGCATTACTTCACACCTGTCCATATTAAACTCCACTTCCTATTTCTCCATCCAACTTTTTACTGGTCTATATCTTGCTGTCTAGAACAGGAGCAAGGATGTTGTTGGAGTTATACAGGGCCCTGGTGAGGGCACCCGAGAATAGCGTGCGCAATTTTGGTCTCCTTTTCTGAGGAAGGATGCTCATGCTCTCTCTCTCTCTCTCTCGTGCAGCGAAGGTTTACCAGGCTGATTCAGAGGATAGCGAGACTGACGCATGAGGATTGATTGACGAGGCCTAGGTTAGTTGAAACTTTATTGCTGGAACAGCACAGCAGGTCAGGCAGCATCCAGGGAACAGGAGATTCGACGTTTCGGGCACAGGCCCTTCTTCAGGAATGAGCAGAGAGTGTTCAGCAGGAGAAGATAAAAGGTAGGGAGGAGGGACTTGGAGGAGGGGAGTTGGCAGAGGAGATGACCTGGGGTGTGCAGTGAGAGAGGGACTCACTGAAATCTTTGTAGAGAGAGGCAGAGAGCTTCTTCAAGGAAGGCATCCTTGTAAGAGGATTCGCAGTAGGTTGAAATCTTCGAGGAGAAAGTGAGATCTGCAGATGCTGGAGATCAAAGTTGAAACTTTATTGCTGGAACAGCACAGCAGGTCAGGCAGCATCCAGGGAACAGGAGATTCGACATTTCGGGCACAGGCCCTTCTTCAGGAATGAGCAGAGAGTGTTAGATCTTTGTAGAGAGAGGCAGAGAGCTTCTTCAAGGAAGGCATCCTTGTAAGAGGATTCGCAGTAGGTTGAAATCTTCGAGACACAGTCTGTGATAGACACTGTCAGCTGCAGGAAGAATGCAGTCTGTGATAGATGCTGTCAACACCGGGAAGGACACAGTTTGTGATAGACACTGTCACCACCATGAAAAACACACTCTGTGATAGAGGATGTCAGCACCAGGAAGAACACAGTCTGAGATAGACACTGTCAGCACCAGGAAGAACACAGTCTGAGATAGACACTGTCAGCACCAGGAAGAACACAGTCTGAGATAGACACTGTCAGCACCAGGAAGAACACAGTCTGAGATAGACACTGTCAGCACCAGGAAGAACACAGTCTGAGATAGACACTGTCAGCACCAGGAAGAACACAGTCTGAGATAGACACTGTCAGCACCAGGAAGAACACAGTCTGAGATAGACACTGTCAGCACCAGGAAGAACACAGTCTGAGATAGACACTGTCAGCACCAGGAAGAACACAGTCTGAGATAGACACTGTCAGCACCAGGAAGAACACAGTCTGAGATAGACACTGTCAGCACCAGGAAGAACACAGTCTGAGATAGACACTGTCAGCACCAGGAAGAACACAGTCTGAGATAGACACTGTCAGCACCAGGAAGAACACAGTCTGAGATAGACACTGTCAGCACCAGGAAGAACACATTCTGTGACAGACACTGTCAGCACCAGCATGAACACAGTCGAAGATAAACACAGTCGAAGATACCACAACAACGCGACGGTCGGAGGAGGAGCGTCTTATCTTCCGACTGGGAACCCTCCAACCACAGGGGATGAACTTGGACTTCACCAGTTTCTTCATCCCCCCTCCCCCCACCTTGTCTCAGCCGAATCCCTCCAGCCCGGCTCCGCCTTCCTGACCTGCAGTCTTCTTGTTGACCTCTCCGCCTCCATCCTACTCCGACCTATCACCCTCACCTTGACCTCTTTCCACCTATCACATTTCCAACGCCCCTCCTCCAAGTCCCTCCTCCCTACCTTTTATCTTCTCCTGCTGAACACTCTCTGCTCATTCCTGAAGAAGGGCCTGTGCCCGAAACGTCGAATCTCCTGTTCCCTGGATGCTGCCTGACCTGCTGTGCTGTTCCAGCAATAAAGTTTCAACTTTGATCTCCAGCATCTGCAGACCTCACTTTCTCCTCGAGGCCTAGGTTAGGCCTAGATTATATTTGCTGGCGTTCAGACGAATGAGGGGGGAATCTCAGAGACTTATAAAATTCTAACAGGACTAAGTAGGGTGGATGCAGGGAGGATGTTCCTAATGTTGGGTGTGTCCAGAACTAGGGGTCACAGTCTGAGGATTTGGGATCGACCATTTAGGATGGAGATGAGGGGACATTTCTTCACTCAAAGAGTAGTGAGCCTGTGGAATTCATTATCCATTTATATTGCCACAGGAAATAGTTGATGCCAAAACATTGAATGTATTCGAGAGGCAGCTAGATATACCACTTGGGATGAATGGGATCAAAGGTTATGGGGAGAAAGCAGGATTAGACTATTGAGTTGGATGGTCAGCCATGATTGTGATGAATAGCGGAGTAGGCTCAAAGGGCTGGTTTGGCCTCCTCCTGCTCCTATTTTCTATGTATCCTTTGATAACCTTCCTGACTATCCACAACTCCAACTTTCATTTTGGCTGAAAACTTATTAATTAAACTACCTACATTTTCATCCAAAGCATTTCGGTATATATTATATATTAATATACATATCACAAGCAACAGAGATCCCAGCACTAATCCTTGTGGAACACCACTGGTCATAGACCTCCAGTTAGGAAAACACCCTTCCACAGCCACCCTCTGTCTTATAAGACCAACCCAATGTTGTGTCCAATTTGCCAACATACTGTTGATCCTATATGACAATCTTCTGGACCAACCTACCATGAGGCATCTTGTCAAATGCTTTTGTAAAGCCCATGCAGACAATATCCACTGGCCTACCCTCATCAATCATCTTTGTTACGTTCTCAAAAGACACCAAGTTTGAGACAAGATCTCCCTGGCATTTAGCATGCTTTCCCAAATAAGACCATTCTTTTCCAAATGCTAATAAATCGTGTATCTAAGAATCTTCTCCAATAATCTTCCAAACTACTGATATTATACCCAATGCCTTCTTGATATCATATGGAATGAATAAAACTGATTGAAGACCATCTGTGTTTTTGGGGACTTCGAGAGGAGCAGAAACGGTTCATTCACTTGGCATATTTGACTGGACACTTTTGAAAATCCTCCAGTCTTGGCTTTTGTACTGATGTACTAAACTATCTCATCATTGAGGAGGAAGATATTTATGGAAATTCTCTCTGGTACCTGTCAAGGTTTACAACTGGATGTGGCAGGACCACAGGTCCAATCCGTTGCTTTTGGAATTACTTAACTCCATCTATTGTATGATGCTTCTGTGTGTGGCATGCAAACAACGTGAATTGGAGTATTAGTAAACATTAGGCCTGATGATTAGAAACTTGGCCAAAGAAGTAGGTTGTTGTGAATGTCAAAAAATGTTAGCTCTGCATACTATCCATAAATGCTACCAGACCTGCTTAGTTTCTCCAGCAATTTCTGTTTTTGTTTCAATAAAAACATGGTGAGGTTAATGCAAAAACCTCCAGAGCCTAAACCTAGATCATCAAAGGAATGGTTGCTAATGCAATGCCTACGAGCCAGAATTGGAGGAGTAAAGAGATATTGGAGGGTTATAGAAGATAAGAGATAGGATGGGATGAGGCTGGATATGAAATTGAAAAACAGAGTCAAAAATTTTAAAATCAAATGCTGGACCAGGAGAAAATGCAGGACAGTGAACAAAGTAGGACAAAGTTAGGATACAAGCATATTGTTTTGGTAAGTTCAAGTATATGAAAGTTGCAAGATTGGGAGGTCAGCGAGCATTACATTGAAATTGTCACATCTAGTAGTAACAAAAATATGGATAAGGGTTTAGAGATAAATATAGTCATTTATTTATTAGCATACATATTGATGCTAGGATAAAATGGTATCACAGAAAGGATGAAGAATTCTCTTTAGCAGGATGGAGTAAGCCAGAAGTCATAATACATGCCACCAATCACATTTTCAGATTCTCAGGAGTTGGGGTTGAGAAAAGTACAATTTTGGAGAAACGAATCTCTGGACTAATCCTACTGACACTACTTATTGCAAACAGAAATAGATGGAAGGATGAAAAGTGACCTGACGCAAGTTGCAGGAGGGCGTGCTTAAGATTCTTCAGACATTGGAATCAGTTCTGGGTCAGGAAGCATTTATTCAAAAAAGAAAGGTTGCACTTCAACAAGTCTTGGACAACTTTCATTAATGCTGGAGAAGGGAAACTAAACTGGAAGAGGTGATGAGAGCCAACATATAAAAGTGGGAAAGAGGAACGAGGTACATTAAGTACTGAAAGTTTTGGATGGTAACAGAAAGGAAACAGTCCGATAATAAATAGGAACAGACTCAGGAGGATTAATAAAGTTGCTATAGTCTCAGAGGGCCAAAGGGCTGCTTTCTCATTAGAAAGAGATGACTGATGGTGAATTTGAACTGAGGATCACCATACTTTGAGTAAGGGGTAAGTTTGAGAAGAAGGGATCTTCATGGTAACCTGATTTAAAAATAGTAAGAACTTTAATATTCAAAGATCCAAAGTACTCAGAACGAATAGGTAAGGAAAATACAGAGGGGAGATAGCAGAATAGAACGGGGAGGATATTGGTCCAGATCTTCAGTGGTGCAATAATCATCGGATTGCCATTCTGCACAAACTTCGTCTTGCCTCAACATTACTTCACACTTGTTGCATGGTCTTCTGAACCTAGTTTCTCCAAAAAATTGGACTGCAGCATCCCTTAAAAGGGCTGTAGGATTGGGAACAAACAGGACAGAGCCGCATGCCTCCTTTTCTTTCTTTAGAGCTCCAATATTTGGAATTTAAAGTGAAAAGCAAACGATACATCAGATCTTACCAAAGGTTTTGCAAGATAGCCAAACAGAAAGACAAAGTATTGTATTGTGCAATTCAGTCACAGTTGTTTGAATAACAGTTAAAGAGGTCTGTGTTTCCATTATGCTTTCTAAAATGTTGTTCGGCCAACCTCAATAGTTGACACTTAAATAACTTGTTTTCTTTATGCAATATAAAAACACATGCACTACCCCCTTCACCGTGTCAAGCTGTTTATTTCACTGTGTTACTGAAATCAGCGTCTTATCAACTGCTGGACAATGTGTTGGCCTAAAGTGATCATGTAATCAAACATGAATGGGGAATTTGTCAATCCTCGCCCTACTTGGTTGTTAACACTGATTTTGCCCTACCACTACAAGCGTAAAGAAACAGAAAATTTTCCATATTGCCACCAATACCTTTCAAGCATCAGATTGCATAGCCATCGGTTCATTTCATCCTGAAAACAATTAGGGCTTGGAAGTGGATCTTAAAGTTCTTACCAGGTTTGAAAGGTCATTTAGCTGTGTGAGTTCATTAAAGCTGATAACTAGTTTCTGTAAATTTGAGAGTCTGGAGATACCTTTTAGCTTACGCAGACCATTTCCATGTAAGTTCAAAATCTGCATTGGACCAAACATAAATATAAACAAAATACATTTCAAATTAAATCTCTTAGCATGAATTTATATCTATTTTGCATATTGTTCTCATGAAGTACAGATTCCTATGTTTTCATATACTGTCTCAAAAGACAACACTTTTTGTTACCATATGATTATAAACTCCAGTAACTACTCAGATCATCATTTTAGAAGATAATATTTTCAACTGAATAGTTTTTATTGCAAATTTTGGAAATGTCTATACAACTGAGTTCTTTGAGGCTGTGACGAGACAAGTTGATGAAGGTCGAGCAGTGGATGTAGTGTATATGGATTTCAGTAAGGCATTTGATAAGGTTCCCCACAATAGGCTCATTCAGAAAGTTAGGAAGTATGGGATACACAGAAATTTGGCTGTCTGGATACAAAATTGGCTAGCCAAAAGAAGGCAGCGAATAGTAGTGGATAGAAAGCATTCTGCCTGGAGGTCAGTGACCACTGGTGACCCACAGGGATCTGTTCTTGGGTCTCTGCTCTTTGTGGTTTTTATAAATGACTTGTATGAAGAAGTGGAAAGGTAGATTAGCAAGTCTGCCAATGACACAAAAGTCGGTGGTGTTTTAGATAATGTTGAGGGCTGATGCAGTCTATATCAAGACATTGACAGGATGCAGAGCTGGGCTGAGAATTGGCAGATGGAGTTCAAACTGGATTCATTTTGGAACGTCAAATTTGAATGCTGAATATAGGGTTAAAGACAGGATTCTTGACAGTGTGGAGGAACAACAGAGTCTTGGGGTTCACGTGCATACATCCCTCAAAGTTGCCACTCAAACTGCTGGGGTTAAGTTGTATGGTGTTTTGGCTTTCATTAACAGAGGGATTGAGTTTAAGAGCCATGAGGTTTTGCTGCAGCTCTATAAAACCCTGGTTAGACCACATGTGGAATATTGTGTCCAGTTCTGGTTGCCTTATTATATGAACCATGGAGATGCTTTAGAGAGAGAGCAGAGGAGATTTACCAGGATGCTGCCTGGATTGGAGGGCATGTCTTAGGAACAGAGGTTGAATGAGCTAGGGCTTTTCACATTAGAGAGAAGGAGGAAGGGAAGTGACTTGTTAGAGGTGTACAAGGTAATAAGACGCATAGATAGAGCAGATAGCCAGAGAGTTTTCCCCAGGGCAGAATTGGCTGTCATGTGGGGTCATAATAGTAAGGTGATTGGAGGAAGGAAAAGGGGAGATGTCAGAGGTAGGGTCTTTACACAGAATGGTGGGTGCGTGGAATTCACTGCCAGCAGTGGTAGTAGAGTCAGAGACATTAGGGACATTTAAGAAACTAATGAATAAGCACATGGACGGCATGATGTGCAAGTTGGTTTGATCTTAGATTAAGATAAATGCTCAGCACAACATCATGGGCTGAAGGGCTTGTACCATGCTGTTCTATGTTGTCAAACTTATTAACACTCACTTGTCAATTGAATAAATTGTTTGTAATATGATAATTGAAAATAATTAAGAGTCACATAGTAATGGAGTTGAAAAAAAACAAATTAATACAAATCATCAAAGATTCTTTCTAATTTACATATTATTCTTCAATTTTTCATGTTCCAGATTCTGCAAGAATAGCCCACACTGTCAAGAGAATTCGTGACAAGATTATGTATGCTCCATTCTATGTGCTGTAATTTTGTCTACTAACCCCTTTTAAAAGGGAACTCAACAAAAATCTACTGAAAATTCAAATTTATTACATCTACTGGTTCTCCCTTTCTTAGAGTCACAGAGATGTACAGCATGGAAACAGACCCTTCGGTCCAACCTGTCCATGCCGACCAGATATCCCAACCCAATCGAGTCCACCTGCCAGCACCCGGCCCATATCCCTCCAAACCCTTCCTATTCATATACCCATCCAAATGCCTCTTAAATGTTGCAATTGTACCAGCCTCCACCACATCCTCTGGCAGCTCATTCCATACACGTACCATCCTCTGCGTGAAAAGGTTGCCCCTTAGGTCTCTTTTATATCTTTCCACTCGCACCCTAAACCTATGCCCTCTAGTTCTGGACTCTCCGACCCCAGGGAAAATACTTCATCTATTTATCCTATCCATGCCCCTCATAATTTTGTAAACCTCTATAAGGTCACGCCTCAGCCTCCAACGCTCCAGGGAAAACAGCCCCATCTGTAGCGCAAATCCTCCAAGCCTGGCAGCATCCTTGTAAATCTTTTCTGAACCCTTTCAAGTTTCACAACATCTTTCTGATAGGAAGGAAACCAGAACTGCACGCAATATTCCAACAGTGGACTAACCAATGTCCTGTACAGCTGCAACATGACCTCCCAACTCCTATACTCAATACTCTGACCAATAAAGGAAAGCATACCAAATGCCTTCTTCACTATCCTCTCTACCTGCATCTCCACTTTCATGGAGCTATGAACCTGCACTCCAAGGTCTCTCTGTTCAGCAACACTCCCTAGGACCTTAACATTAAGATATACAAGTCCTGCTAAGATTTGCTTTCCCAAAATGCAGCACCTCGCATTTATCTGAATTAAACTCCATCTGCCACTTCTCAGCCCATTGGCCCATCTGGTCCAGATTCTGTTGTAATCTGAGGTTAACCTCTTTGCTGTCTGCTACACTTCCAATTTTGGTGTCATCTGCAAACTTACTAACTGTACCTCTTATGCTCACATCCAAATCATTTATGGCCCTCTGTCTTCTACCTTTGAGCCAGTTCTGTATCCAAATGGCTAGTTCTCCCTGTATTCTGTGGGATCTAACCTTGCTAACCAGTCTCTCATGGGGAACCTTGTAGAACGCCTTATTGAAGTCCATATAGTTCACATCTACTGCTCTGCCCTCATCAATCCTCTTTGTTACTTCTTCAAAAAACTCAATCAAGTTTGTGAGACATGAGTTCCCACGCACAAAGCCATGTTGACTATCACTAATCAGTCCTTGCCTTTCCAAATACATGTACATCCTGTCCCTCAGGATTCCCTCCAACAACTTGCCCACCACCGAGGTCAGGCTCACCGATCTATAGTTCCCTGGCTTGTCTTTACTACTTTTCTTAAACAGTGGCACCACGTTTGCCAACCTCCAGTCTTCCAGCACCTCCCCTGTGACTATCGATGAGACAAATATCTCAGCAAGAGGCTCGGAAATCACTTCTCTGGTTCCCACAGAGTTCTCGGGTACACCTGATCAGGTCCTGGGGATTTATCCACTTTTACCCGTTTCAAGACATCCAGCACTTCCTCCTCTGTAATCTGGACATTTTGCAAGATGTCACAATCTATTTCCCGACATTCTATATCTTCCATATCCTTTTGCATAGTAAATACTGATACAAAATATTCATTTAGTATCTCCCCCATTTTCTGCGGCTCCACACAAAGGCTGCCTTGCTGATCTTTGAAGGGCCCTATTCTCTCCCTAGTTACCCTATTGTCCTTAATATATTTGTAAAAACTCTTTGTATTCTCCTCAATTCTATTTGCCAACGATATCTCATGTCCCCTTTTTGCCCTCCTGATTTCCCTCTTAAGTATACTCCTACTTTCTTTATACTCTTCTAAGGATTCACTCGATCTATCCTGTCTATACCTGACTTACGCTTCCTTCTTTTTCTGAACCAAACCCTCAATTTCTTTAGTCATCTAGCATTCCTTATACCTACTAGCCTTCCCTTTCACCCTGACAGGAATATACTTTCTCTGGATTCTTGCTATCTCATTTCTGAATCTTCCCATTTTCCAACCGTCCCTTTATCTGAGAACATCTGCCTCCAATCAGCTTTTGAAAGTTCTTGCCTAATACT
>NC_057719.1:29679789-29697867 GCF_004010195.1 Chiloscyllium plagiosum
CCCTACCATAACTACCCTATTCTTCTTACAGATAGCTGAGATCTCCTTACAAGTTTGTTTCTCAATTTCCCTCTGACTATTGGGGGGTCTATAATACAATCCCAATAAGGTGATCATCCCTTTCTTATTTCTCAGTTCCACCCAAATAACTTCCCTGGATGTATTTCCAGGAATATCCTCCCTCAGCAAACTAAGCACAGCTTATTCTACTATTTACATTCTCAAAAACTCCAGTAGATTCGTCAAGTGTGATTTGCCTATCATAAAACTCATGCTGGCTTTATCGAATTCCATTAATACTTTTCAAATATTTTGTTATTGCAGACTCCAACATTGTAACAGACTCCAACATTTTCCTCACTCCTGATGTTAGAGTAGCTGGTCTGTAATTCTCTTCCTACCTGCTTAAATGGTGGGATTATACTTGCTGAGCCCCACAATCTGTGGGAACTGCTTCAGAATCTATACAATTTTAGAAGTGACCACCGATACATCCAATATTTTTAGGACCACTTCTTTTAGTATGTTGGGATGTAGATTATCAGGACCTTATGATTTGTCAGCCTTTAATCCCATTAATTTCCCAAGCACAATTTTTTTTACTAATACTGATCTGCTTAAATTTTGCATTCTCACTAGACTTTTTCCTTCCCCAATATTTCTGAGAGGTTATTTTGCCAACTTTTGAGGACAGAACCAAAATGCGTACACAATTCTTCTGCCATTTCTTTATTCCTCATTAATAATTCCCCACTTCTGACTGTAAAGGATCTATATTTATCTTTGCTAATCTTTTTCTTTCTATGTATTTGTAGAAGCATTTAAGTTTCTACATTCCCTACAATTTTACTGTAATGCTCTATTTTCCCTTTGTTGACCAAACATTTGCTGAATTCAAAAGTTCCTAATCCTTCGAGCTTGCTGCTTTCTCTGGTGATTTTATATCTCCTCTTTGAATCTAATACTGTCCATAACTTAATTTATAAGTTATGGTTGAGCTACCTTTCCTCTTTTCATTTGTGCCAGACAAGAATAATTGATCCATGTAATTTATGCATATATTCATTCAACCTATATACATTTTGTTCCAGTTATGAAAAAAATGGGAGTTATTTTTACATCGTTTGTAGATTTCACTCTCTAATTTTTTTTATTGGCTTGAAAAATATTTGAAGAACTAGACTACTTTGAAAAAAGGCTCTGCAACAAAGCCATCAGATCCTCGTCCTCATTGAAAGCTCAAGGATCCCAAGAGAAATTTACAAAACTGGGATACTATAGCAAGCCAACAAACTCACAATTATCTCATATAGGATTAATAAAATCATTCATCTGGAGTTCAAGAATGCCATGACGGTTCATACAAACAAAGAGAAAGGACAAAAATGTACATGTGACAAACACAGAGGAATGCCACAGCTCATGCTCGCAGGCAAAGCAAATGTCCTGCCCAAAAGACTGCTAAACCACAGAGGATAAGTGCACTGCTGGAAAGCCAAAGTGGGATTCAGGAAAGGCAGATGTACATGTGTCATGATCTTCACCTTTCGCAAATAAAAAAAATGATTCTTCTGTGCCTTTGTCAACCTAACAAAGGCCTCTGACAGTGAGATGGAAAACAAAATTGACAGAGCAAGCTTGGCAATGTTGGTCTGTGCAAGAGGCTGTGGAGGAAACAAGATTTCCTTATTATACTCAACTTACAACAAAACTTGATGTATACAAAGCTATGGTTATATATATCTGAGACCTGGACTACCCATTCCCAAGATATTAAGCAGCTCGACAATTTTGCATGAGATGCATTCAGATCAAATGAGAGAACAAAGTGTCCAACATTGAGATATGTCAAAGAAAAAAAAACGTCTGGAATTGAAGCATTCATTATCAGATGGAGTGGGCTCATAAAACATATGACGGATGATAAAATCCCTAATGTTCATTTCTTAAGTTTGGGCACCACTTGCAGTGATGTTAAGATTTAAGAACATCTTGAAGCCAAACTTCAAGAAATAGGACATGTCTATAATAGAATGGGAGAATACACAAGAAAGAACAATGTGAAACAGTTGGTGTTGTTTCCTTCAACAGCAAAGAATATGGTAACAAAGGACGAAAGCCAAACTAGAAAAATTGGGCAAGACCATAATTTAAAAAAAGACAACTCTTCCTTGCCTACTCTATGGAATGCATTCTAGCTCTGCAGTTGGGTTTTGCAACCGCACTTAGAATACATAACCGAAGACCACAAGAAATTATGGAGAGTTGTGAACACAGCCCAGTCCATCACGAAAACCAGCCTTCCTTCCCTTGACTCAGTCTACACTTCCTGCTACCTCGGGAAAGTGGGCAACATAATCAAAGACCCCTCCCACCCTGGGTACACTCTCTTCCACCTTCTATCAGGCAGAAGATACAAAAATTTGAAAACTAAGAATAGTTTCTTCCCTGCTGTTATCAGACATATGAACAGACCTTTCATATTAAAGTTGATCTTTCTCTGAGCCTTCTCTGTAGCTGTAACACTATATTCTGCAATCTGTTCTATCACCCTGTTGTACTTAAGTAAAGTATGATTTGTCTGACAGCACACAATACAATATTTTACACTGCATCTCAGTAAATGACAATAATAAGTCAAATCAAATCAAACTGATTATACATGCAACAAATGACCATTTATAGTAACAAAGGGAAGCTGACGACTTGCAACTAGAATTTAATCTTGGTTCTTTTAAGACAAGAACAAAATCATTATCATTGGATAAATTTCCTTCATAGGACAAAGAAACTATATGGATAATATATCAAATGAAATATCTTCACTGTAATAGCATCTTAAAATGGTAATGCCAATCATGACTTGGTTTTACATTTGGAAGAGTTTGAAAATGTTTCAATATGAAGAATGATGAGCATCCTTAGGGCAATCTCTGACAGTTAGTGAGATAAGCAAATTGCCTTCACTAAGCATCTTTTTTTACATGTACATGACTGGAACTTACTGTGATTTGACTCAATATTGAAGCTCCAGAAGCAGAAAGTAAAGTAATCTCCTCCAGATTTGGAATTTTATGACTTTGTGTCACAATTGGATCCATTTTTAACACTTCTTCGTCAAATGCCATGGCTCGCTGTATGATCAATATTTCTGCTTTACTCTGCTTCCTTGGATGTATTTTGTTTTCAGAAAAAGCAGAATAAAATGTCTGCCCATCATTCTAAATAAATTCAATTCGGACAAAAAATGATTAAGTACATTCATTGTAAACTTTGAAAATGCTATCTTTATTTTTATTACATTTTCCTACTTCCCTCCATTATTGACCAAACTTGAAATGAAAAGATGGCTGAATCTGTTATTTGCACCATGAGCTACAATGCAAAGTCAGAGTTATATCAGATATAACATATAAAATATATTATTGCAAGCTAAATACAGGAAATGTCATAAGAGTTTTTTTTTCCATCCACTCGTTTCAATTATTAATATTGGTTACCAATCTCTTGAGAAAGGACTTGGGTCTTTTTTCTAAGAGCTGAAAGTGTGTTGCTGGAAAAGCGCAGCAGGTCAGGCAGCATCCAAGGAGCAGGAGAAAGAAGTCTGAGTACATCCCTTGTGGTTGGAGGGTTCCTAGGCGGAAGATGAGGCGCTCTTCCTCCAACTGTCGTGTTGCTACGGTCTGGCGATGGAGGAGTCCAAAGACCTGCATGTCCTTGGTGGAGTGGGAGGGGGAGTTGAAGTGTTGAGCCATGACCTCACTTCCTCTTTTTTCTAAGATCCATGTATTGATCAAGTGTTTATTTTAATTTTAAGATTTTTAACCAGGTATATCTACTACTATATTTTGTCATTATCTTGAATTCACTTGTTTCAACGATATCTCCACATATTTATAGTGGAAACTGAACTCTGAGGAGGCATGCACTCTGTGTAGAAGTTAAGACTTTAGAAAAGGGCTCCAGAAAGATAAAATAAGTATAGCTGAAAATTAAATATTAAAATTGTTATTTATCTATTGGCTTATTTGAAGTCTATATGAAGTTATAGCTTCCAATAAATCCAATGAATTTAAAAGGGGTGAATGGCCTATAATGTTATTTTTCCACCCATGAGGGAAGAATAAAGTTTACAGCAGATATCTCACATTAACTGTAAAGTCTCCTACCTTCCTGCAGGGACAGATTCTCAGTTCTAAAACAACATAACATGGTTACTTCTTGTACAAGATAAACAATTTTACATCATAGATGGGGTAGACCAGAACACATCATGGTATGGTAAGCATGAATAATAGGTGTCGGGCAAAAGGCTGAACACTAAACATCAAAACTTGAATTTTCCTTTCGAGGTTGGAAAGCAAAAGCTGAAACTGTGTTCAGGTCATCTTCCATTGAAGATGGCGTGCAGGCTCTCTTGGTTGGAGGGCTAATTGGAAACCTTGCTGTTTGAGACAAGGAGCAGGGTGTTATGGAAGGTAACAGAAATGGTGCTTCTTTCCAACTACTTAAAGTGTTTAATTTAAAAATGACATTCTCATTAGCCACCGCCATGCTGCAATAGAGATTTCCTCGAAAGGACAAGTTGGCTCCAGCAGCCAAGAAGGAATGCCTCCAGAAGAAAACTTTTCACAGCAGCCTTAGGAAATACATTTCAACACCAAAATATGTAAGGGGATGCTAGGTTAGATTATCAAAAGCATAACCAAAGAGGCAGGTTTTAAAAAGTCTTTTTTTTTTTACTATTCACTCATGGGACATGGACATCACTGGTTGGGCCAGTATTTATTGCCAAATCCTATTTGCCTTTGAATAAATCGTGACGAGTATCCTTCTTGAACTGGTAGACCCATAATGCCATGAGGGAGAGAATTCAATGACATTGACCCAATGCCAGTAAAGGAATGGTGATATGAGAACAAATTGCAGGTGGCGATGTTCCCATGTATATGCTACCCATATCCTTGTAAATGGAAGTAGTTATGAGTTTGGAAGGTGCGGTCTATGGACCTTTGATGAATTTCTGCAGAGATACAGACTGCCGTCTAAGCATCGGTGACAGAGTGACTGAATGTGGAGGAAATAGCAAAACACCGGTAGTGAGATGGGCAGGGAGGGCATTCAAGAAATTAGTATTGCCTGGAGTGATGTTTCACCTCCCCTAACCCAGCTGTTATTTTCTTACCTCCAGAAACCTAAACTGGTCTCCATCAATGTAGAATACTAGAGAATAAATGGAAAATAGTGTCTGCTATAACTGGACTATATTAGGCCCCTAAAAAGCCAAATTGTAAACCTGTCACATATAAGTAGGCAACCCTGCCAACATCTATCCTGACTTGGCAAAAATAGCCTGGCTAAGTGCTGTTAATCTTTGGCTTTCATTACAGTAATCGTATTATTTCCACAGTAATGAAGCAGGCCATTTCGCCTATCAAGTCCACACTGATCCTCTGAAGAGCATTCCACCCATTTCCAATGGCTAATCCAACTAGTCTGCACATCCCTGGAAATTTAGCCTGGCCAATCCACCTAATCTGCACATCCCTGGAAATTTAGCCTGACCAATCCACCTAACCTGCACATCTTTGGACTGTGGAGGAAACTGCAGCACCTGGAGGAAAACCATGCACATGTGGTAAGAACATGAAATCTCTACACAGATAGTTGCCCCAGGCTGGATTCAAGCCCAGGTCCCTGGTGTTGTGAGGGAGCAGTACTAACCACGGAGCCTGCTTTGGGCCAAACCTCCAGCTCATGGCTTCAACTGCCAAAATAACACCATTTAAAAAGTGGCCCTACGACATATTTGTAATGATTGGAATGAGGTCAGCCATGAATATGAGTTCCCTGATTGGGACTATTAACTTGGTCCAATCAGGGAATCCTGGCTGACAGATATAAACACAATTGTTTCCCCTTCACTGTTTTGATCACACAGCACTGCCCTTTGATGTGAAGGGCAGTGTTTGTCACTGGCCACCCGGGTGTTTTCCTATCTTCCTGGTGGTGGAAATTGAATAAAGATTGTTGCACTTTGTGTCTTTCACTGTGTCTCACACCTGCACACACACACAATGGGTGCTGGGGATAAAATAAGCACTACCGCACTAGGTGGTAGTGTGGGGGTTAAAAAAGAAAGGGGAAAAGAAAAAAAGAAAAAAAGAAAAAAAAAGAAGAAAAAAAGAAATAAGAATAAAGAGGGGAATTTCATTGCATTCTGCAAAGTAACTTTGCAAAAAAAAAAAAAAATAAAGGATAAAATAAGCACTACCGCACTTAGGTGGTAGTGTGGGGGTTAAAAAAGAAAGGGGAAAAGAAAAAAAGAAAAAAAGAAAAAAAAGAAATAAGAATAAAGAGGGGAATTTCATTGCATTCTGCAAAGTAATTTTGCAAAAAAAAAGAAAAAAAAAATAAACACAATTGTTTCCCCTTCACTGTTTTGATCACACAGCACTGTCCTTTGATATGAAGGGCAGTGTTTGTCACTGGCCACCCGGGTGTTTTCCTGTCTTCCTGGTGGTGGAAATTGAATAAAGATTTGTGCACTTTGTGTCTTTCACTGTGTCTCACACCTGCACACACACACACCATGGGTGCTGGGGATAAAATAAGCACTACCGCACTTAGGTGGTAGTGTGGGGGTTAAAATAAAAAAAAGAAAAAAAAAAAGAAAAAAAAAATAAACAACAGTGTTTCCCTACCCTCCCCTTCACTGTTCTGATCACTCAGCACTGCCCTTTGAAAAAAAAATAAACACAATTGTGTGTCTCACACCTGCGCACACACCATGGGTGCTGGGGATAAAATAAGCACTACCGCACTTAGGTAGTAGTGTAAGAAAAAAATAAATAAAAAGGGGAGTGTCCAATTCTATTTTGAAAAAAAAGAGAAATAAACACAATTGTTTCAGGGAGAGGTGGACCCCGCAGGGAGTGGAGTGCATTATTTCTCCCTCCAACTCTATTTTGATTTAGTCCCTGCCCTCCACCTCACTGTTTTGATCATACGGCATTGCCCTTTGATGTGAAGGGCACTGCTTGTCACTGGCCACTCGGGTGTTTTCCTATCTTCCTTGTGATGGAAATTGAATAAAGATTCGTGCACCTTGTGTCTCTCACTGTGTCTCACACGTAAATACACATACCATGGGTGCTAGGGAAAAAATAAGCACCACCGCACTTAGGTGGTAGTGCGGGGGTTAGATTTTTAAAAAATTTTTAAAAAATAAACAGGGAATTATAAAAAAAAAAGAAAAAATATAACCAGAGGATTTGATGTGAAGGGCAGTGCTTGTCACTGGCCACTCGGGTGAGAAAAAAAATTTAAAAAAACACAATTGTCACACAGCACTGTCCTTTGATGTGAAGGGCAGTGCTTGTCACTGGCCACTCGGGTGTGTTCCTATCTTCCTGGTGGTGGAAATTGAATAAAGATTTGTGCACTTTGTGTCTTTCACTGTGTCTCACATCTACACACACACCATGGGTGCTGGGGAAATGTAAGCACTACCGCAGTTAAGCGGTAGTGTGGGGGTTTAATAAAACAAAAAAAAGAGATAAACAGGAGATTTGGGTGCTGGGAAAAAAATAAGCACTACTGCAACTAGGCGGTAGCAAAAAAGAAAAAAAAAGTGTTGAACATCCTGTTCACTCTGAGGGAGCTAAAAAAAATAAACACAATTGTGCCAAACTGGCCATAAATAGGTCCAGACAGCGGGCCGTGGAGGGGGTCGTTAGGGCCGACTGCCTGCCCCTCTTCGGCAGTTACATTAGAGCCCGGGTGTCCTTAGAGAAGGAGCACGCGGTGTCCACCAACACCCTGAAGTTGTTCAGGGAGAGGTGGGCGCCGCAGGGAGTGGAGTGCATTATTTCCCCCTCCAACTCTATTTTGATTTAGTCCCTACCCTCCCCTTCACTGTTTTGATCACACAGCACTGCCCTTTTGATGTGAAAGGCAGTGCTTGTCACTGGCCACTTGGGTGTTTTCCTTTCTACCTGGTGGTGGAAATTGAATAAAGATTCGTGCACCTTGTGTCTCTCACTGTGTCTCACACCTGCACACACACACCATGGGTGCTGGGGAAAACAAAAAGCACTACCACAGTTAGGCGGTTGTGTGG
This sequence comes from Chiloscyllium plagiosum, assembly GCF_004010195.1. Taxonomy (NCBI): domain Eukaryota; kingdom Metazoa; phylum Chordata; class Chondrichthyes; order Orectolobiformes; family Hemiscylliidae; genus Chiloscyllium; species Chiloscyllium plagiosum. Next base: position 29,687,912 of record NC_057719.1, read on the forward strand.
GGGTTAGAAAAAAAAGAAAAAAAAGAATAGCAATCTAAAAAAAAAGAAATAGGAGGGTCTCCCCTTCACTGTAAAAAAAAAAGCATGAGTGTCCAATTCTATATAAAAAAATAAACACAATTGTGCCAAAATGGCCATAAATAGGTCCAGGCAGTGGGCCGTGGGGGGGGTCATTAGGGCCGACTGCCTGCCCCTCTTCCACGGTTACGTTAGGGCCCGGGTGTCCTTGGGGAAGGAGCACGCGGTGCCCACCAACACCCTGGAGTTGTTCAGGGAGAGGTGGGCGCCGCAGGGAGTGGAGTGCATTATTTCCCCCTCCAACTCTATTTTGATTTAGTCCCTGCCCTCCCCTTCACTGTTTGATCACACAGCATTGCCTTTTGTGAAGGGCAGTGCTTGTCACTGGCCACTCGGGTGTTTTCCTATCCTCCTCGTGGTGGAAATTGAATAAAGATTCGTGCACCTTGTGTCTCTCACTGTGTCTCACATCTGCACACACACAAAAAAGAAAAGAAAAAAACAGGAGTGTTAGAAAAAACAAACAAAAAGGAGTGTCAATCATCATGTTTACTCTGAGAGCTGGCTCTGAGGGAGCCAGACCAGTGTCAAAGACACTCCACGTGTAAATAAAAGGTGACTTGGTGGTGGGATACTGGCCTCTGTGGAGTTATTTCAGTTCCTTTATTAAATGCATCTCTAATTCCCTTTATATTCCCATTCCAAATCCCAACATCACCCTCTAGTTTAAGGGTCTATATTAACACCAATTAATATTTTTTGTCCCTGGGATTTTCTCAGCTTTGCCTATACAGATTCTATATCATTGGAGCTAATATCCTTCCTGTCTGTTGTGTTAATTTCTTCTTTAACTAACAATGCAACTCCTGTGCTATTTCCTTTATGTCAGTCCTTCCAAAATACGGAATACCCCAGGATATTCAGTTCCCATCTCTGGTCAGCTGGCAGCCATGTCTCTATAATTCCAATTACATCCTGCCTATCTACATCTATTTGTATAATTCATTCATTCACACTACTGCAAATGCATAAAACCTGAAGGTGTGTCTTTGTAACAGAAAAATAAACACAATTGTGCCAAACTGGCCATAAATAGGTCCAGGCAGCAGGCCGTGGAGGGGGTCGTTAGTGCTGACTGCCTGCCTCTTCCGCGGTTACGTTAGGGCCCAGGTGTCTCTGGAGAAGGAGCATGCAGTGTCCACCAACACCCTGGAGTTGTTCAGGGAGAGGTGGGCGCTGCAGGGAGTGGAGTGCATTATTTCCCCCCTCCAACTCTATTTTGATTTAATCCCTGCCCTCCCCTTCACTGTTTGATCACACAGCATTGCCCTTTGATGTGAATGGCACTGCCTGTTACTGGCCACTCGGGTGTTTTCTTTCTTCCTGGTGGTGGAAATTTGAATAAAGATTCGTGCATCGTGTCTCTCACCTGCACACACACATGGGTGCTGGGGAAAAAATAAGCACTACTGCAGTTAGGCGGTAGTGTGGGGGTAAAAACAAAGAAAAAAAAAACAGGAGTGTGAAAAAAACAAAAGAAAAAATAAAAAATAAACACAAGTGTCAGGGATTCGCTTCACTCTAGAAGCCAACTCTGAGCTAGCTCAATCCATGTCATGTACTTTGCACATGTAAACAAAGAGTGACTTAGTGACAGGGCATTGGCCTTTGTGGAGTTATTTCAGTGGCAACAAGAGAACAAAAATGCCCCTGAAGAAATTTGCTCAAAACTGTCGTCTTTAATATTTCTACTACCATGCCACTATTTGGGAAGCTTGACTCATTTGATCTTATTATTGAAGATTTGGCCCAGTATGTGGAAAGAATGCACTATTTTTTCTGTACAAATAATAGCGGGACATGCGAAGGGTAACAAGTAATTCCCCTGACAGTTTGTGGACCTGCAGCTTTTTCAGTTGTTAGGAGCCTAATGCTTTCTGAGGCACCAGACTGAAACTTTTCAAGAGTTGATGAATTTAGCAATAGACTCCAAGCATAGTATCTAAATTCTGAGATGCTATTGGTTTTACTCAGTGGCTTGAGAAACAGGGAAATCTGTATCAGCATTTCTGTTGAGGTAAAGATGACTGCAGATGCATGTGATTTTGGTTTAATCCAAATGAGATGCTGAGAGGCCATTTGGTATATAGGATTAATGAGGTCAAAAGGAGCTGAAGCGCAACTGGACTTCAAACAGGCACCAGCACTGGCTTTGTCACTAGAAAATGCAGCAAGTGGAGCTTATGAGTTACAGGGTATTCCGATAAAAGTGAACACCCTCGCCAGGCTGACTGAGCTTAGGGAACAGCACTTGAGTGTAGTCAATTGTAGAGCCTCGCTCACGACATATCCTGAGCAGAGTAGGTCAGTCCACAGCAATACCCCAAAGCAAAACCAAGCCCTGGCCAAACGGTTAAAAGTTTCTCAAGGATCCAGGCTGGCAGGCCATTGTAGTTGCTGCTTGTATGCGGGCTTGAGACAGCAAAACAGTCCCAATAGGCCTGAATTGAGTAATAGAATTCATAGGCCAGTATCCAGAGCAGTGCACATCCTGGAAAGCCCATCTGCAGCTGGTTTGGAACAGCTAAATGACTTGGCAACATCCAAATCAGTGCCAATAAAAATAAATGTCTAGTTAAATTGTCATCCAGTTTTAATGGAGTTTGATACCGACACAGCTGTATCAGTGATTGAGCAAACAGTTTTCCCCAAAATATGATCTGGCTTCCAAACCTTAAGTTTGCATAGGACCTCAGCTAGTTTGAGAACCTATACCAGGGAGCCTTTACTGATTAAGGGTCCAACTTCGGGTTCCAATCTCTTATATAAAAACACAGTTAGTTGTTACCACTGATTGTAATAAAAGGATCAGGTCCCAAGCTTGATGGGGTGGAATTGGTGGAGAAAGATTCAATTTTATTGGCTCAACATTTCTCAATTAGAAAATATCTGCCCGAGTGAAGTCCTAATTAAATACCTGGAAGTTTTTCAGGAAGGTCTATGGACTATCAAAGGAGCCAAGGTCATCTTATATATTGACCAGGATGCAATTTCACAGTTCTGCAAGGCCCGCCCAGTGTCATTTGCCTCATGGGCAAAACTAAATGTACATATCAGGTGGCTGGAAAACAAACAAAGTTTGTGGCATGAGTAGCACCAGTTGTACTGATAGTGAACCCTGACAGGTTGGTCCACCTTTGTGGGGATTTCAATCAAATGGTAAACCGCTTTTTGCAGCTAGATAAACACCCAATACCTTACATAGAAGACTTATACAAAATTGGTGAAGCTGGGCATGAGCCAAGTATGCTTGCAATGAAGGGTAGATGAGGATTACCAGAAGTATACTGCAATGAATACCCACAGAGGTTTGTACCAATGAATGAAACTGCCATTTGGGTATCATCAGTCTGTGCCATTTTTCAGCGGATGATGGAGAACATGTACAAGATCTACCCCAGGTTGCCATTCATCTAGATAACCTGCTAATAGCAGGGAAGACCAAATGTAGCACTTACAGAACTTGGCTATAGTGCTTGAAAGGTTTCTTCAAACCAGGCATATGCCTTAGGAGGGAAAAATGTATGTTCCTGGCACCCCAAGTGACCTGCTTGGGTTACAGAATCCACAAGACTGAGTTACACCCACTGGAAGATAAAATAAGGGTAATCAAAGGAGCGCTGTCTCTCTCATGTTTTTGTATCAGAGCTTAGGTCTTTCCTTGGGTTGATGAATTACTACAGAAAATACATAGGTAACCTAGCCACTGTCCTGGTACTTTTACAGCTGCTATTGAAAAACAGTCAGTCCTAGAGATGATCTTGTAGCCAAGACGTAACCCAGACAAGGCCCTATAGGCAGGGGTGGTGAAGTATCGGCCTAGTGGCAAAGATGGCTCCTAAGGATCACCAACTTCAATATTCATTGGGTCTAGTGGAAACAGCTGCATATGGTGTGGAAGGATGACACAGGCACCAATGATGGTGATGAGCTGGCTCAAGACTGTTGGACCTCTTCAAGCTATACCTTTTTTCACTTATTAATAAATTATTCAAACTGGCGCTATATTGTGGCACCAAATGAAAGCTTTTCTCTATATTTTATTGTATTATTACAGTAAAACATACATGACAATAAGATCAAACTTAAAACATTTATGGATATAAATTTATAAAAGTAATGGACCACAAGCCCCTGTTCAGGCTACTTAAAAAAGACAAGGTGGTGCCACCCATAGCTTCAGGTTGAATTCAGTTTGCACTCTTATTCTGTGCATATAATTACAAGTTGGAATACAATCCAAGTGGCAAATGTGGATGCCTCAAACTGCCTCCAAATGGCAGATACACTACCAGTACTGCTGCCACAAGAACAATTTTCTGAAAAATTTTCTAAACACTCTTCTGGTCACCACTGACAATATCAGAGCTTGTTGTTGGCAACTTTTTAAAAATTTAAATTTGTGAAATCTGAACATCACTGAATGCACATCTATAATTGCCTAGAAGACAGTTGAGAGTCAACCACATTGTTGTGGGTCTGGAGTCACATGTAGGCCAGATCAGGGGAGGATGGCAGATGTCCTTCCCTTAAGGACATTAGTGAATGGGTTTTTTACGACAATCAACAATGATTACATGGCCTTTACTCCAGATTTTACTGAAACCAAATTCAGAGAATGCATTAGATAGCAAATATGAGGTAATGGAAGGATCTAAAAATAAGGATGAGAATTTTAAAACTGAGCATTGCTTAACTGGAACACAGTGTAGGTCATCAAGCAGAAAGGGGGTGAATACAATGCTAAGTTAGTACACTGTTGCAATGCAAGGTTAAAAAGATTACTGCACTTTTGGGAATGTATCTTTAAATTACAATTAAAAGGTGGTCATGTGACCTGTTCTTCAGTCTGCCTAACAGCAGGCCTGAGGTATCTGGCTGATAAAATTAAAGAGAAGCTTGGGTTGTTTTGTCAGGAAAAAGGCTTATGGTATTATACTTAGAGACAATGGCTACAGTTTTGAGAAGATTTGTAGCTCAGGTTGAGGTTCTGAATGTAGGTTTGATCACTGAGCTGGAAGGCTCATTTCTAGATGTTTTGTTACCGTACTGGGTAACATCTTCAGTGGGCCTCAGGTGAAGCACTGCTGATAGTTCCTGCTTTCTGTTTATATGTTTGGGTTGGTGATGTAATTTCCTGTGGTGAAGTGACTTCCTGTTCTTTTTCTCAGGGGGTGGTAGATGGGGTCTAACTCGACGTGTTTGTTGAGAGAATTCTGGTTGGAATGCTATGCCTCTAGGAATTCTCGTGCGTGTCTTTGTTTGGCTTGTCCTAGGATGGATGTGTTGTCCCTCCTTATCTGTATGTATGTAAGGATACTAGTGAGAGGGGGTTATTTCTTTTTGTGGCTAGTTGGTGTTCATGTATCTTTGTGCCGGTTTTCTGCCTATTTGTTCAATGTAGTGTTTGTTACAGTCCTTGCGCAGTATTTTGTAAATGACATTAATTTTGCTTGTTGTCTGTATAGGGTCTTTCAAGTTCATTAGCTGCTGTTTTAGTGTGTTGGTGGGTGTGTGGGCTACCATGATGCCAAGGAGTCTGAGTGTACCTAAGATAGAGATAGATAAGTTCTTGATTAGTAATTGGAATGAAGGTTATAGGGAAAAACAGGAGAATGGAGTTGAGAAACAGATCAGGAAAGACTGAATGGCAGAGCAGACTCAATGGGCCAAATGACCTAATTCTGGTCCTATTTCTAATGGTCTTGTGATCAAAAGTCTTACCATGTCACTCTATCATTTTTCAACTAGAGGTTCAAATCTTTTTTAAAAACTTTCTAGGCTCTACAATATAGATGGCAGAGGTGTGTTTGATCTGAAGTTTACCAAAGGTTAGTCAGGGAGGCCAGTCAAGTGTGTCAAGATTAGAGTTAACAAAGGTAACAAATAAGAACTGGATGTAGGTTTTCTAGTTGAGCTGTAAGGTTCGTTTTCAGACGTTTCATCACCATACTAAGAAACATCATCAGTGAGCGTCCGGATGAATAAAGAACTTCAACAGCAGATGATCTGAAGCAGAAACAGAATTAAGTGATGCCAAGAGGTGAAAGTAGACATTCATAGTGATAATACAGATAAATGGTTAAAAGGAGTAAGGTAACATAGTGGATACATGGAGTAGCAGGTTAAAGGCTTGGATTAATGATCCAGAGACACATACCATACTATGGCAACTTAGGAATTTAAATTCATTTAATTAAATACATTCTAGAACAAAGAAATACAATCTGCAGTAATGGTAGCCATTAAAGTACTAAATTGTCTAGTTCACTGATGTACTTTAATGGAGGAAATCTGCTGTACTTATCCAGTCTGGCCAAATAGGACTCTGAACCCACAGCAATATGGATACATTTTAACTGCCCTCTCAAGTACTGAAAAAGCCACCCAGTACTTTCAAAAAGGTGGCTCACCACCATGTTCTCAAGGCCAATTTGGTATAGTCAATAAATACTGGTCTTCCCAGCAATGTCAACATCTCCTGAATGAATAATAAAATAATGTCTCCAGGTCAAATAGTTCAGCCCGAGCAGTGAAGAGTAAATCAAGTTAGGATTGCTGAAGTGATTGTGTGTAACAAGTGTCGGAACAAACTATGGGCATAGTTGAACACCATAGGGAAAAGTATGGACTGCAGATGGAATCAAAAGTGTGGTGCTTTCCCAGCAATGTCAACATCTCCTGAATGAATAATAAAATAATGTCTCCAGGTCAAATAGTTCAGCCCGAGCAGTGAAGAGTAAATCAAGTTAGGATTGCTGAAGTGAATGTGTGTAACAAGTGTCGAAACAAACTATGGGCATAGTTGAACACCATAGGGGAAAGTAAGGACTGCAGATGGAATCAAGAGTGTGGTGCTGGAAAAGCACAGGAGGTCAGACAGCATCTGAGGAGCAGGAGAGTCAACATTTCAGGCAAAAGCACTTTATCAAGAATCTGATACATAATGGCAATATGAATACTAAAGTGGCTAAGAGACAGAAAGCAGATTATTTTGTACAGGTTTTCCTGAGTTGTTGGTATTAGATCACTTCTCTTTCTGATGTAAATAAATAACCTGGATTTGGGTACACAAGACATAATTTCAAAGTTTTCAGCTGACTTAAAACTCTGAAATCTACTAACAATGGGAATAAAGTTAAAAATCACATAAAACACCAGGTTATAGTCCAACAGGTTTAATTGAAAGCACACTAGCATTCAGAGTGCTGCACCTGCTCCGGCTCCGAAAGCTAGTGTGCTTCCAATTAAACCTGTTGGACAATTACCTGGTGTTGTGTAATTTTTAACTTTGCACACCCCAGTCCAACACCAGCATCTCCAAATCATGACAACAATGGGAATGGCAGTAACAAACTCCAAAAGAACATTATCAGAAAGGGAAAATGTGAAGGACACATGGCAGATGAAGGGAATATGTCAGCACAGGTTGCACATTAAAGCAGAAAAAGAAAGCATTAGTTAATAGATCTGTTTCTGACTAGAGGAAGGTAAATGGTGGAGGCTTCTCAATGTCCACTGATTGGAACACTGTGCTTCTTAATACATATAAATGAATTTGATTCCAATCAACTAACAGAAAAGTAAATCTCAAGATAAATGAAAACACTACCTTGAATATATCCAGAGGCATTCAGCAGTGAAACAGCTCGGAAAATAAGAGGCCAAAAATATATTTCATCATTTTAAGCGGTGGTGGGACAGAAAGAGATGCAGTAAACATCCCTCCCACAATTACTAGATATTCCCTTCTTTGTAAATATAACAAAATATACAGACAATACCAAAAAAAAGAACAAAGGTAAATGCCAAAGTATTTATGAGAACACAGACATATCAGTAGATTAGTCAAATAGAGGCCAAATTAATATAGAGAAAAAAGTCAAGGGGACGATATACACACTGAAAAGTTAACTTTCTTTGTGCCAACGGAGCAGAAATTAAAAGGGAAAGACAAAAATATATCCAAAATTGAAAGGACAAAATCAGGAGACCTTGTACATGAAGATCTGAAATAAAATTTATGGGATAAAGTATAAAGCACAAGACAAGGAGATAATGCTAAACAGATAAATCATTGTTTAGATCATAATTAGAAAATAACATTTAGTTTAGATATCTTTCTTCAGAAAACAAAAGCCATGGAGCGAGTGCAGAAAAGATAAAAGCTGGGCTTTTATTTATATGCAGAGATGGAAATTTGATCTCTTTTCATTAGAACAAAGCTGGTTAGGATAAGATCTGAAATTTGTTCCAAGTTATGAAGGAATTAGAGAAATACTTCAAAAAATACTTCTATTACATAATCCTGGTCCTGTTAGAATTCTTGACCTGCCTAGATCTGGAGTTGAGAGAGTCATAAAATTAAGAAATTTTCACCTCACCACATTTCTATACTTCAACAGAAATAAAAATCAGAGAGATATAAATCGGGTTGTTAACTTATTACCCATTTTATAATATCACATCATATTACAAGGTCTACCAACTACCTGTAATTCTATGACAAATTTTCAATTGGAGCGAATGAAGTTGAGAGAATTTGTGCAGATAAATTGTATGAATCTCAACAGACACCAATGATCACCTAATTTTGTACTGAAGTGGTTCAACCTTAAATAGAAATTCTCTTTCATCATTTCAACATATTCAATTAATAAATATTCTACAGTTCGTTTAAACAGTCCTTTAATAATTGTAGTCCATACCTGTGTTATATATTCAAAGTCAATAAAATATTCAGGAACAACCAGTTCATGGTCAAACACAAACCACTCATATTGACGAAGGCTGCAATCACAGCTGCCGTGGAACTTTAAGGAACTTGAGAATCCTTGCATGTACATGAAACATGGGAGGCAATTAAAAAAGTTAGAAAATTAAACATATACATTTTTCAATAGTATTGGTAGAAACCTATCCAAAGAGCAACTTTCTGATACTAACATTGTGTGCATTAAATGATAACTGAAAAATATGAGAGCTAAGCTTGTAAGCTGTAAGAAATCAATTCTTTGTTAAGTCATACAACAAGTTTTTAAGATATTATCTATGATTATTGTTAGGTTGTATGCAGATAGCCATCCTGTGCTTTTTGCAGAACACATTTTCTATTTTAGGTACCTGAACCTTTTAAATATCATATACTGACCTCACTCAAAATAACCTAAGCATTTTTGGTCACTGTTTGACTTCCGAGTATTTTTTGCTTAATTCTACAAGTGGTGAAATTTCACTGTCTGCAGAATTTTTCGCAATGTTGTTGCTTTTTGCCACACGTTTTCTTGCTGCAGACATGATAGTCTGATAGGCAGCCTTTTGGAATGGAGAACGATTGCCATCATACCATTGTGCTGGTAAAGTTCCCAGAAAAGTGAAAAGGGAGATGAGACTGTTACACAGGAGGTCATACCGACAGAGGATCTTGGAGAAGTATTCATTCTACTTCACTTACAGTGTACAAGTTGAATTTGCTTTCAGAGGCATATTAAGCTACAATCATCAGTGCCAACCTCAACAAAACCTAAAATCATGAACAAAAGCATTACATTCAACTATCAAGGTTACTATAGTCCACTTCTTTTCTATCGCAGGTAGAGTTCAACAGCAACACCTCATAATTCGCAGGCCTTGGATGTACTGGAGAAGTCACCTCTACATTGGAAACATTTATATTTCCTATCCATTTAACAGTGAAGGAAGAAAGGAGAAAGTGAAAGTGAGGACTGCAGATGCTGGAGATCGGAGTCGAAAAGTGTGACACTGGAAAAGCACAGCGGTCAGGCAGCATCCGAGCAGCAGGGGAATCAATGTTTTGGGTATAAGCCCTTCGTCAAGAATGGGGTGGGGTGGGATTCAGGGAGGTGGCTGAGAGATAA
>NC_057719.1:29697873-29713570 GCF_004010195.1 Chiloscyllium plagiosum
AAAGTTGCCCCTTAGGTCTCTTTTATATCTTTCCCCTCTCACCCTAAACCTATGTTCTGGACAGGATGGTAGGATCTGGATGAGGTGGGGGGGAGGGGAGATCAGGAAACTGGTGAAATCAATGTTGCAATAATACTTATGGTATTAGAGTGGACAAATCAAAGCAATTTTCAGCCAATAGAATACTTCCTAAGTGTCATAATGTAGGAAATGTGGCAGGCAGTTTACATACAGCTAGCCTCCAACATATAGCAACGAGATATTGCCTGGATAACTTTTCTCTGCAATATCGACAGAGGGATGAATGTTGACCAGAGCAATTACCTGGTTCTTTATAGCACCAAAAGATCTTTTATGTTAACCTCAGAATCCCAAGCATTTCAGATATCCACCTATTTTGAAAAACGTACTTTTCCGCTGTCATCCAGAAAGCCCTCCACCTCACCACTCCATTCCCCATCGCACTGCTCTAAACCACCCCTTTCTAAATGCAATAAAGACAGAGTCTCACTTGTCCTCACTTAACACCCTACCAATCTCTGCTTCCAACCCATCATCCTTAAGCACTTCCGCCAACTCCAACTAGACCCCACCACTTCTTCCCTTTCACACTCTTCTCTGCCTTCCACAAGGACCGTTCCCTTTGCCAAGCCTTGGTTTACGCCACTCTCCCCAACAACCCTCCAAACCCCCAGGTACCTTCCCATGCAACCGGAAAAGATGCAAACCTATGGCACACCATCCCCCTATCTCCATCCAGGGCCCCAAACAGTCCTTCTAGGTGAGACAGAGGTTCACCGTTCCCTCCTTGAACCCAATTTATTGTATGCAGTGCTCCCAATATGGTCTTCTGTACACTGGGAAGACCAAACATAAACTAAGAGAACATTTCACTGAGCATCTCAGTCAGGTTCGCAGGGGCCGATGGGGCCTCACAGTAACCGCCCATTTTAAATTCCCCCTGCCACTCTCTTTCCGACATGACCATCCTTGACCTCCTCCATTGCCACAATGAATCAAATCGTAAATTGGAGGAACAACACTCATCTTCCACTTGGACACCCTACAGCCCAGATGACTCAACATAGAGTTCTCCAATTTCAAATTACCTCCCTTTCCATCCACCGACTCCCTTCACAGCCCCTCCTCTCTTTTCCATACCTCTCAGCCACCTACCAGATTCATGCCTCCCATTGACCAATCAGACCGTACCCTTTACTTGAGTTCACCTATCCCCTTCTCAACACCCTTCATCCCACCCCCTTTATCTGCAGCTCCCTTTACATCCACCCTAGTCCTGAAGAAGGGTTACACCTGAAAAGTCGACTTCTTCATTTTCTGACCTTGCCTGGCTTTTTGCGTTCACCCAGGCTCCTGCTTGTCTGCCCTGAATTCCAACATTTTGTTTTGTTTGCCTCCAACCCCAGAATGCCGACAGGGCCTCAGTTTAATATCTCTTATGAAAGGTGATACTTGCAACAATGTAGCACTACCACAGCATCACTCTGGATTATCAGTCTAGGTCTTTGTGCTCAAGTCTCTGGAGTGGGACCTACAACCAGAGGTAAACTTGCTGCTAATGAACCACAGCTGAATGTAGTAGTAGTAGCGCTGATCTGTCTGGCAGGCTTCACAAAAGGTGCATGGTGCAATGACTGAAGACAACATATTACTTTGTATGCTCCATATAAAAAGCCTGGTATATCTGTTCAGTAAAAGGATTCCACTCCTTCAAAGTACAACTGGTTTCAAATCTCCCCAGCAGCCATCACAACACTTACATTCATGCCACAAGTAACATCATGAAATAAACAAACAATCGACATGATACAAGTAATGCTTTTGCTTCCTACGCAGTTTTGGAGGAGCTTTGCTGTAACATTCTTACCACATCTTCAAGCTTCATCATGGGGTGGTAGGGACAACATGCATACTGCATTTAGTGGGTAAGAATTGGGCTTGCTTTAGATGTGCTGGAAAATGGGGTTAGAATAGTTAAATTCTTCAAAGTTTGTGCGAAGATTTGTAGCTCGGGTGCTCGTTGTTATGGTTCTGTTCGCCGAGCTGGAAGTTTTTGTTGCAAACGTTTCGTCCCCTGGCTAGGCGACATCATCAGTGCTTGGGAGCCTCCTGCGAAGCACTTCTTTGATGTTTCCTCCGGTGTTTATAGTGGTAAATTCTTGTTTGTGACTGGCACAGACTTGATAGGTTGAAGGGATTTTTCTGTGCTGTGGACGTCTGCTTCTATGTATTGGATAAAGTCTAGACTTCTATTGGAATGTATGGATAGCTGCTAAGTTTTGGATTCACCTTACTGTCAAATATGAAAATGTTACTAAGTACATTAGGTTCTTTCAGAGTCTACTTTTTCTTTCATTTTATTTTCTTTAACCATAGACTTATTCAAAGATCGCTAACTATTTTTGGAAAGCAAATCTAGTGCAATATACTATTTGTTACCTGTATCATTTGCACATCTGGTGTTCACTTTTCGAGGTCTGTAGACAGAATTTGCGTTTGGATACTTCAACTGTTCAACAGGTTCTGAATCGATGGCCTGAACACTATGACCAAGGAAAACTTTGGCAATAATGAGCTGACCTAAAAACAAAGTTGAATGGTTTATTGCAATGTTTTCTGAAATTGAATTTTTGAATTCATTCAAACCTGACATGGAAGATATGTAATATAGCAATAGTGTGGAGGAAGATGACAAGTTGACCTGATGCATCCCCCCAATTTCTGCCAATAGACAAGATGTTTTGATTTTCCCAGTCAGAAAGCAATTTATGCAATGACCTGAGGGAGGTAAAGAATCACAGAGAATGGAAAGAAATAAATTCATCCGTAACTTACATAGCTGACAATATCAATCTAACTTACTGTACATTATATTATTCAAAACCAATCAATTGCACTTCAAAGATTACATTTCGATGATCTCAACATGGGAATAACCATTATATTTCACATATCAGTGACAACCACATACACTTATCTACTGAACATTCACCCAGTTTTGATATAAATTTCATTTACATAATTTTCCTAATTTTTCTTAAACTTGGCTTCAATGTTTTGAATCTTTGCTGAAATGCTGCTCAGAAGTGCCCATTTTGTATAGTAGTCAAGTGTTACAATTTATATAAAGTCTTCAACACAATGTCACTCAGCTTCTTTACTAGTTTTATGTCTTTCCTGAATACCACATACCCTTCAATATCCAGATTCCAAGCTAGGCCATTCTGCAGCCTTGTGTCAGTTACGGTCACTAGATTGTACTGATTAATTTTAATTGTGAAAGTTCATCGGTTTCGCTTCAAATGCTACACCCATTCAAATACAAAGCCTCAAGTTTCGTCCTTTAATTGTTTTTGTAATTTCCAGTCGTATCTGTGGATGTTCTCTTAGAGGTGCAGTCTCTGTCCCTTCCTGTCATTGTCTGTTTACCATTATGCATTTGCCCCACTCTTTGATTCACCACAATATTCCAAGTTTGATCCCTTGACCCTACTATTTAGTTTAGAATCCATTTCCCTAGTTTACGTGGTTTGCAAGAACACCACTTCCAGTACAATTCCGGAGTAGACCTTCTCACCAATACAGATCCCACTTTCTCCGGCATTGCTGCTCGTGCTCCAGGAACCAGAATCTACTTCCCCCATACTGGTCTTTCAGCCATACATTCATCTCACTAACTTTGTCAACCATATGTCAATTTCCCATGGCTCAGGTAATAATCCAGCTATTACTTTGAGATTTTACTTCTTAATTTGATGCAGGTCAGTCTTCCCATTCTGCTTCACTGTAGTGAGTGCAGACTACTCTTTCCCCCACTTATATTCATGGTTCATCATTGTATGGTGCATGCATCACAATGTAATATTTAAAGGGGTTTGTGTTGGAAAGTAGGAGGATGCAAATTCAATGGGTTGCACGGCCTCCTCCTGCGTTGTACTATTTTATGATTCTGTGAAACTGCACTTTTGGTAGAGTCCAACATGGTATATTATCTTTCATTTATAGTTTCAAATAATACAGTTATGCCAACTCAATTCTTAAGAAATAATACAAGCACTCCCAAGAGAACAAAAATCTAATAATTAATACACATAATTTAATTAATTTACCATATCTAAAAGGTATTGCATCAAATACATTGGTGTTCTGGACTTTAGCTTGTTGCTGCAGGTAATCAATTCTGGGTTGTTCACATAGGCTCATACTATTACAGAGAGGGACTGCCTCATCACGACCTTGAAGCTAAGAAAATGAACAAAAATACGTGGATCAGTTACATTTGTTTTGTGAGAAGCCTGTAAATTGGTGTTTAACATTAATGACAAACTGTTCTCTATCAGTTGTGCAACTGTATAACAGTAAATGATCTATCTATACACATTTGAATAAAGTCCATGAAATATTACCTAGTAAAAAATTAGAGCAGCGACACTTCTGTAATTCAGATTATATGCTAAAGCAAGGTTCCCCATTTCAAACATAAATGTCCAGGATGTAGAAGGGAGCATCCATCAGCATCAACAGCAGTCCCTTGCAGACATGGATGACTGTCTTCAACTCGCAGGGGGAGTCTGCAGGTGACTCTGCCTGATACGGCTAACACAGGTTCTGTTACACTTGGGGCAGGTGGTGGTCACAGGAAGGGGGTGGATGGGGCATGATGTGACAGCAAGGTGTTTTTGACTGGCTTCCATTTTATCTGATGGCAAGTCTTGTGCTTGACACTTTCCAGATCCTCCTCCACCACTTTGGATAGTCTTGCGCCAGTGATTCCCACGTGTCTGTGGGAATATTGCGCTTCGCCAATGAGGCCCTGAGAGTATCACTGAAGCACTTCTTCTGATCACCTAGGATTTGACTGCTGTTTCAAAGCTGTGAGAACAGCACCTGCTTGGGAAACCTCAAGTCAGTCATGCTGTTGATATGCCCAGCCTGTCATATCCGACCAAGGATGGTCAATGCCTCAATGCTGTGATGTTGGCCTGGTTGAGGACATTATTGGAGCAGTAAGAGGATGAAACCCTGAATTAGGCAGTAATTGTCTAAACATGGGCCTCTACCTGGCTATCGGTTAGGGACCCACTCAACACTTTACCCACCGCCTGCAAAATTGTGGTGGGATGGGGTGGGTGGGCTAGTGGTGGACATGCCTTAATTTATGGTCTACTCACTTTGTTTCATGTTTATGGGTATCCTAAATAATTGAGTCCACAGAAATGCTTATGAGGCTGGTTAAGAGCTACAATCATACCTGCTGGGAATTTTGGTCAAGCTAGTTTAACTCTGACCTCAGTTAAAACTATAGCCAGGACATGTGGTGAGCTGTTCTGTAATCTGTGACCTGAAGTTTCCCATGTTGTCCAAATAAGGCAAGTGTCATGGTATCTCTAGACATACAGGCACCACGAGTACTTTTTGTGGAGTATGGCATGTCACAGTTAATGGCTTGGTCACAATATTTGGGAGCTGTCTATTGGTAAATGTCATTGGCTGGTAAGGAAAGGATCACATTTTCAGATAAATTAACAGAACAAAGACGTTTTTTCTCAGAGAGAGAGAGAGAGACAGACAGAGACAGAAGCAGCAGCTTCAAGATCGCAGCAGCTTCGAGATCACATTGGAAAAGCACATACTTTGAAATTACTTTCAGAGAGAACAAAGAATCATTAGGCCTTCACCAAAACCACGTTAGCTACTTTACTCTGTTATGAAGTTGAAGGCGTTTACTATACCTTTAAGAGAGTGAATGCTGTTTTGCACTGAGAGCTTACAAGCACCTGTCATGTGACTAGCTAGCAGTCTCAGAGTGTACTGGAAAATTGAAAATATGTAACATTTGGCTGTGAAATAGATACAGGAGTTGGTTGCTGTTTTGACAACAATCCAAATTTAATCAGTTTAAATTAGGCCTCAGGATACTAAAACCCAAATGAGTTTGAATTTATTGTTTTTGCCAACATCAAACCGACGAGAAGATCCGATGTTGGGGGTATACAAAGCAGGCATTTGAAGGTCAGACAGAATAACTGCCATCGAGAGAATAACTGCCATTAAAACACTCTTTCAAATATACCTTTTCATACGAAACATCTTTACAGTAAAAAGAAAGACAATGACCCAGGGAGCTCTTCGGCTGAAAGAAGAAAGACACCAATGATGACAGTCACTGTATGGTTTTGAAATTAAGTTGATGTAATTTTAATAAGAGTTTATTGCAACAATATATCGTTAGAGTTGGAGGCAGATAATAAACCGTTAAGAGAAAGGGGGGCTTAGAACTGTGAATAGTCGTTTTTTAATGTTCACTTTCACAGTTAAAGAATAAATTAATATCATTTTTGTTAAATAGTGGAATTTGGGAATTCTCTGTCACTCATATTTTAACAGAGTACGAGGCGAGGTGAGCTTTTCAGGTCGATTAACAGAGGAATTCACTACCGTGTTGTAACAACTCGAATCAGGGTAGTATGGTTAAATGCGAATTAGAGAAAGTAAGGTAAAGTGAAGTTTAATGAAATGAGTTACAGTTAAAAGTTAGGTTAGATGAAATAAGAAGTAAATGTTACAATGAATATATATTTTATATTAAATATTGGTACTTAGTGAATTAAAATAAAGAAGAGTTTGTTTAATTCAGTTCTGAATCGGTTCCCTGCCTTTTGTCTGTCACACAAACGAATACCTAGGTAAAAGGTTTGAGTACTACTTTTTGTGCAATACCATGGACATCACCGAAATGCCACTATCCTGTTAACTAAGTTGTACCTTGTTATGAATGAAGCAGGGATGAATTGATAAATTGAAAGTATTGAAAAACCAGTGAATTCCCTGGGATGAATGTAACAAATCTCTATGCACTGAGTATGAGATGAGATTTTTGCAGCATTCAGAGGGAATCAGTAAGAAGTACCTTTGGCAATCTTGCATCATGATTTTGCGTATATTCTATTATAATATGTAGGTGGTTAAAAACTAGGTTCATTCATGGTTCTTAAACAGCTCTTAAATAGATATTAATTCTCAACAGGCATCAGCTGAAGACATCAACAATCTTCTCAAAGACAAAGCAACATGCCAAGACTGTAGGAAGGTGGATGACAGGAACCTTGTCAATTGTGAATTAACTACATCAGACAAAATCATCATAAAATTCAATAGCTTGTGGGCTTAAAGTTGAGTATGATGCCAACACATTGCTCAGTGTTCAAATGGCAATCCAAAGGATGAAGACTAATAAGGAATGGAGTCTGACTAAAACATCTACAAACTTGTGGTATATATGCAGCATACTGTCCAGTCAACATGCTATTATATGAGAACTCAGCATTGAGTCTGAAAATGAAATATTAATTCTATGAGTCATTCTGAAAGAAAGAAACAAGGAAGAGAAGTTGGCTAAATGGGTTAGAAAGATTACACCAAAAGATTTGACATTAAATACTAGTCATTGCTTGCCTAAAGTATGACAAGCCTACAACAAATCTACATTTCACTAATGCACAAAAACCTCAACAAGGAACTTTAATCAATTGTGATCAACAGAAGTAGTAAAAGATTGCATTAGCTCAAATTAAGTGACTCATAAGGCTTTCAGAAGAAGTGATAAACTGGATGTTTGAGAATTACTTAGAATCTAGAAACATAGCTAAAACAAAAATCTGATTAAAGAAAGAGAAAAGATAATGTATACAGAAGTTAGCAAGAAACACAAAAGAAGACTATAAAAGATTCTTTAGGTAAGTGAAAGGAAAAAGAGGAGCAAGGACAAATATGAGTCCATTATGAGGAAGGGCATATTCTAAAATCTTCTCTCCAGAGAACAAAGGCTTCAAATCGATAGAATTGCTGTTGTCACCACCGATCTACATGGCAAAGAGATTTAGGTCACATATCAAAAGGCACTTAATGGCACTGGTGGTGCTGCATGAAAATAC
This sequence comes from Chiloscyllium plagiosum, assembly GCF_004010195.1. Lineage (NCBI taxonomy): Eukaryota > Metazoa > Chordata > Chondrichthyes > Orectolobiformes > Hemiscylliidae > Chiloscyllium > Chiloscyllium plagiosum. The sequence goes on from NC_057719.1 coordinate 29,705,829, forward strand.
TTAAATTGATGCAAACTCCAGTGTCCTCACCAAAGCCAATTGCCGGCATTGCAACCATCAGAAAAAAAATCAACTCTGCTGGTCTGGACACTGTACATGGAAGAAAAAATAACCAGCTTCCAAAACAAGTGCTTTGCTGACAATCTAAGGATGGCATCTGATCTCATGGAGGATAAAGAAAACATTTCAAGGACATTCTGAAGATTTGCTCAAATAGGGGACAAATTAACATGGTGTCTGGAGGAACTTTTACAACATGTGTTGATGCCTCATCAAACAAGCTGTAACACAATTCGACCTATCACAAATTTTTCCTCAGGACAACACCCGTCCTCTATTCAAAGATCTGTGGCTCCAGGATTGGCCTGCTGAGTCACAAGAGGTTACAAAACTCAAAACCTAGCAGACATCACTCTCATTTCGAGGGAGTGTCACAAAGCTAGTCCCTTGGCTCAAGGATACTCTGTCCTTGAGTTTTTTCAGAGGGGTAATAAACCTGGCCAGGCTCTGACCAGTCTGGTTTGGTACAGAAATGAAAAGGATTTTGAGAGGCCTTTTTGTTTATATGTAAACAGATGAGACTTCAGGCCAAAATGCCCATGTTTTGTAAGTGACCTGTATAATGAAAGGGGAGTGGTCAGCTCTCTAGCTGAGCAGTTTAGTTCAGTCCTGAACTGGTGAGGAGTTTAAAAGTGAGCTGTGAAAAATCCCTCTCTCTCTCTTTCTGCCCTTCAAATTCAACCTATAAGCATGTGTTCCATTTATACTGGTTATTAAAAGGAGTTTGTTTAAATGGACTGTTGTATATATTCGGAACAACATAATTAAATCTATTTTGGATAGACTGAGGTTTCTACAGGGTACTTCATTATTTTCTTTGCGTTTCATTGTGTAATGTTGTGAATAAACTTTTGTCTGTTTTAAACCTGGTAGTCAACCTCGCTAATTTAATCTGAATAATTTTCACTGTCGCTTACCGAAACAAATTGCAAAGTTATGGTCTGGGCTGCCTGCTTAAGAATGTTTTGAGTGGTGTTCATAACAGGAGTGACAACGATTATGATGAATGTACCATGCCAAAGCTAGATAGGTAACACACCCCTTTTTGAGAATGACGTGCACAAATTATTTTCATAGATACATAGGAGTTAAGAGTATGAGGCGACTCTTTGAACCTGCTCCACCAATCATCACGATCGTGGCTGATAATCCAACTCAATAGCTAAACTCTGCTTTCTGCCCGTCTCCTTTGATCCCATTTGCCCTAAGTGCTATATCTAGCTGCCTCTTGAATACATTCAATGTTTTGGAATCAACTGGATAATGAATTTCACAGGCTCACCACTTTTTGGGTGAAGAAATGTCTTCTCACCTCCATTCTAAATAGTCTACCCTGAATCTCAGACTGTGACCCTTGGTTTTGGATACACCCACCAATGGGAACATCCTCTCTGCATCTACCCTACACAGTTCTGAGAGAATTTTATAAGTCTCTATGAGACCTACCCATTCCCCCTCCATTTGTCTGAACTCCAGTGAAAACAATTCCAACCTAGTCAATCTCTCCTCATAGTCAGTCCTGCTATCCCCAGAATCAGCCTGGCAAAGCTTTGCTGCATTCTTCTTCAGTAAAGAAGACCAAAACTGCACACAATTCTGTGGTCAGTAATTGCGGAGTTTGTTACCACACTTTTGGAATGAGAAAAAGTCCCATTCAATTATGGAACCAATGTTTATTCTCGAACACAATTAATATTTTGGCACTGAAAATTAACTAAAACAAAACTATTGTTATTGCGGAGAGAGAAAATACTTTTCTGCACTATAATACTTTGTTGAGAGTACAGTGTCATAGGAAAGCCTTCACAGTTTTTTGGGGACAACCTATTTTATAATATTGGAGCAAACAAGTGGTCTTAAGACATCTGCTGTTTTACATTAAAATAAAACCCTTTCATCATGTAGGAAAATACAGTTTTTATAAAAACATACACAGAGAACATGAATCTCTCATGTGGAACTCAGCAAAAATACAATCTATTGTAATCTCTGTCACAAATATACTTGAGCACTAGCTTATTGGAATCTTATTTAGGTAAACCAGAAATGTTGCTGCAATTCCTAATCAATATAAGAAGCATATTAGATGACGTAGCAACACTAAGGGCCAAATTTCTGTAGAGACCTTTATAAAATGGCAGATCATTGAGTTTTAACAGATAATAAAGGATTAGCTGCCTTTGATGCAGTTACTGAATAGAAATTTGTTTGTTTTTATACCAGATTACAAATGGATTTAAACATGCTGAATGAGTTTCATGAATGAAAGTCATTTTCTCTATCAAATTTGTATGAGCTAAAGCTCTAGCAGGTGGTTAACAACTTGTTCTCATCTCACATGACTCCTGAAGTTTGCCCTACATGAAGTTTGGGTGTATGACTATGGAGATAGAGGGGCAGCATACAAAGTGGCAACTGGGATTTGAAAGAACATAGGATACAGGTGGTGCTGAAGAGATGTGAATGGTGAGTGGTAGAAGACTGAGGATCTGTTCAAAAAACTGAGATGAAGTCCCAGTAAACTGAGGCAGGCTTTCCAATCCTTCTGTCACAATTAGATCTCTCTCCCTCCACCAACTCAACCCCAAACCCACCTCCAGAGAAGGAACTGGATATGACAGAACCCTTTATATCAAAGTGAGTCTGCCAAATTGGGAAATTTTCTGACTTGAGCTATTACTGAAATCCAGAATTAAGTTGCAAAATATGGGAAACACTCATCATTGGTTTCCTCCAGTTTCATGTTCTAATTCAAATAATTGATAAGTCCCTTCACTTAGCGATTACTTCATCAAAAGGTACATAGTCATTCATCTATGTTGTATGTATAAGTTCATCTATGTCATCAAAGAATGCTCCTTACATCAAAATACATAAGACAAAGTCACAACTTATTAATACTTAATATAAGTCAATTCAACTGTGCTCACACTCAATGGAACTTCCAGAAATGCATGGCCAACATTCTGCTTCTCTAAGGAAAATGATGCAACAAAAAAAAAGAATATTTTCAAAGAAACAACTCAATAACATGTGACGATCCCCAATCAAACAAATGATATACTTAAAAGTTAGATTGAACCTGATCAATTGAAGATACATGTAGATCAGAGGTTTAGCCATATACAAAGCTGGGAAGAAAAAATGAGGGCAATTGTGGCATTTTTGTTGAGAGGAAAAAAAAGAACAATGTCAAATATGTTGGGAATGGATATACATTTCTATTTACCCTCCCACTACATAAACTTATAAAAAGACAATTGAAGTGAGCTAATGTAGCAAGAAGTTACTTAAACCTACCTACTAACCAAATTAATCTAGAGTTCGCAATTTATCATTAATGAACATTTTCATCTGGGTGGAAATTTGCAAATGACATCCTTCCACACTACTCCCTCCACACAGTACTGACTAAGCTAGATAATTAAGAGGAAAAATTAGGCAGGAATTGTGAAAAAGAAAAGAATGTAAGAAATAGAAGCAAAAGGACATTATTATTCTTATCCTGCTCCTTTATCCTGATACTATGGCTTCTAGTTCTAGATTTTCCAGCCAGAGAGAATCATACTCCCAGATTCTATCCTGTCAGTACCTTACAGATATTTTCCTGTTCACACTTCTAGAGCAGCAGGTGAGACTTGAAACGAGGCCTCCTGGTCCAGACATGGCCACATCTCAACCATGCCACAAGAACACTTACAGAACCTCTCAAATATTTTCTAATTAACCAGCTTAGAGACATTATTAAACACTTCTAAAGCAATGGGATTTGTCTGAAACCGGTACACTACCACTGCACCACAAGAGCCACAGGTTCTCTCTGAATGCCAAAAGTTGAAACAGATCATCTATCATTCTTTTAAATCTAAAGATAGAGGCCTGTTCTACTCAATCTCTAAAACTGTACTGACAATTTGAAATTGAAAGTAGTATGACAGTAGCAACAATATAATTTTGGTAAGTATATGTTAACTCATTTCAAATACCTTGAATATATTTCGTCCTTGCTATAACTTAATTTTCTATATCCCAAAATGTGTCAATTCCTTGATATGGAATACTACGGAAATTAATGTTGCAAACAAGAAAATATCATATATAGCCCTGAGATAATCATGATAGAATAGCTCTAAAATACATAAACATGACTATTGTCTCATATCTCCTTATTCTGCAGCATCAGAAAAAAGATTATACTCTTGTATGAGAATAATGAAACAAATATGAGAGGGAACAGATAGAACCAAGAAAATAATAAAGTTGCTATATTACAATAGAAAGAACATGTCTGATTATATAAAAACCGAAAGAACTGTGGATGCTGAAAATCAGAGACAAAATTAGAAATTAGAATAGGAAAATCTCAGCGGGTCTGGCAGCATCTGTGGAGAGAAATCAAAGTTAATGCTTCAGGTTGAGTGATCCATCTCAGAATGCTTGTTCAAATAATTTTCTTTTTTAACACATAAATGCACAATATTAGTGAAGAAAAATGTTTGCTTTAAAATTTATTCAAGGACATGGACATTGTTGGCTAGGTCAGAATTTATTATCCCATATCCAAATACCCACTGGGCTATTAAGAGCCAACCACATCCTTGTGGACCAGATAAGACTTCCTTCCCAAAGGACATTAGTGAACCAGATTGGTTTTTGCAACAATCAATGGTAGTTACATGGTTGGATTAAAATTTCATCTTCTGGTCTGGTGGGATTTGAACTCATGTCTCCAAAAATTCACCCAACATTACCACAGTGTCACCACTTCGACTTTATCTGTGCCAAGGAATCAGTACAACATATATTTTATAAAAGAATGGAAAATTAAAAATGATGCAAGTTAACAGGTATAATTCCCTTTCAAATTAGGATTTTTCCATACAAAAGTATTGTTACTGAATTTTTAGGTACGTACCCGATAAACATCTGCTTTTTTGAAACCACCCTCAAGAATCTGGAGAATTTCATTCTTTTCAGTAGATAATTTGGGATCATATATGTAAAATAGGTATTCCAACATCTTACTGTAGTTTCTAAAAGAGGATAGAAATTGTTGATTTCAGTACAGTATTTATCTGATAAGGCAAAATTAATCAGTAACTATGCAAGATGTTGCAAATCTAACTTTAGATATTTCTAAGCTGTTGTAAGGTCTAAATATATTTTATATGAAATATTAACTGGAAACAGAAGTTTAGACTGTGTTGCAAAGAAGGACCAATTGTATTAATTCATTTTATATTCATATTAACACTGCTCAAAAACATGCTGTTTCAGAGGTCACAAAATCTGGGAACATTGGTTTGAGGCTCAGAATACATAAAAACCCTTCTGTACAATGTATGAGTAATCCCAGAGAATGTTGGTGTTAATCCAGGGATGTGAAAAGAGTGGCCTAGAGATTTATGAGAATAGTTTGTGATGTACTGATATCTGGAGAAAGGATCCTCAGGATTGGGGGGAGGGGAAGTAAAGTTAAGGAGCACTGGGGAGGAGTTTCTGGCAGTAACGAGTCAAGCATGTGAAAGCACACTCAGAAAAAACCAACTGCCTTCGGGTCTTGGATCATCTGACCTGCTATACCACCTTCTCAGCCTCTTCTCTGACACACTCATGGACCTAGAGGCATCATGCAATGCTCTTTGGTTGCTGGTTCATGCATTTAGCTTCACGTTTTAAAAAATATATTCTACCTATTTATCTACAATCTATTTCTATGTACATGTGTGATCTTTAATAGGAGTATATTTCCAGAAAGAAACACAAATTACTGGATATCTACAAATTAAAACATTCATGGTATATATTTCCACTTTTTGACTCTCTGCTGCTAGAAGGATAACAGTACATGTGGGCAAATATAGAGTTTCAAATTCTTTTATCAATCACTCATCAACTTGAAACAGATATTATTCTGCATCCCTTGCTGTCACTGAGGCAACTTTGTGAAGCTCCCTATCCAATGCCATTGCCACAAAAATTTAAATACAGAGAGTTGCATAGGGCAAATACGAGACTCTTAGGGCAACAAAGTAACAAAGCCTGGTTAACTTCTCAAAATCAAATTTCTTAAGCTCATAGACGCCATTTTAACACTGCCAACAGAGCCAGGAAGAGAAATCATGAGTCCTGATGTTTGTCCTATTTCTGGGCCCCTTAATAACTTCCCCCTGTGCTGAGAATCGGGAACCACAGTCACAGCAGAGATGAACTGTTTAATACAGATTAAGCAAAATTTCTTGGCTTTTGAACTTTATGCCTCTATTTATAAAACTATTCAAAGGCTCAGGTTTCAGTATGACATAAAAATACTGCTTTGCCAGACAGTAATACAAAACTTGATCAATTTTATTATGTAACAACTTGTTTCTTTGAATATGGTCTCATGCGATATCTGGACAACATCCAAAAGACTTGAGCATTGCAAGCACCGTAAACATCAATTCCGTGCACAAATGAGAATACCTTGAACGAATAGTGACATATTTTAAGAATTGGTTTAACTTGCAAGTGACAAAACTTCCAGTAACTTAACACTGACCAATTCACCTGCAATATTTGCATCCACACAAGTGGATTTTGTTAACAAAAATAATTACACATTGAATTGAGTGATAAATATTTTCTAATTTTAAATTGAAACTAGCTACACTTACAAGTGCCCAGCATGGAGCACACAACAGGAGAGCAAAGTAATGCGAATTCTGGAAATCTGAAACATAAGCAGAAAATGCTTGAAATGCTCTACAAGCCAGGCACATTTATAGAAAGAGAAACAGAATGAACACTTTGGATTCACAATTGTCACTAATTTTTATGATCACTGACCTCTGTATCTCCCTGTACATATACTGCCACAGATTTGCATCACACCTATATTTACTGGAGCAAAATCAGGCCTCTTTACCAACACTGCTAAAAGCAGTAGTCATATGAGCTTCTCATTGTCCTCAGCACCACACTGAACAAGATAAGGTATGAATAAAACATAACAAATTACTGACCCAAAAAAGTCTAAATAATACATTGAAGACTTAAAAAAATAAATAATAAAATATAAGAATTGTAAAATACCAGGTTGCAGAGCTAACTAATGGCAGCTTTTTGATGTTTTCATTTAAGAAATAGAGCTAGAGAGAGATATAGGCAAGGTTTCAAGTCTGAGTCATGAAGGAACATTCCTTTTCATTCTGTTCTATGCATGAGAGACTTGGACTGTATATTAGCATCATTTCAGGAAGCTCAACCACTTTTATTGAACCTTCCTTTGGAAGCTTCAAAAGATCAGATAACGGACAGAATACCAGATAATGAGGTACTCACACAAGCAGGTATGCCAAGCATCCTCACCAAATTGAGACAATCACAACCAAGTTAGGCTGGTCATGTAACCAAATGCCTAGCACTTAAAGCAAGTCTTCTATGGTTGGCTAGAGTCTGGGGTGCATTGTCATGGCACTAAATGGAAGTGCTACAAGCATACGTTGAAGAATTCACTTGTGAGCTTTGATACAACTTCAAGACCAAGGTGAAGCAATCCCAGGATTGCTATGCTTGGCATCAACAAATAAAAACTATGGAGCTTGCGGGGCTCAAGGGTGGAGGAGCGGGAAGTGGAGGAGATGCGGTGGAGAGCATCGTTGACCACATCTGGGGGGACATTGCGGTCTTTGAAGAAGGAG
>NC_057719.1:29713632-29785284 GCF_004010195.1 Chiloscyllium plagiosum
GGAAGGTGTTAGTAAAGTGGATGAACTGTTCAATCTCCTCGTGGCAGCACGAGGCAGCGCCGATACAGTCATCGATGTAGCGGAGGAAAAGGTGGGGGGTGGTGCCAGTGTAGCTGCAGAAGATGGACTGTTCCACATATCCTACGAAGAGGCAGGCATAGCTGGGGCCCATGCAGGTGCCCATGGCCATGGAGTAGCCATGGATCGACCTCATCCTTCTAAATTCCATAGAGTATAGACCCAGAATCCTCAACTGCTCCTCATATGACACGTTCTTCCTTCCCAGAACCACTCTTGTTAACCTCCTTCAGACCTTCTCCAAGGCCAGCACATCCTTCCTTACAAAGTTCAAAACTGCTTACAATATTTCAAACATCTGATCAGAGCTTTAAACAGTCTCAGCAATAAATCTCTGCTCTTATAATTCAGTCCTCGCAAAATGAATGTTAACATTGTATTTGCCTTCCTAACTGTGAACTGAACCTGCATGTTAACCTTAAGAGAATCTTGAACTTGGATTCCTGAGACCCTTTGTGCGACAGATTTTCCAAAGCCTTTCCTCATTTAGAAAATAGTGCATGCTTCTATTCTTCCTACCAAAGTGCATAACATCACACTTTTCTACATCATATTCCATCTGCCACTTCTTTGCCTACTTTCCTAGCCCGTCCAAGTTTCTCTGCAGCTTTCCTGCTTGTGGCAGGTGGGGAGTGAATGAGGCGGGACACCTATCACACCGTAACGAAGGTGTCCCAAGGCGAGCTCAAATGAGGCGGGACAACTGTCACACCGTCATGAAGGTGTCCTAAGACGAGCTCAGGGAGGAGAGCAACCTCCCATGGAGCAACACTACATGTCCCTTCACTTATCTTTGTGTCATCTGCAAACTTAGCAACAATGCCCTCAGTTCTTTCATCCAGATCATTAATGGATAACATGAACAGTTGGTCCCAACAATGGCCCCTGCCTGATCATGAACATGGTTGTTCTTTGTTCTGGATGTAAGTTTTTGTTGCTGAGCTGGAAGGTTTGTTTTCATGAAAACAAACCTTCCAGCTCAGTGAGCAAACTTACATCCAGAACCTCAACCTGAGCCACAAATCTTCTGAAAACTCGCTAATGGTTGTCTTTGTGTTGAAGGATGATCAAGATCATGTTTATTACTCAGGACTGTGAGGAAACATAAAACATGTAGCAGTAAACAGGATTTCAATTTATTAGTATGATTTATTGAATGTAAAAAGGAACACTGTAGTATAGTTCCTTTAAAACACAATAGCGACTGCTTTCAAATTATTTTATTGGCTGTAAAATGCCTTGGGATAGCCAGAGGCTCTGAAAGGCATTACATACATGGAAGTTATTGTTTTCTTAAAGTGATGAGTTGTAGATTATTGCTTTGTACAAAATTAGCAAGATTTTAAAAGTTGTTTTGTAAGACTGTATTTAAAAAGTAATTTAAAAGCTGCAATTAAAACAACTTACTCTGATTTAAAAGGAGATCCTTCTTTATTCAAAATAGATTGGATTTTATCCTCATACTTAAGGCGTAGCACTCGATTGTGAACTCTGACTATGCGATTTATTTTTAACCCTGTCACTCCAAGTTTCTTGAAGTCCCAAGCACAGAATCGAGACAAGATTACATCATAGCAGGAAGTGAACCTGTCAAGGGAAAGAATATTACATTTATTTACACATAAATATCCTGAATTCATACACTGTTGTAGTTTACTCACACACAGTATAGAAAATATATTCTATACATCTGCTACCATCAAATAAATTAAAAAGTAGCCTCATTGTTATTGTAGAACAATTTTAATGTTAATGTTGAAATACTGGTAATTAATTCTTCCTTGGAAATTTTGAAATTTTAAGATGCTTTTTTTTAAAATGAAAAGAACATCTTGTATAAACTTTAAATTACAGAACCACATAAATTTAAGAGTATAGGAGGCCTGTCAGGCCATCATGTCTGCACTGCTCTTAAGCATCATTTGTTGTCAATTTCCTGCTTTTCCCCTATACCCTTACATATTATTTCTATTCAAATAATTAAACACTCTTGAAAACCTCAAAGAAGCTCAAATGATATGAGTGTCTACATACAATTAAATTCCAATATGTAGTGCATGACTGGTACTTAAAAGCTATTCTAATACAGTGCTTTGTGCAATGCTATGATTACTATCTACTGACTTGAGCGTCACAAAGCTAGCAGCAAATCCAGAAAAGGTTTTCAGTTCCTTGGCAACCAGCTGATGGTTAGAAACATTTTTTTTCTTAAATTGAATCTTTAAGTTGAAATCTGATGAATTTATTCTTGTGATGACACTGATTGTAGGACCAGAGCCAGAAAAAAAAGGCACAGCACTGACAGCAAAGCTTAAACATAAATGTCATACATTACAAATTTCATAATGGCAAATATCCACAGGATAAAAATTCTTGGCTGCCTCAAATTAAAACAAAAATTACAAACTTTGTTAATACTTTAAATATAATTCAAGTAGTTTAATTACTTGTTACGATAAATCACAAAGTTACAAATAAAACTACCAATAATCAGCAAACATAGCAAATGCACAACAGAAATTATCTAAAGGATTTTTTCAAGTGACTTCAATGACCAGATTGGATTTTCTTCCAGTGTAAAGCTACAAATCCAAAACTAACTGTACTTAAAAATAGTCACTAAAATCTTACAGTAAAACTGCCTCCAATAAATGTTCTCTACATAGGCCTAACATTTTAGGGCTGCAGGTCAATTTTTGAATGCAATTCATGTACAAAATACTTACCTCAGGTTTCCTTCAACATTTTCCTATGGCTTCTTTTTCTGTTTGTGAAGGTACAATAAAAAGAAATTCCAGCTTTTCAGAGTCCTTTCATGTGTGCCATCCCCTAGACTAATGTACTCTCACTAGTAATCTGGCCATACGTTTTTCCAACTCAGTTTATGGCGACTTTGACGCACCTCAGATTTTCCAATGCTTTCAGTCCGGCTTCACAAATCTCATTCCGCTCTGAGCCCTCTTTCACAAATTTCATTGAATTTTTGCCAGCATTCCTGTAGAGAATCTCCAAATAATTGACTTCAGCCTTTCCTGTCTCCTCTTTGGCTTCTATCTCAATTATAAGTTTATAAGATATAGGAACAGAATTAGGCCAATCTTGGCTGATATGTTCCTCAGGAGAAAGTGAGGACTGCAGATGCTGGAGATCAGAGCTGAAAATGTGTTGCTGGAAAAGCACAGATCAGGCAGCATCCAAGGAACAGGAGAATCGACATTTCGGGCATAAGCCCTTCTTCAGGAATATGATATGTTCCTCACTGCATTTTCCTGCCATTCTAAAAGTTCTTCCCATTACTCTAAGGCTGTGCCCCCAGGTCCTTGTCTCTCCTACCAATGGAAACATCTTCCCAATATCCACTCTGACCAGGCCATTCAGTATTCTGCAAGTTTCAATTAGACCCCTCTCATCTTTCTAACTCGATTGAGTATGGACCCAGAGTCCTCAAACGTTCTTTATATGTTAGGCTATTCATTCCTGGAACCATTCTTGTAAACCTTCTCTGAACATGCTCTGGCTCAATACATCCTTCCTGAGATATAGGGCCCAAAACTGTACACAGTACTCCAAATGTGGCCAGACCAGAGCCTTATTGAGCCTCAGAAGTACATCCCTGCTTTTATTTTCAAGTCCTCTCAAAATAAATGCCATCATTGCATTTGCCTTCCTAACTACTGATTCAATCTGCAAGTTTACCTTGAGAGAATCCTGGAATAGAACTCCCAAGTCTCTTTGCATTTCAGACTTCTGAATTTCCTCCCCATTTAGAAAATAGTCCATGCCTCTATTCTTCCTACCAAAGTGCATGTGACCTCACACTTTTCCACATTGTACTCCATCTGCCAAGTCTCTGCCCACTCTTCCAACCTGTCCAAATCATTCTGCAGACTCACTGCCTCCTCAATGATACCTATCCCTCTACCTACAAGCTTAGCCAGAAAGTCATCAGTTCCTTTGTCTATATCATTAATGCATGAAGTGAAAAGTTGTGGTCCTAACACTAAGCCTTGCAGAACACCACTTGTCACTGGCTGCCATCCTGAGAGGGACTCTTTTACTCCCAATCTCTGCTTTTGGCCAGACAAGCAGGCTTCTATCCATGCTAGCACCTTGCTTGTAACATCACCGGCCCTTATCTTACTCAATAGCCTCCTATGTGGCACCTTGTCAAAAGCCTTCTTTAATTCCAGGTAGATAATGTCCTTTGGCTTTCCTTGGTCTAATCTGCTCATTACTTCATCAAAGAATTCTAGCAGATTTGTCAGGCGTGACCTTCCCTTCATGAAACCATGCTGACGTGGTTTTATTTTACCATACATTTCCAAGTATTCAGAAATTGCTTCCTTCACGATGAATTCCAGGATTTTACCCACGACCGAGGTTAGGTTAATTGGTCTGCAATTTTCAGTCTTCTGTCTTACTCCCTTTTTAAACAGGGGTATTATATTAGTGATTTTCCAGTCCTCTGGGACCCTCCCTGATTCTAGTGATTCCTGAAAGATTACCACTAATGCCTCCGCTATCTCTGTAGCTGTTTCCTTTAGAACTCTGGGGTGTAGTCCATCTGGTCCAGGTGATTTATACACCTTCATTCAAGCCATTAGTTTTTCTCGCACCTTCTCCTCGGTAACGGTCACCATACTCAGCTCTGTCCCCTCACTCTCTTGGGTTTTTGGGAAATTACTCGTGTTTTCCACTGTGAAGACCGATGCAAAGTAATTATTTAGTTCCTCAGCCATTTCTTTGTTCCCCACTACAATCTCTCCTGCATCATTTTCCAGTGGCCCAACATCCACTTTTGCCTCTCTTTTGCCCTCTACATATCTAAAGAAACTCTTACAATCTTTCTTTAAATTACTGACTAGCATGCCCTCATTTCCATCCTTAATTTTTTTTTCATTGCCCTCTTTGTAAGCTTCAACCTTTCACTCCAATACAAATTAAAAATCTGTTAACTCCTCCGTAAATTTACTCACTGTCTTGGCATTCACCGCACTTTGGAGCAGCGAATTTCACAGATTCACAACCCTTTGTGAGAAATAGTTTCTCTCAACTCTGTTTTAAATTTGCTACCCCTTATCCTAAGACTATGACCTCTCATCCTAGAATGCTCCATAAGAGCACGCATCTGCTCCACGTCTACTTTATCCATACCTTTTATCAACTTGAATACTGCAATTTGATCTGCCCTCATTATTCTAAATTCCAGACAGTACAGGCCTAAACTGTTCAATCGCTTCATATGACAAACCTCTCATGTCTGGGATCAATCTATTGAACTTCCTCTGATCTGTCTCCATCTTTCTCCAAATATGGGGACCAAAACTGTGCACAATACTCCAGGTGCAGTCTTACGGTATAGTTGCAACAATACTTCCTTACCTTTATATTCTATTCCTTTAGCGATAATGTAATTTATCAAATATGTATTAATATTCCAAGTCAGGACTTGCCCAACAGGACTACACCTCTGAAATTCATGGAAGGAAACTTGTCACTTTTAATATCTAGAAATTATAGATTTATCAGTTTCTAAGGACACTGGGATTCAAATTCAACATTGTTACTTTTTTTAACAAAATATTAAAATGGACACATTAATAACCAATTTATCAGGGTTGAGGCCTGCAAGGATTCCATTTGCATTTGGGCCACTCACTGCAAGCTTGGCTGGACATTTTAAGGCAGAACAGCTAGCTGCCTTTGCAAAGAATTCGTTCATGGCACATGGCTTCACAGGCTGGGCTAGCATTACCCATCTTTGGTTGCTCATGACATGATGACAAACTGTCTTTTAGAATTCAAAGTTTGTGAGAAGATTTGTAGCTCGGGTGCTTGTTGTTGTGGTTCTGTTTGCCGAGCTAGAAGTTTTTGTTGCAAATGTTTCGTCCACTGTCTTGGTGACATCCTCAGTGCTTGGGAGTCTCCTGTGAAGCGCTTCTGTGGTGTTTCCTCTGGCATTTATAGTGGCCTGTCCCTGCCGCTTCCGGTTGTCAGTTTCAGCTGTCCGCTGTAGTGGCCGGTATATTGGGTCCAGGTCGATGTGTTTGTTGATGGAGTTTGTGGATGAGTGCCGTGCTTCTAGGAATTCCCTGGCTGTTCTTTGTTTGGCTTGCCCTATAATGGTAGTGTTTTCCCAGTCAAATTCATGTTGCTTGTCGTCTGCTTGTGTGGCTACTAGGGATAGCTGGTCGTGTCATTTCGTGGCTAATTGGTGTTCGTGGATGCGGATCGTTAGCTATCTTCCTGTTTGTCCTATATAGTGTTTTGTGCAGTCCTTGCATGGGATTTTGTACACTACATTAGTTTTGCTCATGCTGGGTATCGGGTCCTTCATTTTGGTGAGCTGTTGTCTGAGAGTGGCTGTTGGTTTGTGTGCTGTTATAAGTCCTAGGGGTCGCAGTAGTCTGGCTGTCATTTCAGAGATGTTCTTGATGTGGTAGTGTGGCTAGTCCTTTGGGTTGCGGCATGTCCTCGTTCTGTTGTCTTTCCCTTAGGCATCTGTTGATGAAATTGCGAGGATATCCGTTTTTTGCGAATACCTTGTATAGGTGTTCCTCTTCCTCTTTTTGCAGTTCTGGTGTGCTGCAGTGTGTTGTGGCCCTTTTGAATAGTGTCTTGATGCAACTTCGTTTGTGTGTATTGAACCACAGCTTCTTTTAGAATCACTGCTCTTCACTTGAAGGTAGACTGCAATGCCATTAGGGAGGGAGTCCCAGCATTTTGACCCAGTGACATGTAAGGAACAGTGATATATTGTCAAATCAAAATAGAGTGACTTGGGGTGGGCAGTGTATTGCAGGTGGTGTATTCCCTTGTATCTTTTAGATAGTAGTCGCCATGAGTTTGAAAGGTTCTTGGTAAGGAGTCTTGCAGTACACCTTGTAGATCTTATACACTGCTGCTACAGAGGCTATTTCTCCTAAATGACGCCAACGGTTTGAATGTTGGAGCTGTACTCATTCAGGCAATTGGGGAGAATTCCATCACACCTCTGATTTATACCTTGTAATCAGTGCATGGGCATTACGGAGTCAAGAGGTGAGTCACCCACTGTAAGATTACTCACTTCCTACCTGCTTTTGTAGCTACAATATTTACATGGCTAGTCCAGTTCATCTTCTAATCATTGGCAAACACTGAGGATGTTGGTACTGGGGGATTAAGCAATGATAATGCCATGGAATGTCCAGACATAATAGTTCAATACACTGTTGTTGGAGAGAGTTAGTGCCTGTCACTTGATTGGAGTGAATGGTATTGGTTTACATGACGGCCCAAACCAACATTTTGCCCAAGTGTTGCTGTATTTGGATATGAGCTGCTGCAGTAACTGAGGAGTCATGAATATGCTGAACAATGTGTAATCAGCAGCAGATATTCTCTCTTCTGACATGACGATTGAAGGAAGGTCTTCGATGAAGCAGCTGATGATCGATGGTTGGGTCAAGGTCACACCCTGAAGAACTTCTGCAGAGATGTACTGGAGCCGAGATACTTGACCTCCAATAATCGTAATGGTCTTCTTTTGAGCAACCTGCAAGTTCAACTAATGGAGAGTATTCCCAATTTTTATTGACTTTTGTTTGCCACATTCAGTCAAATGTAGCCTTGAGGTCAAGTGCAATTACTCTGACCCCACCTTTGAAATTCCAATGCTTTGTTCATGTTGGAACCTAGGCTGAAATGAGGTCAGGAGTTGAGTTGGCCTTGTGAAAACTAAGTTGAATGTCAGTGAGCAGGTTATTGCTATACAAGTGCAGCTTTATAACTTCATTGTTCACTTTGTCAATATTAAGAGTAAACACATGGGGCAGTAATTGACCAGCCTGGACTAGTCCTGCTTTGTGAACAGGGCATCATAGGGCAATTCTGCACATTTTTGGCCAGATATCAGGGTTGTAGCTGAACTCAGAATCTCTACAGTGTAGAAACAGGCCATTCGGGCCATTGAATCTACACCAATACTCCAAAGAGTATCACACTCAGACCCACGCCCCCTACCTTATCTCTGGTACAAGGTAGTATAATGTTTAATTACAAGTCTAGTAATAACTGAAATAATTTTCAGTTGGCATAAAAACTCAAATGGTTCACTTATATTCTATTGCGAAGGAAAATTGCACTTGACATCAAGGCTACATTTGACTAAATGTGGCATCAAGGAACTCAAACCAATATCCTCAGTGTTTGTCAATGACTAGATGATGAACTGGACTAGCCTTATACATTATTATGCATTTCTGATCGCTAATCCACCTGCCTTGCCACTCCCTGGACACCATGAGCAATTCGACATTGCAATCCACCTAAACTGCACATTTTAGGATTGTGGGAGGAAACCAGAGCACCTGACAGAAACCCATGCAACCTCAACCACGCAGACATGGAGAGATGTGCAAAATGTCACGCAGTCACCCAAGTCTGGAGTTGAACCAGAGTCCCTGATGGGGAACCTTGGAAATTTGGCAGAATCAACAGTGCTGAGCTTTTTATTACCCTTTCTGCTGTCTATGTTTAAGCCAGTTGATCCATCTGGTTTTATTTCTCTTTTTTTCAGGTTTTGTTGCAGTTGATACAACTAAAGGTCCTTGCAAATTACCCAGCAAACAAGTGTAGTCACATGTAAACCAGACCAAGTTAAGGATGCAATTTTCCTTCACTAAAGGATATGTGAACCATTTGAGTTTTTATGTCAACTGAAAATTGTTTCACAGTTATTATTAGGCTTGTCCTCTACCTTATGCAAGGTCCCTATAACATTACCATTCAATACCATCATAATTTTTTGCCTCAACTCAACATTCCTACCCAGTCCCCACATGCATTGAATCAGTGTAACAAAATTATCAATCTTAGACTTGAATACACTCAGTGATGGAGCTACAGCTGGAGGAGACAGTGACATGGTAGTAATGTCTCTGGACTAGTAATCCAGAGGCCCAGAATATAGCCATTTCCATTCCCACTATGGCAACTGCTAGAAACTCAAATCAATTAACTAATAAAAAAATGAAAAGCTAGTCTCATTAATAGTGACCATGAAACTATTGCTAATTGTCATAATGCCTTTCAGGGAAGGAAATCAACCATCCTTAACTGGTTTGGCCTCTACATGACTCCAGCTCTACAGGGACAAGGTGGATTTGTAAATGAGCCTTGAAATAAACTGTCAAGGCATTCAGTTGAATTGAATTAAACTGAATTAGCTTGGTTGTCACATGTAACCAAACATGTATAGTGAAAAGCTTATAGGTCACCACTTACAGCACCGTCTTAGGCACAAAGGTACCTCGGTACAATCCTTAGTTTCAGGATAGAGAAGTTAAGAAATAAAGTTACATTATAGCTATACACAGTATAGCCATAGATCAGAAAAACAAGAAGCAAAGTTAAAAAGACAAACATTACACAGTACAAGTACCAAGTCAGAAAGGAATGAAACCAGATGAATGACTCAGTAGTGCTTGAGTTGCCAAAATGTCCTCACACGTAGGAATGGACATCACACTGTCCACATAGCTCTGCACTAATTTGGTACCCAATTCCTCCATGCTTTCTCAAATTACATGAAAGCTTTCTGGCAGATTTTCTATTGCTCCAAATCTTTCAAGTTTCATTAAAATGCTCATCCGTGTTCTCAGAACATATGTATAATCTTGCTGGCACCTATACCACCCTTGTCCCACACCATGGCTGAATGGGCACATTAGCTTTTTAACAATAGAAATGTTCCAAGGAGCGTTATTGGACCAAAAACGTTTATTGTTTCTCTCTCTACAGATGCTGCCAGACATTTTGTGTTTCTCCAGCAATTTCTGCTTTTATTTCAAATTTCCAGCATCTGTAGTATTTTACTTTCACATGTGGTGAGGGGAGTTGGGCAAACTGTCTGCAGTTTGAACAGAGAACAAAAATTGTGGGAAAAATAATTAGGACCAAAAGAAAAGGTCTGGGTACAAGGGTACAGTCATCATTTTTTGTTTAACAATCACTCTTAGCCACATTCTCACATTCATACCCATTCCCTGTTGATCACATCCCAATCTGTTCTGTAAGAGACAGAGAACAAAGTAGCAAGACAGATTATAGCTGTGTAGAATTATGAAAGGATGAGATGAAACCAGGAATATTATGAATGACTCCTGATTGATGGAGAATGTGCATTGAACATTGTGAGAATAGTGGTGCAGCGGGTGGAATATGAAGTATGAAAATATATTCATTGACTTCAACCTTTGAATTTATTGTGATACTACGTTTACAACACTAGGGCCACTCTCCTGACATTGATCACCACTATTATTTGCTCCCAAAACCATTTTCAAAGATTGGATCGTGGGTTTATTGGCCTTTGTGGACAGATTATGTTTAGCCTTCTCTCCACTACAATTTCCAGCATCTGGGAAACTTGGAACAGGCTCTGGTTCCTTTTGCATTAAATTGATTATATCCTGCTCAGATTTCTCTTCCACGATCAACTCCAACAAAAACACAGTTCTCCTCTTTTATTTTTTTAAGATCAATCTAATTGGTCACAATATGGCCACATCTCAGAGGTACCTGAACTCAGATCTTCTGGCCTAGACATAGGGATAATACCCTGCACCATAAAACCCTTGCAGCTCTCCTTTAAGAGTATAGACTGACTTTAAATAGAGTAGGTTAGCTGTAAGCAGTATTAGTTTCACATGACCGTGGGCTTCAGCTCAGATATGCTACCATTCAGCAACACATTTATTTAGGCAACAATCACACAAATTATCAAACAGCAGATATTTTTAATCAATCTGCTCATGCATGTTACAAGACATTTCTGGAGCAGGTACGACTTGAACCCTACCACTGTGACACAAGGCCCTTGTTATCAGGCAGCATGCTATCCGAACAAGCTGATGCAGACGACCATCCATTACAATCCCCATGCTTTATCTCAGGGACTGTATAATATAATCCCATTGTTTCCTTGAAAAACATTATAGTACTCAGTTATAGTTTTATAAAAACAATACTAGGAAGTATAAGTTCATGCCATTAGAAAACCTATTTCTCAATGTGAACAAGACTGTGGGAAATCCCTGGATGGAATTAAAAATGAGAATAATATCCTATTAAGGACTAAATGATTGCTGTCATTGCTGAGGATCTATATGCTGTGTTTGCTAGAAACTAAGCAATCACCTCAAGTTTCAAGAGGAATTATTCTGTTCACTTTTAATTACTGTTCTAAATAATATTTGAAATTTGGTGATTAAGTATTACGAGGTTTCTGTTAGGAATTTGTAGTTATCACCATACCATACATCAGAAGGAGTGCCTTCCTCAAAGCGAATGTTTCCCACGGTTTCCAGTTCAATTAACAAAAACAGAATACTCAAATTAAAAAAATCAACGATTGGCTTCAGTTCAGTCTGATACTTTACTTCAGTTCTGTCAAAGAAAAGATAGGATGGAACGACTTATTTAAGTATGACAAAATAAATATTTGCATTTGATTTTAGGTTAACAGTGAAGCCAAACACATTTTAGTTAGCACATTATCACATGTCTTTTTCACATAGTCTGAGCAAAGGAAACTATGAAGGGAAACTTTATTATGCAAGATTCGTAAAATGCACAAAAAGAGCTGGTGGTAGAAAGGCATTTAGGTATCTTTGATATTCCGCTAAAACACCCACAGGAAAAAGTGAATCAACTACAGTTAAGAAACTAAGTTAAAGATTGCATTAGATCAAAGAAAGTGGCTTACAAGAATGCCAGAAATAGCAGTAAGCATGAGTATTAGAACAATTTAGGAAATTGGTAAGAAAAAGGAAAAGAGAATACAAATGTAAGCTAGTAAGGAACATAAAGACAGACTGTAAAAGCTTCTGTTGATATATGAAACGAAAGAGATTAGCAAGGGCAATTGTGAGCCAATTAGAGGTAGGGACAGGAGCATATATAGTGAAGAAACTAAACAGTTACTTGGTGTCTGTGTTCATGAAAGAAGTTACAGGAAATCTCCTAGAACTACTAGGCAATTAAGGGTCTTAAGTAACTGAAGAACTAAAAGAAATTCATTTTTTAGTAAAGAGGCAGCATGTGAAAAATTAGTTTGTTTGTTTGAGGGTTCAGAAATCTCTGTATCAGATAAGTTTCATCTCAAAGTGGTAAAGGAAGTAAAACGAATTAATGGATGCATTGGTGATTTTTCTTCATAATTGAATAGATCTGGAAAGGATCTTGTTGAGTGGAAGGCAACTTCACTATTCAAGAAGGGAGGAAGACAGAGTAGACAACAATAGACTTATTAGCTTATCATCTGTAGTAGTGAAAATGTTAAAATTCATTTTAAAGGACGTGATAATTGAACAGTTTTGTTGAGTCAACACAGATTTCTGAAGAAACATATGTTTTACAAACTTGAAGTTGTTTTGAGGATGTTACTTGCAGCATAGGCAAAAGGAGAACCAGTAAATGTGTTTTGTGAATTTTCAGAATGACTTTTGATAAAGTTTGCCACATGAGTTTAGTGAATAAAACTACAGTATATAGGATTGGGAGGAATATACTAGTACAGATCATTATTATTAGAGAAATTAAACAGCTTTTGCAATATCATGCATGATATATCACACAGTAATTTACTCACTCATCCAGCCTGTTGTTCCAAAATGTTAGTCTTTCTTTCAGAGCATCCAATTTTTGACACATTTTCTGCTCTTCATTGGAACCTTCTGTGTTGTCCTTTAGTGAATTACTATTGCTGTACATTTCTTCATTCCTGTCTTTATTCCTCAACCCATTCAGAAACGTCTTCACAGAATTTGGTCTTTTGCTCAAATACAGCTTTGTCAATTCTGATTCTAGCTGTTTCAAGAAAATTGTTTCATTAACTATTATCACATTTTTATTAAAAAATGTTCAATCTTAGCCATTTGCTTACAAGATTACATTAAAAAATAAATATATTATACAACGTGACTTCATTGCTTGATCCTGAGCATTGAGGATTGGGTCAATGATTGATTCACCATCTCAATGTCTGAACATCGAACATAGAAACTTACAGCACAGAACAGACCCTTAGGCCCACGACTCAACTCACTGCTATCTATGTGCATGTCTAGCAGTCGCTTAAATGTCCCCAATGACTCTGCTTCCTCTACCTCAGCTGGCAACGCATTCTATGCATTCACAACTCTCTGCGTAAAGAACCTACCTCTGATGTCTTCTTTATACCTTCCTCCTAATATCTTCAAACTATGACTCCTCGTACCAGTCAATCCTGCCCTGGGGAAAAGTCTCTGGCTATTGACTCTATCTATTCCTCTCAATATTTTGTACACCTCGATCAGGTCTCCTCTCTTCCTCCTCCTCTCCAGAGAGGAAAGTCTGAGTTTAGTCAATCTTTCTTCATAAGGCAAGCCCTCCAATCCAGGCAGCATCCTGGTAAACCTTCTTTGCACTCTCTCCAAACCCTCTGTATCTTTCCTATGGTAGGGCAACCAGAACTGGACACAATATTCCAAGTGCGGTCTCACCAGGGACTTGTAGAGCTGCAGCAAAACCTCGCGGCTCTTAAACTCAATCCCCCTGTTAATGAAAGCCAAAGCACCATTTGCTTTCTTAACAATCCTATCCACTTGGGTGGCAACTTTGAGGGATCTATGTACTTGCACACCCAGATCCCTCTGTTCCTCCACACTGCCAAGAATCCGGTCTTTCATCCTATATTCAGCATTTGAGTTCGACCTTCCAAAATGCATCACTTCACATTTATCCAGGTTGAACTCCATCCGCCATTTCTCAGCCCAGCTCTGCATCCTGTCTATGTCACGCTGAAGCCTGCTGTAGCCCTCTATTCGATCAGCGACACCTCCAACCTTTGTGTCATCTGCAAATTTACTAACCCACTCTTTAACCTCCTCATCCAAGTCATTTATATAAACTACAAAGAGCAGAAGCCCAAGAACAGAGCCCTGCGGGACCCCACTCAACACTGTCTTCCAGGTAGAGTACTTTCCATCTACAACCACTCTCTGCCATCTGTCAGCCAGCCAATTCTGAATCCAGATAGCCAAATCTCCCTGTATCCCATAGTTCCTGACTTTATGAATGAGCCTACCATGGGGAACCCTATCAAATGCCTTGCTGAAATCCATATACACCACATCCACTACTCGACCGTAGTCGCCTCACATGTAGCACTTAAGATATGCTGATTAAGATATGGTAGTTTCACATTTGAGAGAGTAATTTGATCAGTTACATCATAGTTTACACAAATCTCACTGTACCATATCTCTCAAAATTTGTCTCTGCTTGGTCTATATTTTTACAGTAATTTACTTTTATTTACTTTCATTCTCTTTACAATCATTAACATAATTATCAATACCATTACTGCCATTACCATCCACTTAGATTGAGGTAATTTGGAACTCTGGCTAGATATTGTGATCTGATTTACTTCAATTCAACAAGTTTAAGTTCAAGTGAGAGTGGATATTTCACCCAAGTGAGATAAAGGATGAGTGAGTATACTTGGTGATTTTGATCCAAGTGGGAATTCAGGACAGAGGAGGAATGAGGCATGTTCGATTTTGCCTGTTCTCGGATGCTGCCTGAATTGCTGTGCTCTTCCAGCACCACTGATCCAGAATGTTAAGTAAGATGCACTGCAAGAAACAAAGTCTCCAGACTGGAAGGGTGTGTGGGGAGAATAAACAGTCTGCGTTGAAACAAGCAACAAGATGATGTCACAAACCACAAATGAAATGAGTGCAGAGAGAGAAGCTGATTAGGGAGTTGGATTGGTGACTATTTCTGGTAGAGTAAAAGTAAGATCTTCAGTGCGTATTCAAGTCTCTAGGCATTTTTCTCCTTTTCTAAAAAGAGTTTTTAAATATAAGATTTAAATTTGTGTTTAGAAACATAATTGCAATAAATTTTGGAAAAAAGGGATTCTAGAGTAATTGAAAAATTATTATAATAAAAAAAGTGTGGAAAGCAGGGATTCTGGAATAATTAACAAATATATTAAATGAAATACAATATTAATGGTAAAGCGGTTGATGTGTTGTTGCTGCTGCAGCATGTGGCATCTGCTGCACAAAATGAGATTTGGCTTTCAACAAGTAATTGATAGGATCTATGAAATAGTGTGTAATTGTCGATGCCAAAGGTCTTTAGGATTGCTGAATAGCCTTGAAGCTCTTAGACAGATTATTCGTTGGGAGGAATTTAAAATACCTCCATAATAAAATCCTTATAGGACATAGGCTTCCGGTCACAAAAACCCGCTTGAATCATCACACTCTGCTTCCTGTCTTGCAGCCAATTGTGGATCCAATTTGCCAATTCTCCTTGGGTCCCATGAGTTCTTACCTTTACTATCAGTCTCCAATACAGCACTTTATCAAAATCCTTCCTGAGGTCCATTTCAAATGCATTGCCCTCATCTATATACATGGTCACCTCTGCATCAAATGCAGTCAGGCAAAAAGTAAGGACTGCAGATGCTGGAAACCAGAGTTTTGATCAGAGTGGGAGGCTTCCTTCCTCTATTCCTGATGAAGGGCTTTTGCCCAAAACGTCGATTTTCAAGCTTCTCGGATGCTGCCTGACCTGCTGTGCTTTTCCAGCACCACTCTGATCTAAACAAATGCAATCAGGTTGGTCAGACATGATTTCATCTTTAACAAAACCGTGCTGCTTGTTCTTGATTAATCCCTGCTTCTCCAAGTGCAGATTAATTCTATCCCTTGATTCTTCCTACTATTCGTGATATACATTAAAAAATCTGGATGACTTGTTGCTAAATTTGTAGATTACACAAGGATTATGTGGAGGGTCACATAGTGTTGTGGAAGCAGGAAGGCTGCAGGAGAACTTGGACAGACTAAGAGAGTGAGCAAACAGGTGGCTGATGGAATATAACATGGGAAAGTGTGAGGTTATGCACTTTGGTTGGAAGGACAGAAGCACAAAATATTTTCTAAATGTGGAAAGCCTTCGGAAATTTGAAGCACAAAGGAATTTGGGAGTCCGAGTTCAGAATTTTCTTAAGGTTAACATGCAGTTTCAGTTGGCAGTTAGGAAGACAAATGCAATGTTAGCACTCATTTCAAGAGGACTAACACAAAAGAGCAAGGATGTACTGCAAAAACTGGACAAGGCTCTGGTCAGATATTTGAAATATTGTGGGCAGTTTGAGCCCCCTAGCTAAGGAAGGGTGTGCTGGCCTTGGAGGAAGTCCAGAGAAGATTAACAAATGATCCAGATAACAAAGCTCCAGTCATATGAGAAGTGGTTGAGAACTCTGGGTCTGAACTTGGAGTTGAAAAGGATGAGTGGGGGGGGATCTGATTGAAACGTTCAGAAAACGGAGAGCCCTTGATACAATCAGACATGGGGAAGATGTTTCCACTGATAGGACAGACTAGGAGCAAGGGTACCTCAGAGTAAAGGGACAAACATTTAGAAT
Organism: Chiloscyllium plagiosum; assembly: GCF_004010195.1. Lineage (NCBI taxonomy): Eukaryota > Metazoa > Chordata > Chondrichthyes > Orectolobiformes > Hemiscylliidae > Chiloscyllium > Chiloscyllium plagiosum. Next base: position 29,730,182 of record NC_057719.1, read on the forward strand.
TGAGATGAGAAGGAATTTATGAGAGGGTCATGTCGTTTTGTGGCTAGTTGATGTTCATGTATCCTGAAACACACTAAAACAGAAGCTAGTGAACTTGAAAGACCTATACCGACAACAAGGAAAACTAATGTTATTTATAAAATACCATGCAAGGACTGTAACAACACTACATTGGACAAACAGGCAGAAAACTAGCCACCAGGATATAGGAACATCAACTAGCCACAGAACGACATGACCCTCTCTCACTAGTACCCTTACATACAGATAAGGAAGAACACCACTTCGACTGGGACAACAGATCCATCCTAGGACAAGCCAAACAGAGACACGCTAAAGAATTCCTAGAAGCATGGCATTCCAACCAGAACTCTATGAACAAACACATCAAGTTAAACCCAATCTATTACCCCCTGAGAAAAAGAACAGGAAATGATGTCACCAACCCAAAGAAACCCAAACATATAAATAGAAAGCAGGAATTATCAACAGTGCTTCGCCCGAAGGCCCACTTAAGATGTTACCCAGTAGAGTGACGAAACGTTTGGAAATTAACCTTCCAGCTCAGCTAGCAAACCCACATCCAGATTGTGGAAAGTATTACTGCACTTTTTAAAAGCAGGTTACTGACACTCATTACAAATGCTCTTTTTTCAAGCAGTCGGGAAAACATAGTTAAACAAACTGGAACAAGGGCATTTATACAAAATGAGATTCGGCTGGTAACAAGTAGCCAATCAATCTTTGGAATCATGACTGATTATCAATGACAAAGGTCTTCTCTCCTGCCAACAACTATGTCATTAGCTCCAACGCAGCTGAACAGCTTGAGTGTGTGAATGTTTGGGCGGAAGCCATTGGACCTTTGGCCAGGAAGATTCTGCAATTTCCACTGCTATAAAAATAACAGCTCAAGTTTTAAGAAAACCTGTTTATTTCCCTTCAAAACTGACTTCTAAACAATAAGTCAGGGACATAAGAAGTGCAAATCATGTGTGCCTCCTAAAAATAAATGAATGAACAAAGAGATGATCAAGAAGTGATCAGTGCTGACAAGCCAAAGTATCATCTCACTGAATATTATGCATAGGAATCACTGAACTGATTTCCCAGTCTATCACTCTGCCTGTAACACCCATTCTTGTTTTGTGTCTGTGTTTGTATGTAGGAGCAATATTATAAGGGGTTTAGAATTTAAACTGGCAGTCCAAGAATCTATTTATTTCTAATAAATAGCAATTTCTTTAAAGATAGAAACCTGGGCCCATCTTTCTGTCAACTAGGATCTAAGAGACATAAAAATTCAAAAATTGTATCCCTTTAAAGCATCTTTAAACTTTGCAAACACACCAGGAATAGAGGGACTTGATTTCCAGCATTCTACCCCAGTGAGGCAAGAACATTAAAGCATTAAAATAGTTGTGGAGGTGGTTTTCAGAGAAGGGGAACATAAGGGAGCTAAACAAAAGGATTTGCCAGCATTGCCAGGGCAGCTATTTGAATAGTGATACTCAGTTGGACAGGAAGGAACAGATTGAATAGAGTATAGAGAAACAGAATCAAATAGGGTCAAAAGACAAAAATGTTCACTCTTCACTTATATACACACATTGTATTCGTAACAAAATAAGTAAACTAACAATGCAAAAAGGTTAATGGGAACAATCTTCCAGACATTGCAGAGACAGAGCTTCATGGAGATCAAAACCGGAGAGTAAATGTTTGGAGCTGTGAGACTTTTCAAAAGCATAAGCAGAAAGGAATGGACAGTGACATAGCTTTGTCAGTACAAGATAGAATAAGTACAATAACTGGAAATAATCTTAGAATCGTAGGATCATAGAAATGTGCAGCATGGAAACAGACCCTTCGGTCCAACTCGCCCATGTCGACCAGATATTCTGCATTAATCTAATGCCATTTGCCAGCATTTGTCCCATATCCCTCTAAATCCTTCCTATTCATATGCCATTCAGATCCTTTTTAAATATTGTAGTTGTATCAGCCTCCAACACTTCCTCTGGCAGCTCATTCCATTCATATACTACCCTCTGCTTGAAAGAGTTGCTCCTTAGGTCCCTTTTAAATCTTTCCCCTCTCACCTTAGACCAATGCTCTCCAGTTTTGCAATCCCTTGACCTGGGGAAGTGACTATTCACTCTATCCATTCTTGTCATAATTTTACAAACTTCTTTAATGTCAGCCTCTGACATCCAAGGAAAATAGCCCCAGCCTATTCAGCCTCTCCCTTCAGCTCCAAAATTCCAACCCTGGCAACATTCTTGTAAATATTTTCTGAACCCTATCAAGTTTCACAACATCCTTCCTATAGCAGGGAGACCAGACTGAATGCTGTATTCCAAAAGGGACCTAACCAATGAGCCGTACACACATGACTGCCCAACTCCTATACTCAATGCACTGACCAATAAAGGAAAGCATACCAAACACTTTGTTCACTACCCTATCTACCTGCAACTCTACTTTCAAGGAGCTATGAATCTGCACCTCAAAGCTTCTTTGTATGGCAACCCTGCCCAGGACCCTATCATTAAGTGTTCAAGTCCTGCCCTGATTTGCCCTACCTAAATGTAGCACTTCATATTTATCAAAATTAAACTCCACCTGCCATTCCTCAGCTCACTGGTCCATCTGACCAATGTCTCATTGTTTTCTGAGGTAGCATTCTTCGCAGTTGACTACATCACCAATTTTGGTGTCATCTGTAAAAGTATTAACCATACCTCCTATATTCACAACCAAATAATTTACATAAATGACAAAAAACAGTGGACCCATCACCGATCCTTGCAGCAATATATTTTGCCTAATGATATTTTCCTACCTTCTTCCCATTATTCATTACATTCTTCCTCTTCAAATAACTACCTAACTCCTTTTGAATGCATCAAATAAATGAGCCTCAACAACACCCCCAATAAGAATATTTTATCCTGCTTTTAAACATGCATACTACCAAATACAAGATGCCCTTCCGGCTTTTAAGAACATAAAAATAACTTTAGATGATGATACAATAAGCTTAGATCAGAAGACGTAAAATCCATATGGGTGAAGGTAAGAAATATCAAGAGGAAGATGACATTGGTAGGAGTAGGTCAAGAGAATTCCAATATTAGCTATACTGTCGGACAGAGAATAAAGCCAGAGACCATGAGGGCATGTCAAAAAGGCAGAATATTAATCATGAGTTATTTTAATATTCTCATAGATCAGGAAAGCCAAATGGGCAGAGATAGGCTTTAGGTAGAATTTATAGAGTGCCTTTGGGACAGATTCTGAGAACAATATGTTGTGCATCCATTTTGGGATTAGGCTATGTTGAACTTGGTAGTGCAAAATGAGGCTGGATTAGAAAATGACGTCAAATTAAAAGATCCTCTAGAATTCAGCATTCTGCTTGAGAGGGTGCAACTTGGATCAGAAACAACTTAAAACAAGGGTAAATACATAGAAACAAGTTGGCTGGAATGGAGTGGGAAAGGGGTTCAGTAGAAAATATGGTTGTTGAAGAATGACAAAGTATTTAAGAAAATAATTCACAGCTTATAATAACTATATCACAGTGTGAAAGTAGGATTCAAGGAAGGGAATAAACTAACCATTACTAACCAAAGACAGCAAATATAGTATCAAAAGTACGTATCAAAGGAAAAATATAAAATGTGGCAAGACAAAGAGTTGAGAAGGCTTAAGAACCAACAACAGGTGACCAAAAACAATAAAGAGGGAGAGGGAGAAAATAAACTGATAAATACTAACAAAATTGACAGCAAGAAACTTATTTTGAATATATAAAAAGGAAGAGAAGTCTAAGTGACCAAAGGCTCCTTAGAGAATGATGCTGGGAAAATAATAATGGGTAGCCAGGAAATAGCACAGGAATTGAATGAATGCTGTGCATCTATCTTCATGGTAGAAGATATAAATAGCATTCGAAAAATTTTAAATAATCAAGTGGGGAAGAAAGGAGGAGGAAATGAAGATTATAAAAGAGATTGGACAGACTCGGTTTGTTTCCTTCAAGCAGAGGAGAAAGTGAGGTCTGCAGATGCTGGAGATCAGAGCTGAGGAAGGGCTTATGCCTGAAACATCGATTCTCCTGTTCCCTGGATGCTGCCTGACCTGCTGCGCTGTTGCAGCAACACATTTTCAGCTTCCTTCAAGCAGAGGAGATTGAGAGGGGACATGATTGTGATGCATAAAATTGTGAGGGGCACAGATAGAGCAGACAGGAAGAAACTGTCTGATGGAAGGATCAATGAGCAGGGGCACAGATTTAAGGTAAGGGGCGGAAGGTTTGGAGAAGATGTGAGGAAATATTTTTCCTGGACTTACTGCTTGTAAGGGTGGTAGAGACAGGAACCCTCATAACATTTAAGAAGCATTTAGATGTGCACTTGTGATGCACAAGTTTACAAGGCTATGAGCCAAGTGCTGAAAAATGGGTTTAAATAAGTCAGGTGGCTGTTTTTGACCAGCACTGACATAATGGACCAAAGGACCTTTTTCAGGGCTGTAAATATCTATGACTATGAAATAAATACAACAATTATCACTGAAGCAAAGTACTAAGGAAACTAATGGGGTTAAAGGCCAATAGGCCACCTGGACCTGATGGATTACATCCTAGGATATTCAACAAAGTGACTACAGAGATAATGAATACATTAGTAGGAATCTTCCAACAATCCTTAAATTCTTGGAATCTTGGAAAATTGCCATTGTTATACCCTTATTCAAAAAGGAAGGAGATAAGCAACAGGATACCATAGGCCAGTTAGCTTAATATCTGTCATCGGGAAAATGTTAAGAGTCTATATTAAAGGGTGTAATACCAAAACATTTAGAAATGCAATATCATCAAAGAGAGTCAGCAGGGTTTCATGAAGAGGAAATCATGGCTGACAAATTTTACAAGAATTCTTGGAGGAGATAATGAATAAAAAGTAAAACCAGTAGATTTCCAAAAAAACGTTTTAGTAAATTATCATACATTGAGCCCAAAGTTTGGGTGAAGATTTGTAGCTCGGGTGCTCGTTGTTGTGGTTCTGTTCGCCGAGCTGGAAATTTTTGTTGCAAACGTTTCGTCCCCTGTCTAGGTGACATCCTCAGTGCTTGGGAGCCTCCTGTGAAGCACTTCTGTGGTGTTTCCTCCGGCCAAACAAAGAACAGCCAGGGAATTCCTAGAAGCATGGTATTCATCCACAAACTCCATCAACAAACACATCGACCTGGACCCAATATACCGGCCACTGCAGCGGACAGCTGAAACTGACAACCGGGAGCGGCAGGGACAGGCCACTATAAATGCCGGAGGAAACACCACAGAAGCGCTTCACAGGAGGCTCCCAAGCACTGAGGATGTCACCTAGACAGGGGACAAAACGTTTGCAACAAAAACTTCCAGCTCGGCGAACAGAACCACATACATTGAGCTCCTTAATAATATAAGAGTATATGGTGTTGGAGTAATATATTAGAATGGATAGAGGATTATTTAATATAAGAGAGAGTTCGGTTAAAGGGGGCATTTTCAGATTGTCAATCTGTAGCTGGTGGAGTGCCACAGAGAGCAGAAGTTAGAATATAATAAAGGAAAATAAAACTTATGCACTTTGGTGGGAAGTATAGAGGAGCTGAATATTATTTAAATAGAAAAATGCAGGGTCCTTGTGCATAAAAAGAATATTAGAACATTATTTTAATGAGCCACCACACTCTGCAGCACAGAGGAACTAAGAAGAGCAGAGGAAAATCACCTTACAATGTATTCAAAAAGAACGGTACCCAACGAACATAATCTGCCTGATTTCTCAGCAACAAACCCAAACAAGCAAACAAAACACATCCAGAAACCCTAGTCACTCTCCCTACATCAAAGACATCACGGAAATGACTGCCAGACTACTCAGACCCCTTGGCATCATGGTAGTCCACAAACCCACCAACACACTAAAACAGCAGCTAATGAACTTGAAGGAACCTATACAGACAACAAGCAAAACTAATGACATTTACAAAACACCTTGCAAGAACTGTAACAAACACTATATTGGACAAACAGGCAGAAAACTAGCCACCAGGATACATGAACATCAACTAGCCATCATGACTAGTGGTTCGTTTAGATCGTGCACCTGGAACATAAAAGGGAGCCATTCCTCTATCAGAAGAAATAAGGTACTCTCAAACTTCAGAAAGGAAAGGGTTGACATCACCCTGTTACAGGTAACATATTTGAATGACAAGGAGCATTGAAGTTACAGCAGGGAGTATTTATTAGGGTATTTTTCTCCTCTTTCAATTCTAAAAGCAGAGGAGTGGTCATACTGGTACAGAGGAACCTCCCATTCCAGATAATAGAACAAATTAAGGATGAACATGGGCGGTTCATCATCCTCAAGGCCTTAAATCACAGGGAAGAGTATGGCATCCTGAATGTCTACTGCCCCCGATGGACCCCTTAATTCTTAATCGACACATTCTCCAAATTAATGGCTCTTGGGGTGCGCCATAGGAATAGACTTCAACCGTCTCACAGACCCTGAGGTAGACAGGATGCCAAGGGGTGTCTCAGGTATCTCCCTGCAATCCAGACAACTAGTGGACTTGTGTGGGGAGTTTGTAGGGATTTTACCTTTTACTCCAACCTGCACAGTGCAACACAAGAATTTTATGTTCTTTGTTCCATCGATCTGTCTGGATTCAGTGTTATCCTGCAGGATTGGGAACATAGCCATTTTGAATCATGCGGCAGTGTACTTGGATGTCAAGATCAGGGCTAGTGGAATAGCTACGCCGCACTGGTGCGTGGATCCATTTCTTTTGAAGGATAACAAATTTATAGAGTAGTTCACAAGGCAATTGAGGACCTTCTGGGACATCAACTCAGGTATGGCCAGTAACCCATCAGTGTTTTGGGAAACCACCAAGGCATATTTAAGGGATTTAATAATTTCATACTCAGCAACTCGGAAAAGGCAGAGCAGCAGTGGATGCTTGAGGCCTGCTTGAAAGCAGCCAAATCAGCATATTATGATAGACCATCTGTGGTTAAGCTATAGCGGGTCACAGCTCTCTAGCCTGCTCTGAGTTCAGTACATACCCAGGCAGCGAAGAGAGAGGTTTCCTTTACGAAGCAAAGCTTATTCGAATATGGGGATAAGTCAGGTAGATATCTGGTGTATCTGGCTAGGGATAAGTGGCCCGCGGTCCATCATGTCCACTAGGGAGAGATCCGGTAGTATCACTCGTGAGTTGAAAAAGATTAATGCCATACTCTGGAAATTTTATGCAGTTATATCAGTCGGAGGGTTGTGAGGATGGAGTAACAAGAATGGAATCCTTTTTTGAGCATCTGGACCTCCCAGGTATAAATGCAGAGTAAGCCTCCCTTTTGAATGCACCCTTAACAATACAAAAGATAGAAGAGATACAAGAGGCAGTAAGGCAGCTCCAAAGTGGCAAAGCACCTGGCCCAGACAGATTCCCGAGTGAGTTCTAAAAAGAAATTCATAAACATGTTGGACGAGCCAGTATTGGGTGTGTACAATCATTCATACAGCCAGGACTGCCTTCCGCCTTCTTTTAGGGAGGCCACTATCTCCCTTATTCTAAAGGAAGGGAAAGATCCTGAGGACTGTGCCTCATATAGATCTATCTCACTGCTTAACGTAGATTTTAAAATCCTATCTAAAACGCTAGCCCTGAGATTGGAGAAGGTACTGCCCACTATCATAAAGGAAGACCAGACGGGTTTTATCAAGGGTTGTAGCTCTTCCAATAATATCAGGAGGGTGTTTAATATAGTACAGGTATGCCAGCAGAGTCAATTCCAGGCTTGGTGCTCTCCTTGGATGTGAAAAAGGTGTATGATTGGGTGGAGTGGCTGTAGCTATTTGGTGCCCCTGGAACATTTTGGTCTTGGGGAGACCTTCGTTAGATGGATGATAGTGATGCTGCCTGACGTGCTGCGCTTTTCCAGCAACACATTTTTCAGCTCTGATCTCCAGCATCTGCAGTCCTCACTTTCTCCTAGTGCTATATAACAACCCCAAGGCTGAGGTCCTTACGAGTGGCGTAAAATCAGATACTTTTAGCATTGGGAGAGGCAGCTGGCAAGGGTGTCCTCTCTCGCCACTGCTATTTATCTTAGCAATCGAAGCATTGGCGGAAGCTATTCAGAAGGACTCTGAAATAGCAGCGCCAAAGGTCGGAATGGGAGAGCACAAAATTACTCTCTACCCTGATGATGTTCTTCTCTTCTTGGCTAACCCAGAAAAGTCTGTACCCCGGCTAATACAAAAGATTAAGTTATTCGGCATTTTCTCAGGATATAAAATTAACTTTACAAAATCGGAAGCCATGCCCATGGGGGGCTTGGTGGGAGTGCCTGACCTGGAGGATGGAACACAATTTCCTTTCTGGTGGTCACAAAAAAGTTTTCTTAATTTGGATATTTTTATTATCCCTGCTTTCCACCAGCTATACAGAGCTAACTTTGTGCACTTGTTTGATACGATAAAACAGGATCTACAGTGTTGGGAGGAGTTACCAATATCATGGTTAGGCTGAATAGCCTTGATTAAAATGAATATTCTTCCTCAGCTACTATACCCTATGAGAATGCTCCCATTGTTGTTGCCCAGACAAGTTCTGTGGAAGTTCAATAGCTGGCTTCTGTCCTTCATTTGGTATCGTAAGCGCCCTCTTATTAAATTTACCAAGTTGCAACTCCCTAGAGTATTGGGACGGGGGTGTGGATCTCCCAGATTTTAAGCAATACCAAATAAGGGCCCTATTGTCCTATGAGAGTGACTGGGATCCAAGGTTGATATGGCTTGATATTGAGGCCTCTCAGGCAATGTATCCCCTCTTTAACTTATTATTTATGGATAGGATGAAATCTGTTGCTGAGCATTGTAAAAGACCAATCATCATAAACATGCTCAAAGTGTGGAGAATGATGTAGCAGGGCAAGGGTAGTTTACATAAGACCTCACCTTTCAGCCCCTTAGCAGGAGCCCCAGAATTTAGGCCAGGGTCAATGGATTCTGGCTTTAAAGCATGGGAGGTCAAGGGAATCCCCTATTTGGGAGACTTCTTTGAGGGGGAGGTCCTGATGTCTTTTAATCAACTAAGTCACAGATATGGGCTACCAAATAGGTACCTCTTCCGTTATTTTCAGATTAGGGATAATATATACAGAAGGACCATGCTGACGGCTCAGCCCTAAGTTTGACATGGAGAGAGGAGTGCTCCGGCACGTGGGCACTCTCTCAGTCAGTATTCTATATCATTTACAGACAGGGGGCACCTTCGAAGATGTGCAAAGACTCTACCGAGTCTGGAATCAGGCACTAAGAGCAGAAATTTTAATTTGAAACTTGGGAGGTGTGGTGAAACGGTTAAAAATTATGTCCCAATACATGTGTGAATCTAACCGGAATGGAGGTGTTGCTTAGTCCCGTGTGAATCTTATTACACACCTCCCCGTGTGAATCTTCTTATCTGTATGTAACCAGAATGGAATGTGTTTTTTAGCCTTGCTCTGCTGTTCACATGAATGTTTATATCTGGAAAAGAGTATATCAGCTGGAAAAGTCTCCAGTTCGGTGAGTCTGCTCCGGGGTTACGTTTAACCGCCGAGCGTGGGTTGTTGGCAACCGCTCTACGAGAACTGACGGCTCCCAGTTCCGGTAACATGTAGAGTGAGTATAAGCCAGACCCGTTGTAAGTATGAGACCTGGTTGTGGCGACGCTGCGGGGAATAAAATGCTCATATTCTAGCAGACTCGCCTCTTGGTCGTTTGTTCTGTGTCAGACTACTCTCCTACGAACCTGACCTTGAGAATTTTTTAAAACAGGAGGACATATGGGAGAATGTGAAGAAAATCTCAATATGCAATTTCCTTTTCTTTTTCTCAGAGGACGATAAATGGGGTCCAAGATGATGTGTTTGTTGATAGAGTTCCGGTTGGAATGCCATGCTTCTAGGTTTGGCTAGTGGTGTGTTAAGGGGAGGTTTGTATTTAAGATATTTAGGTAGTATCTGTTTCCTTAGGCATTCATGCAGGAAGTACAGCTGTTCGCAGATGGCGCTCTTTCGAATGCCATTGGTTTCCCATTTTTGGACCAGTTTTAGCATATTGCGCCCATAGGTGTTAATGAGTTTTGATAAGATTTGTAGCTCAGGTTGAGGTTCTGGATGTAAGTTTCCTCGCTGAGCTGGAAGGTTCGTTTTCAGATGTTTTGTCACCATAGTAGGTAGCTGAAAATGTGTTGCTGGAAAAGCGCAGCAGGTCAGGCAGCATCCAGGGAACAGGAGAATCGACGTTTCGGGCATAAGCCCTTCTTCAGGAATGGAAGAAGGGCTTATGCTCCTGAAGAAGGGCTTATGCCCGAAACGTCGATTCTCCTGTTCCCTGGATGCTGCCTGACCTGCTGCGCTTTTCCAGCAACACATTTTCAGCTCTGATCTCCAGCATCTGCAGACCTCAATTTCTCCACCATTGTAGGTAACATCAGTCAGCCTCTGGTGAAGCACTGATGTTAGAGACCCACTTTCTATTTATGTGTTTAGGTTTCCTTGGAGCATGGCATTCCAACTGGAACTCTATCAACAAACACATCAACTTGGACCCCATTTACCACCTGCTGAGAAAAAGAACAGGAAGTAGCATCACCACGGAAATGACATCACCAACCCAAGGAAACCTAAACACAAATAGAAAATGGGTCACTAATACGATGCTTCACTGGGACTCACTGATGTTATCTAGTATGGTGATGAAATGTCTGAAAACGAACCTTCCAGCTCAGCAAGTAAATTTATATCCATAAGTTAGGTTAGTCTAGCACAATTTAAGTTAATTTAAACTAATTTGCTAAGTACAGTCATTTATTAAATCTTAATATGGAAAGATCGTTTGGTACCTTTGTGATAGTCTTGATTTGTTCTGTAGAGTAGTAGGTAGTTTATTGTTAATGTTTTTGTAATACAAGATTGTTATATTTTTGTATTTTTATAATTTTGTGAAAGAATAAAAACCTTGCACAAAAAAAAAGTCACTTGGTTCAAATGGAGGTCGATACTGGTGCTGCTGTATCAGTGGTTGCAGAACCAATCTTAAACAAGATTCGCTCCGGACTCCAACATTTATATTTGCACAAGCCCTCAGATAGACTGAGAATGTATACTGGGGAACTATTACAAATTAAGTGTAGGACTTTGGTTCTGGTCTCCTACAGTTACCACTGATTGGAGTAAAAGATTCAGGCCCAAGCTTAATGGGGTGGAATTGGTTGAGAAAGATTCACCTTTATTGGGTCAACATTTTTCGATTAAAAAATGGCTGCCTGAGTGAAGTCCTAAATAAATACCTGGAAGTTTCTCAGAAAGGTCTAGGGGCTATCAAAGGAGCCAAGGTCACCTTGCATGTTGACCAGGAAGCAATTCCGCAATCCTACAAGGCCTACCCAGTGCCATTTACTTTGCATGCTAAAGTAGAAGTAGAAATCAGGAGACTGGAAAGCAAAGGAACCATCAAACCAGTGCAGATTGGCTGCACTGTTCATATGGACTGTGAAGCCGAACAGATTGGTTCACCTTTGTGGGGGTTTTAAATAAATGATAAACTGCTTCTCGCAGCTGGACGAATACCAAATCCCTCGCATGAAGCTGGCAGGGGGCACTGTCATTCATTAAGCTGGACATGAGCCATGGATATCTGGAATTACAACTCAGGCAGCCACTTTGTAATCAAAAAATGTTGATCCAATCTCTGAATCTTTCTAAACAATTTTGTCCCATCAAGCTTGTGCCCGAGCCTTTTACTACAGTCAGTGGTAACCACTGTCTGTGTTTGCTTCTCATAAGAGAGTGGAACCAAAGTTGTACTCTTAATCTGTAAAGGTACAGGTTCAGCCTAGCTGATGTCATATGCAAACTTAAGGGTTGGAGTTCAGACCCTTAGGCCACAATCAGTGAAGATGGAGGACAATATTTCATCCTCACCAACACTCAACACTGGAGCTCCCCTGAGGTGTGTACTCAGCCCCCTACTGTACTCACTGTATATCCATGACTGCGTCACCAAATACCAGACTAATGCCATGTTTGCTGATGACACCACCATTATCGGTCGAATCTCAGATGGCGACGAAATAGACTACAGAGGTGAGGTGGAAGACCTGGAAAAACAGTGCACCGAGAACAACCTAGCTCTCAACGCCAGCAAAACCAACAAACTCATTACTGACTTTTGGCAGGATGTGGACACAATGTGACTCATGTGGACACACTGGTTACAAAGGCCCAACCACGTCTCCTCTTCCTCAGGCAGTGGAGGAAATCTGGCATGATGGTGAATACCTTTGCCAACTTTTATAGGTGTGCCAGAGAGCATTCTGTCTGGATGTATCACTATCTGAACTCAGCCCGTACAATCACAAAGGCCAACCTCCCATCTATAGAATCCATCTACCAGGCTCGCTGTCAAGGAAAGGCCGCCAGGATTCTCAAAGATCCATCCCACCCTGGTAATGTTTTTCTACAACTTCTATCATCAGGGAGAAGGTACAGAAGCCTGAACACACACAGTTTTGAAACAGTTTCTACCCTACTGTTGTTCAATATTGAATGGACTTGCAAACTCTTAACATTCACCTGTACCTGTGTTTTTGTTTTTGCTGCTGTTTACCTCTTATTTACTTATTTATGCTACTTAACTCTTGATTGGCCTGCATTGCTCGCAAGACAAAGCTTTTCACTGTGCCTCGGTACACGTGACAATAAATTCAATTCAATCCAATCTCCACTAGAACTGGGTGGCCATTTAACCAGATGTTTAGTTTGATTGGTTCGGATTTAGACGTTCCTAAGCAATTAACTGTTCCAAACTAGGTGTAGGTGGACTTTCCAGGGTGTGCACTCTTCTCGATACCCGCCTAGGAGCGGTTTTACTCAATTTAGGTCGAGTGGGACTCTTTTGCAGCAACTAAAATTGCTTGTCAGCCCAGACCCAGAAAAAAAATGTTAACTATCTGGGGGGACGTGGCTTTAATTTGTAATTTTGCTGTGGGCTGACCTAGAGTCCCTCTGTTCAGGAAATGTCCTGAATGAGTCAATGCGATTGCCTTCGCTCAAGTGGTGTTCACTGATCTCAGTTGGACTGGTGAAGGTGTCCACTTCCATCGGAATACTCTGCAACTCATTCTCCACTTGCTGCATTTTCTAATGATAAAGCCAGTGCCTGTTTGAAGTCCAGTTAGGTTTCAGCTTACAGGTGCTTTTCCATCGATATATCATTAATCCTTCAAACTAAACAGTCTCCCAGCATTTCATTAAGGTTTAAACCAAAGTTACATACCTCTGCCAGTCTTCTTAACCTCATCAGATGTCCTGATAAAGATTTCCCTGGTTCTCAAAAATGCAGAGTAAAACCAATAGCACTTCAAAATTGGGATCATAATATTCCTTAACTAAATCTGTCAACTCTTGAAAGGTTTTAGTATTTGGTACCTCAGGGAAAATAAGGCTGCTAATAACCAAAAAAAGCTGCAGGTTCACAAGCTGTCAGATGAATTACTCATTGCTTTTCATCTGTCCCAATGTCATACAGTTATACAGCTTGGAAACAGAGCCTTCGATCCAACCAGTCTATGCTGACCATGTTCCCAAACTAAACTAGTCCCACTTGCCTGCACTTGGTCCATATCCCTCCAAAATTTATCCTATTCATGAATGCATCCAAGTGTCTTTTAAACATTAACTGTACCTGCACCCACCACTTTCTCTGACAGTTCATTCCACACACTAACTACTCTCTGTGAACAAAGTTTCCCCTCATCTACTTTTCAAAACTCTCTTCTCACTTTAAAAATATGCACACTTGTTTTAAACTCCCCCACCCAAGGGAAAAGACCTTAGGCATCCACCTTATCAATGTTCTTCATGATATTATAAACCTCCAGAAGATCACCCCTAAAACTCCTATGCTCAAGTGAAAAAAAATCTTAGTCTTTCCAGTCTAATTTTATATCTCAAAACGTCCATTCCTCGCAACATCCTGGTAAATCTTCTCTGAACCTCTCCAGTTTAATAATATCCTTCCTATAACAGGGTGACCAAAACTGCACAGAATAGTCCAGAAGAGGCCTTACCAATGCTTTGTACAAACTCAACATGATGTTCCAAACTCAAAGGTCTGAGCAACGAAGGCAAGTGTGCTAAATGCCTCCTTAACCCTGATGAAGGGCTCCTGCCTGAAACGTTGATTTTCCTGCTCCTCGGATGCTGCCTGACCTGCTGCGCTTTTCCAGCACCACTCTCATCTTGACTCTAAATCGCCAGCATCTGCAGTCCTCACTTTCACCTTCTTAACCACCCTGCCTACCTATGACACAAATTTCAAAGAATTGTATACCTGAATCCCTAGGTCTCTGTTCCACAACACTACCCAAGATGCTATCATTAATTGTACAAGTCCTGTCCTTGTTTGTATTAAAAAAAATGCAAAACCTCATATTTATCCAAATTAAACTCCATCTACGACTGCTCAGCCAATTGACTCAATTGATCAGAACCTCTTTGTAATCTTGGATAACCTTCACTATACCAATTTTGATCTCATCTGCAAACCTACCAACCATGCCTCCTATATTCTCATTCAAATAAATGACAAACAAAAGTGGATGTGTATCACTGGTCACAGGTCTCCAGTCCAAACAACCCTCCACTATCTCCTAACATAAAGCCAATTTTGTATCCAATTGGCAAGCTCACCTTGAATCCCATGTGTTCTAACTTTGCTAATTAATCTGCCATGCAGAAAACCTGTCAAAGGCTTTTGCCGGTAAAAATAATGCATTATTTGAACATACTTGGCCCAGTCTTCAACAGCTGATTCAAATGAGTTAAGCTTCCCAAGTAACAGCCTAATGCTTACCCCAACTCAAAGATTACTGTTGAGAGTCAATTTCTTCAGAAGTATGTTTTTCTCTCGTCACCATTGAATTAACTCTAGAGGGGCTGGTATCGGTCACCAAGTCATCATTTATTTACATATGGAGAGTCCTTAACACTGGTCTAGCCTCCTCAGAGCCAATTCTCAGTGTCAACAGGATGTCTGACACTCCTGTTTATATCCATTAGCCAGGACTCTGATTTGATCAGGTTAACAGCCCCAACCAGGGAACTCATTCTATGACCTCGTTACAATCATCACAATTCTAAGCTGACATGCAGAATATTTTCTTACTTCTTTTAAGGAGTTGGGCATTGCCAGTTTAGCCAGCATTTATTACCCATTCCTAATTGCATTGAGGACAATTGAGGGTTAGCCACTTTGGTCTAGAGTCACATGTTGGCAAAAACAGGTATGGTTGACTGATTTCCATCTCTAAAAGACCATTGATCAACCAGACCTTTTTTTTAAAAACAGCAAACAACAATGACTAGTTTTTCACACTTCTACTGAATTGAGGTTTGAACCTACGGCCCCAAACAGTCATCTAGATTTCTAGATTAATCGTCAGTTAATTGCCACTTTAAAAACAAAGAACAGTCCACCTTTCTCTTTAACTAAGGTTTCATTGTGGTTGACAATGCCCTCAGACACGTCTGACCTATTTCCACACTTCTGCCTTCACCCCTTCTCTCGCCTCCCACAATGATAGATTGTACCTCGTCTTTACTTTTCATCCACTAGATTCCGCATCCAAAGGATCATTTCATTTCCACTATCTCCAGCAAAATGTCAGCATTCCGTCTGCGACAATCTGTTCCACTCTCCTTCTGTTCCCAGCATTTCCCCACATTTCCACAGCACCATCTCACAGAATCACAGATGATGCAACACTTGTCTGTTTACCTCCTAGTATCCTTCTAGCGATTTTTGTCTCTCAATTATAATCTTTTAGTTTGCCTATATCTTTTTGCTCTCTCTGCTCACTGTCTCTTTGTACTCTATTCTCTACTACCACTTCTCTCCCCACAGCCCCCCAAACTTCCACCCCATCAACATAAATGCTAGTACCACTTCTCCCCAGTTATTTTCAGTTCTGACGAAGTGTCACAGGCCTCAAAACATTAACTCTGCTTCACTCCCTACAGATTCTGCCAGATCTGCTGAGTTTCTCCACCACTTTCTATTTATATTACCACGATGCCACTGCTTCACTACATTTAGTGAGTTGTAATCCTGTTGATCAACACAACACTATCTTTAAGACTTTGGGACTATTCAGTTAATACTACATATGCTGTTTTCCACACTTTGGCAGATGTGGATTTTCCATGGCATATTTCCATTCCACTTTTTGTTCATGCAAAAATACCTTTGCTTTAACTTGTTCTATTGTTGTCCCTTACTAAATACTGAATCTATGTTGATTTTAGATTGTTACAACTTTTAGAAAGGCACTTCTATTATTAATAGTTTTTGAGGAGTCATGTCTAAAGAATTGTGAAAAATGATTCAGTTGAAGTACTAAAAAGAGTTCCTGGACCTGGCTTCGTTTTTTTAAAAAGGAAAAGGTTACTGAAGCTCAACTTGGTTGAAAGAATCAATTACTGCAAGTCACATGGTTTCATCTAACTGCTTTATTAAAGAATGAAATCATGTCCTTTCCCTATGTCGCTGGGAAATTCTTAAAAGCTCTTCTTCTCTAAGGTTTCACATTTATTACCAAACCAAACAACCTGACCTCTACCAGTACAATGTTTGTATAAATGTCTAAAAGTAGCAAGCTCTTGATTACTCATTGCAGAGAATGGAAAAACGGCTAGACAATTTTGAGTATTAGTAACACAGAGTATGAGAGTAGGAAAAGCAGAGCCTTTCAGTGGAGGCTGAATTAAGGGAAAAAAAAAATCAATCACCAACGTAGGTTTTGTACTTACGGTTTTAATGCAGAAGCCAATGGTATTTATTCGCTCCTTAGGCACGTCCTGCAATGAACTAATTTGCTTCTGTAACTTTGCCACAATTTCAGCTTGCTGCCGTCGGATGTCCTTTATACGCATACGATAATACATTGTCTTTTTCATCACAGTTGACTACAGGAGAGGAAAAATTCATCCACTAAATCATACTGCATCTTCATTTCGACACTAATGTTAAATGTTTTAGTTTAAAATTATCAATGATAAATTTACTAATTTAAAATAGCAATTTTTTTATACTCATCACCTTTCAAAATTTAAATAGAGTTTGTAGAAGCACTGAACACTTAAATACAGTAAAAAAAATTGTAAGTTGCTGTTTTTCCTTGAAATGCTATCAAATTACCTATCATGGGTGACATATTATTTTCACTTTAACCTTACTTACAACTACATTAACGCCATCTAAACATACATTAAAATGAAAAGGGAAAACATGTGGACATTTGTATTTTGATGTCACATGAAAGGAATGCCAATCTTGTTATCCTACCTGTGCTATTTCTGAAATGGAACAGGGATCATTAAGAGAGAGATGTTTCAGGTATAGTTTAGGTATGTTGTTATCGACCGGACCCTTCAAAGTATTTTAAGAAAATAGCCTAGACCCTAACATTTTCTTATCTTTAAGGCAAATGCTGTGCTCCAGATACAATTTAACTGATAAAATTACTCGACCTTAAGCACAACACTTTATTCAAACACAATAGTTAAAATACAACACAAGAAAGATAAACTTAGAATAACAACTCTAATGGAATACTTAACAGAATAATAGATACTGTAGTCATTACTAATTAATTGTTCCAATATAGTAAAATCCCATATACACATCTCTTGGCAAAAAGGCAAAATCAGATTTTGGTCACATGCAATGACTGTAATATGAAGAGAAACTCCAGCTCTGACTTAAGAGGGAGGGCGAGAATAGCTTCTACTTCAAAACTCTAGCAGCATCTGCTGAATCTTAAAGCAAAAAACAAAAGTAGATATCCAGGCCTAAGAGAGCTGGTCATGCCCATCCTGACTGCTTCTATTGTTCCAACTTCTTAAAAGAAAAGAACAAGGCCTCACCACCTGTTTAAGTTACCACAGACTGATCGTCACCTCTTGTTCAATCTCTCTCTCTCTCTCTAGTGAAACCAGGACAAAATATACCTCCTAAAACCAGTGTATTCACAATGTTTCAACAAAGGTAAAAGGCAACAAAGCCAATGCCAGACTCAAATGGGTGATGAGAAGATAAGAGAATATGAGGAAACAAACAAGAGTGTATAATGCATATCAGGTGAATTTTTCAAACAAGAACCAGATCAAATACAACAACGTAAGATAAGTGAAGACACAAGATAGATTAGTAAAGCAAGAATGAGAATAAATGGCAGTTAGCATTAAACTGAACCCAAATATCTTCTATAGCACACAACCAGGAAAAAAGTTAGTGAAAACTGCTATAGTCCCAGAGGATCACAGGCTGTTCTTTCACTGGATAGAGAAAACTGGTGGTGTGTTTATCCTGACGATCACCACACCTCAAATAATGGGTGAGGTTAAAAAGACAGTGCCTTAATTTTCACTAGGCAACTTCTCTTGTCTTGGCTTCTTTCCTGAAAGCCTGTGGAGTTTCTGACCAAACTGTGGAAGTATGGAATTGATTTTTATTGCTTGACAACTCCAACTGAAATCCAGGAACAACACGAACAAATCCACTGCCCTTATTGACCTGATCAAGGGTTTTGACTCAGTTAGTTGAGAAGTGCAATGGGGGATTCTGCTTCAACCTCAAGATGACTCAAATCTTTTCCCAATCCATCCCTGGTCAAGTTCCGGTCTATTTGTCTATTAAAGTCAATGAAGAAATCGTCCAAAAGTGGGACATTTCTTCTACTTGGAAAACTACATCTCATTAATGTTGCAGACATTCAACATCTCATCCAATCTATGACAGCTGCCTTCAGAGGCCTAAGAATGAGAGTCTTCGATGGTCATGATACTCATCCTGATGTACAAGACTCATCCATCTGACTATGTGCCTCTAAAACCTATATTCAGTTTTGGCGCCACTTCAAGACTCTTGAGAAGTACCATCATATTGCTTGAGACACATTCTCCATATCAGCTAAGAGAACAGGGTACCAATATCAGCATCCTTGAAGCAGCTAACACCACCAGCATCGTGGCCATGATCATCTGATACCAACTCTGCTGGACTGACCACATGCTTAGGATGCCTAAGTTCGAATTACCAAAGCAAATCCTTTTCACCCAGCTGAGGGAAGGCAAACAAACAAAAGGAGGACAAGGGAAGTTTTTCAAAGACTCTCTGAAGACTTCCCTCAAGAAATGCAACAAAGATGTCCCATGCATGGCAGATCCTCATTCAGAAGAAACTGACGTGGATGAAGTCCCTGTATGAAGAAGTACCATTCTTTGAGAACACCCAAAACAAGAGGTGGTACAGAAAAGGAACTGGAGAAAGGAAAGTCAACAATCTTAAAAGATAAAGACCAATCCATCTCCCAGAAAGACATGCCAAATGCATGGTCTAAGAGTAGGCTCATCAGATATGCAAAGATCCACATGACCAATGACACAGAATTTCCTAGGTGGATAATCATACTAGTCAGATAGGAATTGCTGACAATGACAATTTGATACTGGAATATGTAAATAGGGATAAGGATGGGTGGGGCCTATTTACAGCAAAAGGGATGTTATATGCTTAATGACATGCAGTGAAAAATCTGCTGATTATATGGGTGAGGGTACAAATTTAATTTTTTTGAGTAAGTGATAACAGGTGATATGCAGATGTGCTTTTTTAAAAAAGTAGCAAGTGCTTAGAACTTGGAACTCTCAGCTCACAATGTCAGTGAAAATGGAGACATTTAATTAGTTCAAAAGGAAGGTGGACAAGCATTTGAGGGAAATAAACTTATGGGGCTCTATGGATAGAGTGGATAATGGCACTGAGTAGATTCATTTACAGAAAACAGATGTTTTTTATTGCCAAACAATTTCCTTTCATGCTGGAATAACATTATATGCAGGTGTATCCAATCGATGGATCTAGCCTATTTTACAACAATTAGTTTTAGTGTTATGTGTAATGTTGACTGTGTATTTGTAGTTAAGTCAATAACATCACATCAAGTGAGCATTTATGGTTGCATCTTTGTTGTTAAATAAAAAAGGCCATATAGTTCAGTTCATATGTAAGGATCCATCTTTTATGGATTGCTTGATTGCAGAGTACTTTGAGGGTTCTTTTTGAAGCCACATTGACTTAACTTTGGAATTTAAGAATGCTTTTAAAAAAAAGACAGCCAATCTAAATGATATTGCTGGTAACAGTGTGGCTCCTATCACAGTGTGGGGGGGGATACTTAGAGGTAGCATGCTTGCAGTGAGACAGCATTGAGCATTGAATCTAGAGGTGCCATGCTACGAGTGAGGTTGTACATCAAGAGGCTACATCCTATCTAAGCAATGCCTATCTCTCCCAGTGCGATAACCAAGGTTTCAGAGCTGTCAGTCCTCAGTATCTAAACCTTGCCTGCCACCCTTAATTGAACAGAGAGCCCGGTGGTGACCAACTAGGAGGCCAATAAAATTGCTGAACCAGTCTCATTGCCATCAAGTGTGATTTCGGGACACTGATTTGATCCCAAAACTCAATAATATATCCTGGTATTATACAATTTCAGATTCACAAATCACAAATAAATAATAGTGAAGGGGGGTCTGGTTTCACATTGACTATGTATATCTGTTGCTTTGCTGTGAGTAGACCTATCTTAACATTCCTGGGCCTTCTCAATATGTGTCTAACTCAGTGTTCTCTTGTTTAATTATGAACAAGAAGCTGGTTTTCTTATAGCTATGTGGAAGTTCCTACCATATTTGGTAAAGGTAACAGAGACAAGCGCATTATGCTGAGTTTCTTTTTGTGCAGGACATAAACATCTCCAGCAGGCTAGAAGGTAAGTGAGAAAAACCCCTGTTTGAAATACGCAGGAGTTCCATTATTATATTTAAATAATTTAGCAGTATTCAATCATTTGATACATTTACTTTCATTGTAATATTGTTATGAAGTTGAATGTGTGCATTGTACTTTTAAGAGAGAGTGAATGCTGTATTGCACAGAGAGCTTACAAGCACCTGTAATAGCACTAGCTAGTAGTCCCAGAGTGTACTGGAGAATGGAAAATATGTAACATTTGGCTGTGAAATGGATACTTGAGTTGGTTGCTGTTTTGACAGCAATCAAATTTAACTGCATCTGCAGTGAAACTGTTATTTTGAAATGTTTGCTATTGTGCAAAGAAAAGGAGAAATACTCTACTAAAAATCAGAATATTAAATCATTTCATTACCTCAGCAAAGTCCTTCGCCTGTTTATTGGACACATCATAAGTGTCCAGTCTCAGAAGCTTCGGCATGTGGTATACTACATGTGTCATGTAGTTAGAGAGAAGAGTCACAGGATTTGGAGCATATTGCGGATCCTTTAGACTTAATATTTGAAGCTCAGGCAGTCTTACTAAATTAGTGAGTTCCTAGAAAAGTAAATTAGAAAGAACATAGACTCTTAAAGAAGTCTGGTGTAACACATCTTAAAAAGTATCATGTTTTAAAAAGGGTTGGTAGCTTGGAGCTTAAGCATTCTTAAAAAGTACTGGTATGCTTAATTTGTTAACAAATAATTTTGTGGCACACAACTGTAAAAAATCACAAAAGGTATTCTACAAAATAAATTAGTTATAACTATTTTCTGGGATTAAGTTTCATTTGTTTTAAACCACTGGGTGTTAAATATTCTATCACAGTTCAGTTACTCATAATGCCAAAGGAAACCAAAAATCCGACAGCATGCTAAAATAGGCAGATGATTCACTGATACCCAGCCATAAAACTAAAAAGACTAATTGCACAGGGCAGACGCTTATGGTGACTCAACACAAGATTAAACAAGGGATCTTATTGTTACATGCTCTGTACATATGATTAATTAAAATGAAAGAATGATATTTCCATTGAGCAATTCTTAATGTTTCACAAAAATCTCAAAAGCAGTTGATACACATGAATTATTTGAACATTTAGTCAGTGAGGTTATGGGCAAAATCCCACAACTGGCAGTGAGGTAAGTGATGCAATCAGTAATTTGTTGCTGCTAGATGAGAAAGCAATACTTTCTAAGACTCTGGGTGAACTTCCTTCTCCTGTTTGATTGGTGACATGGAATAACATCCACTCAACTAAATAATAGGCAGATGAGAGCTCAGTTTAATGTCTCAAAAGGACAAGACCTTTCACATTGCAGCGGAGGGGGGTTGGCAGTGTAGTGATAATAAGCACTGGACTACTAATTCAGAAGCTCAGGGTAATGTTTGGAGGCTTGGGTTCAAATCTCCCATAATAGATGGTGTAATTTAAATTCAATTAACAATAAATCTAGAATATAAAACTAGGTCCAGTGATAGTGACCGTGATAACCACTTTTGCAAATCCACTCTCATTCACTAATGATGTTTCAGGGAAGTGAATTTGTCATCCTTACTCATCTGGTCTATAACAGACCCCAGATCCACAGCAAGCACTTAATAAAGTAGTTAAAAGTTAAATAGTAAATCAGCCACTCAATTCAAAGGCAACTAGGGATAGACAACAAATGATAATCTTGCTAATTCCACCCACATCTCCCACTATCATTTTAAAATCTTTCAATATTGCAGTTGAGATCATGTGTTCCAATTCCAAGAAAATGGCTTGGCCTTGACAACATTTGGTACAAAGACTAAATTTCCACCAAATGAGCCACTTTTATTGTTAATTCGATATGAAGTGATTTTCTTTTTGTTTTTAAGTGTTTTATAGAAATACAATGGCACTTTCTCTTGAAGAATGTTCACAAATTGCTGCCAGAGCTCAAAGCAAACAATATTTATTTCCAAATGACTCCAGTGTTCAATATGACTGTCAAGTACTTTGAAAAGTCCAGTTCTTATCATTTGAAATAATGCTGTGAAAATAAAAAAGATGACAGAATGTTCAACGGAGTTGAATAAATTGAGCTAGGAATCGTTGAGGTTTTTGGCAAATGGCAATTGTTTAGAAGCGTATCATCATGTTAGTTTTTTTATACATAAGATCAGACTTGTCGTTCTTTACAGCCTCAAATTTCTCCTACCTTCCTACATATTTCCATAACTGAGAAGGCATTCAATTTAAATCCAAAGCCTTGCCAATGCTATGCAGCAAATGGCTTTTTGAAAATTTGTGAAAGTAACAGAATAATATGTTCACTGCAACAGAGTAGAGCCTTCAGTGATTTTTAATCTCTCTTTTATGTGTATGTTTTGGACCTGATTTGTAGTTTTAATTATTAATTTTCATGACTTCTAATCAGCTTTAGTTCAATGACAGCACTTACACTTTATGACTTCAGAGACTAATTCCAGAGTCTAGAGTGTATAATTTTCTAGAGGTACTACTTCTTGTGCCATATTTTCATTGAGACATTAAAATAAGATCCCGTGTAACCTTCTCCAATTAATGCTATGAAGGCATTCAATGAGGAACAGAGGCATATGCTTGATGTTCTTGCTAATATTTCATCACTGACTGTCCAGCATATTGGATGTCCTAAGGTTATGAAAGGTGTCATATACATCCTCTTATGAGGAAATTTCTAGAGATTGAAGGTGAAATAGATGCACAATAGTGAACCCATATAAACACTATCTAAATCTATTAAATCCCAGTGCACACATTATTCAATACCACACAAATAACAGGAATTATTTTTCAGGAATTTAAGCTGCCATCTTATTTGCTTTATAATGATCTGTACTACAGACAAAGATGCAAAAATATAGATATAAATGTGGAAATTAGGAAGTTGCTCTCAAAGGTGAAACTTTTCTGAAAACATTTCCCCCTGACTAAATGCATTAAGGAGCATTAATTTGCTATATATGACTTTTCAAGTACACCTTGCATCGACCTGGCAAAGGAAACACTTACCATGCTTTTAGAAGAGACCAGCACACACACCCCAACCACCATCAATCACATTACCAACGAAGACATTATGAAGCTAGGGGACCTGTACCTCACCACCCACTTCACCTTCAAGAACATAATCTACAAACAAACCAACAGCACACCCATGGGATCTCCACTATCAGGATTCATAGCAGAAGCGGTAATGCAAAGACTAGAACAAACAGCCCTACTAACCATCAAACCCAAAAATCTGGGTCTGCTACATAGATGACACCTTTGTCATCACAAAACGAAACTAGATAGAAGAGACATTTAACATCATCAACAACACCCTCACAGGCATAAAGTTCACCAAGGAGGAAGAAACCTACAACAAACTCGCATTCCTGGACGTCACAGTCGAAAGAAGACAACGGAGAACTACAAACCTGCGTATACAGAAAACCGACAAACACTGACCAAATACTTAACCACACCAGCAACCATCACAACACATACAAACGAAGCTGTATCAGAACACTATTCCAGCAAGCCACCTCACACAGACGAAGTTCGGAAAACAGAGGGGAACCACCTATACAACGTATTCAAGAAGAACGGATCTTCAAAAAATACAGTCTGCAGATTCCTCAAGAACAAACCAGGGCAAGCAGACCAAACACAGCCAGAAACCCTAACCACCTTACCATACAGCAAAGAAGTTTCAGAAATGACAGCCAGACTACTAAGACCCCTCGGAATCCTAGTAGCACATAAACCCACCAACACTCTCAAACAAAAACTAACAAACTTAAAAGACCCAGTACAACCTATGGACAAAACCAATGTTGTCTATAAAATTCCATGCAAGAACTGCCACAAACACTACGTAGGACAAACAGGAAGAAAGTTAGCCATCAGGATACACGAACACCAGCTAGCCACAAAAAGACACGACCCTCTCTCCCTTGTAGCCCTACACACGGAGGAAAAAAAACCACCATTTCGACTGAGACAACACATCTATACTGGGACAGGCTAAGCCAAGACATGCCAGAGGATTCCTAGAGGCCAGGCACTCCAACCACAATGCCATAAACAAACACATAGATCTAGGTACCATCTATCAACCCCTCAGAAAACGAACAGGAAATGACATCACCACAAACCCCAGGAACCCCATCCAGGACAAACATATAAATAGAAAGCAGGAGACAACAGCTTCGCTTCACTTGGAGGTCGTCACTGATGATGTTACCTAGCCAGATAATGAAATGCCTGGATATCGAAGCTACAGCTCAGCAAGCAAACCTACACCCCACAAAATAAACTTGCCTGAAAACATTCGGATTTATTCATTTCATACTTGTATGCTTTATTATTGCATACTCACAATGACTGTCAAATGATCTCTCCAGTACTAAAGCTTGATCAATGTGGAGTTATAGTCCTTCAGATTTCAATTGTTGATGGAGATTTTTTTAAAAAAGAATTTCCTTCCATCTCTTTAATAATCTCTTAACATTAAATTTTTATTTTCCTTGCTTAATTCACCTTTTTGAATTCAATGTCAAATTATGTACAGTGTTCAAATTTACACTTTCTGGTTCAGACATTTTAGGTTCACTGAATAATTCTTCAATCTAATTGGTCGAAGAGATGCGCAAGTACCTTGGCTGGAGTTTAGAAAGTCCACTTCGTAATAGAAACATGCAGCTACAGCTACTGATCAAGTGAGCATAGGTGAGTGTACTCAACAAATAAAATAGGTTACTAGTCAAGTCTTTTGGGCCACTGCAAAGTTATGTGGCTAGGATCAATTTGGAATTAATTAAACAAACCCTAGGAAATTCAAATGTAATTCAGTCCACATTTTAAAGCCTTACATTTAGCCCTTATTTTTAAACACCAAATCTGATAATTTGGTGAGCAGGAGTAGGCTATTCACTTCTTCAAGCATGTTGTCATTCAAAATGATTATGGTTGATCAGCAACTCAGGAACCTGTTCCCACTTCCTCCCCTTAGCCTTTGATCCTTCAGTACTAAGAACTGTATCTAATGCCTTCTCGACAGCATTCAATGTTTTGGCCTCAACTGCTTTCTGTGACAGAGAATTCCATAGGCTCACCATTCTTAGTAAAGAATGTTGCCTCATCTCAGTCCTAAATGGAACCTCCTGTATTCTCAAACCATGACCCCTGGTTCTGGACTCCCATGTCACCGGGAATGCCCTTCCTGTGTTTACCTCTATAGTGCTTTAGAAATTTATAGATTTCTTCTAAATAGTGGTGATATAGTCCTAACCTAGTGGGGCGGCACAGTGACTCAGTGGTTAGTACTGTTGCGTCACATCACCAGGGTCCTGGGTTCGATTCCAACCTCAGGTGACTGTGTGGAGTTTGCACATTCTCCCACTGTCTGCGTGGGTTTCCTCCGGTTTCCTCCCACAGTCCAAAGATGTGCAGGCTAGGTGAATTGGCCATGCTTAAATTATCAATTAGGTACATTAGTCAGAGGGGAAAAGGGGTTTGGGTGTGGTCCTGTTGGGCGAAGGGGCCTGTTTCCACACTGTAGGGAATCTAATCTATCCAGTCTCCCCTCACAAGTCAGTCCTGCCATCTCAGGAATCAAATTGCTAAACCTTTATGGCACTCCCTTCATAGCCAGAACATCCATTGTCTCACCAAGACCCTTTATGATTGTAGCTTGTTGTGTAAAGTATAGCAGCTTATGAATTAAAAAATACTTAGAATGCAAAAACAGAATAAAGATGTAAGAGCAGTTGATATCACTGAAGCAGAAAGGTTTCCATGCTAGGCCTGATTTTGTAATGCATAATTAGTAGCTTTCAACTGTGTTGTGTGCTAATAACGTACAGTCCTCACAATTTACATTATTCACCCTTGTTCCAGGCCACTGCCGTCATAATTGAATTTCAGAGGCACTGTTTATAACATATTAAGCCACCAGCAATTGTCTATTGTCAAAAAACAACCCATCTAGTTCACTCATGTCCTTTAGGGAAGGAAATCAGTCATCCTTACCTGGTGTAGACCCACATAATGTGGTTGACTCTTAACTTCCCTCTGAGCAACTAGAAATGGGCAATAAATAATGGTCTAGCCAGAGATGCCCACTTCTCATGATCAAACAGAGAAAAAAAGAAACAATTGATTGAAGCAGCTTGTTGTAGCAACCCATGACTAAAGTTGAGAAGATGGCAGCCTGGGGCTTTTTTAGTTGACACAAGATGGCTGAAAGGGGGTTGACAGCCTACATACAGATGTTCACAGCTAGACCCATGGTGTCCTCATAGAGATACTGGATAAGATGAGATTCTCCGTAGGGATAAAAATTAGGAAAATCAATCAGGTTTCTGTAAACAGGCAGTTCTAAATATAAGCATTTTAACAAGGAACAGTTTTGAAAGGCCTAGTTTAGCCGCAGTTTCAAGTTTGTAATTTAGAAAAAAGTAGAAGAAAACATCTGATCTCTCAGTATTCTGAATTCATTAGGTAATTGTAGAATTGGAAAGGCAAAATAGTATGAAAAGGTTAGTTGGATTCTTTGAGCAAATCTTTGTAGGCAGTGCATTATTATGAAAGATACAGTAATAATAGATGGTGTAAACACAACCTTAAAAAAACCATTGGCACAGGAGGAGAGCAGAGGAAGATTGTAAAAAGAGAGAGGTCACAACTAGGGAGAGATAAAAAAAATTGAAACAATGCATATGTAGATAACTTGAACAAATTCTTACATCCAAAGATCAAGGATAAGTGACAAAGCCAAATTACAACATACAGAGAGTGAAGATGTGGCTATGTGGTTATTTGTGGAATCTAAACAAGTTTTGTTTAAAGACTTCATAAAGCTGTAAAGTGATTGAATTTTACCCTTGTCAGTGGAATTTGATTAGATGTTTTTGGATGTAAGTTTGCTCACTGAGCTGGGAGGTTCATTTTCAGATGTGCACTATGATACTAGGCAACATCATCAGTGAGTCTCCAGTGAAGCATTAGTGCTGTGACCCGCTTTTATTAAAAGATGATTAGTAATGGAAAGTGTTCTGCAGCTACAGTGAGAAAGGGGTTGTTTTCAATTTGTCAGTCATATCACAGAATTGTAGTAACTTTATTATTTGAGTTGATTTTAAGGACTTCATAACAATTGGTAGAATTTAATATCCTTCCTAATATCCCACACTAAAATTAGTATAGAAGAGTTCTTAGTGAGGAGCAAGTATTTACGTTATTGGTAAACAATGCAATGCAGCTGGCAAATGTCTGGGAAGGAATAAAACTGTCAGAAGCATTGCAAGATTCCAGAAACTGACGACAGAGGTATCTGGGAAACATCATAAGATTATGGGAGGACCTGGGCTGTCCATAGATTTACTTATCATTGATTGTGTGTTTGCTGGATTGAATGTATAGGGTGATGTCGTTAACAATGACATCCATGTTGCATGTAATTATTGTAACGTGAAAGGTATAAAAATATTGTATTCAGCTGGTGAACACAGTTTCATTGAAATTCTTCCGATCTGAATCATAATTAAGAGGGCAATTGAGCCCTATAGGAAAGCCAGATTTAGGGTGGTCTCTGGTCTCTCCCACGTATGTGGTAGAAGAGCTCTCAATAAAAGTCGCTTTTACTACGGAACACAGAACTCAAGACTCTTCTTTGACATTTCTCCCTCCAACAACTGGCGCTACAAGTAGGGTGATGTACCGGTCTGTAATTGGCTATGTGGACTCTAATTGGGTGAATGTCTTTAATATTACCAACCTTTAGGTAGATGGTAAACCTTGTAGTCGATCCCGGCTGTAAGTTGTAATAGGAAAGGAATTAAAAGGAGAAGGGGGTTGTACTGTGTTCAGTAGACAATTGATAGATCTAGTCCACACAGGGGACGGTTGAGCCCCACAGCAGGATGGGCAAGGCCCAAAGACAGTCCACAGCCGAGACTGTTGAGCTCCATAGCAGGATGGCTAAGGCCTGAGCAGCATCCAAACTGGGAATGTGTTGAGCCCACAGAAGGATGCCTAGGTGGAAAAGTGCACAAAGGGATGCATAAGACGATGGCAGCCAGAAAAGATCTGGAAGGGATCATGTTTAAGAACAAAGGAAAAATAGTATGGGGCCCAGAAGAATTCACTGGTTCAAGTTGAACTAGAACGTAATCAGAAATTGATCATTAAGATAATTGGGAACGGATATGATCTGGATGCCCGATGTCAGAGCAGAAAGCTTGGTGGAAGGGACAAGAAGAAAAAAATAAATATGAGAAAGGGGTAATAACTCCAGCAGCCCTTGTCAGAGATATGACCAATGAGAAACAAGAACAAACAAAAGGTGATGGCTCTTAGACATGAGGGCTTGAAGCCAAAGGGCCAGATGATAGTTACAGTCAGAGAGGCCCCACTCCACTCGGAAGGCGGTAAGGACAATGACATTGCCTGGAATGGGTTAGATGATGACGTATATGTGTATGGACATAGGGAAGACAATCGGTAGGATGACCCACCAGTCTATAAGAAGGCTGCGCCTATGGCACTATTGCGGATCCAAGTGAGAGCTTAGAAAGACCACCGGAGACAACAAATCCATGAGACAGAAACCAAAACCCAACCATTTACTCTTGCTGAACGACAAATGTTGGTGAATGAACTCATAGCTTTAAAGAAAAATGATAATAATGGATCTTATTGGGAGAAATTACATGAATTAGCTGAGGCACACAATCTCACTAATGATATCCTTAAGGTGAAAACGCCCAACACTATATGGCAGAACCTTCCAGCTCCAATGAAACAAGGACCATCTCGGTTCCACTATTTGACAGTTGACCAGTGGCACCAGATGTTCAAAAGTAATTGCATGGACACACTAGATAGGAGACAGGCTAATTGGACTAAAATAACCTTGGTGACTCAAGGACCAAGAAAAATGTAGAGCATTAGGCAGACAGGAAGTTTGAGGCAAAAGGATCGGGGGGGATTCATAAAGGTCGATCGTGATGATGACATGTTTTTGAAGTTTTTTTAAAGATGGCATGGGCCCCCATTTGACTAAAATTATAAATATGGGACGTCCAGTGGGAAATAAATAGGGCCACGAGAGCTGAGGAAACTCAGAAATAACAGTGGTACACAGTTAAAATAGCCACAATGCAGGGAGCAAAAACAGACCTGGAATGTTACAAATGTAGCAGGATAGGGCACAAAGACACGGAATGTAGGCAGAGAGAGGACAAAAGATGTTTAAATTGCTGAAGGCCAGACCACTCTAGGAAGGATTGTTGAGCAAAATGGGGAGATAAGGAAAGATGGGAATCCCGAGACCAAATGTCCCAGAGCCAAAGTTCTCAGGTAGGGACACTGATGACAGTGCTCACATCAGGCTCATATTTGCCCACACATGGGAAGATGGTGTCAGCTCCTGTCATGCAGATCTTGTCAAATGATCTGAAAAGGCTGCTATCCCAATGACAGATAGCAGTCCTTGGCCGGGGGAGTGGGAAAGGGACCCAAGAATATCTATTGACATGCTGTTAGGAGGTCGGCATTGCATGACAGTAATATGTACAGGAGCATCTATATCAATTACCAATACAAATTTGCCTCTCATCCCCTCAACTACTAAAATTAGGGAGTTGGAACTAGATTAAACGAACCTGTCCCAGTGCAGTTTAGGAATGTGACAAATACATTCAGATGTGGGTGTGTGAAAATGAGGAAGGGACCATTCTGGCAGTTGACCTTTTAGAACAATTAGGAGCAATTATTGATATGGGGACTCAAACCACAACATGGCAACCCTCCAGCCAACTCTGGGAAAGGAAAAAAGATGCTCTCATTTTCCATTTTCCAACTGCCTTCTTGGTTGTTAATGGTGTAACACTGCTGAAGACTGCAGACAGCTTCAGTCAGTTGTTTCCCAAATACAGATGATCTATTGGCTTCCAGATAAATAACCCATGGTATAAAATAGAAGGACTGCAGAATGAAAACATTTTAAGCATTTACTTACTGTACTGTACTATATGTGGACATGGTTCATCTGCCTGTAACCAGAAAGACCAACTTCTGCAAGTTAAACCTATTTTCTCACTACTCCAGCTGATAATTACTAGTGATTAGAGGTGAAGTGAAATTTTCTGCTTTGCTCTGTTACAGATTTAACAATCTCCTTTGAATGCTACCAGTTTGGTAACTTCATAAATTGATAAGCATAAACTGCAATCTTACACAGCCAACGGACTCTGCTCCAAATCATAACACACAGCAAAAACAGCAAGACAAATTTAGATCATGAACGTATTAAATCAGACTTATTTCAATTCTTTTTTTTTCCCGGATTGTTTTAATTGCATGACCATTGATATTTACAATGACCTAAATTTGCAATACTCAATAACCAGCTTTCCTTTGCATAAAGAATTCAATGAAATTATTGTAAACCAGTTATAGAAGGAAAACTTCACTTGAACAAACTCCAATATGGTGTCTGTATTACCAAAATCCATCCTTCAAGCAATAACGTTAAAACTACAAATACAAATAAAGAAGTAGTGATGTAAAATATGTACCTTAAAGGAGCATATTTTGTTTCCAGAAAGGTTCAGCCATTCTAACTGAACATTGAAGTCCAAAGAGTTAGCTGAAATTTAAAACATTGTTGCAAGATTACATAAACAATTATTATATTCAAATCTTTAAAGTAACATTTGCCACAAATTAAAAGAGAAAAGGATTCAGTGCAATAACAGAAAACAGGTTTTAACTGTACTTCAAAACGCTTTACGTTCAATAAATTAGACAATAGTAAGATCACAAGCCAGAGGAACAGGAGGTTATTCACCCCTTGAGACTGCTCTGCCATTCAATGAAATCATGGCTGATAATGTAAATCATCAACTTTGCTGCCTTTTCCTTATAACCCTCAATTCTCTTACTGTTTAAAATCTGTCTATCTCAACATTGAATATACTAAATAATCCAACCTCAACAGCCCTCTGAATAAAGAATTCCATAGATTCACTATTCCTCAAGAGAAGAAATTTCTCCTGATCTGTCTTAAATGTGCAATTTCTTATTCTGACATTATGCTGTCTAGATTCTCCAACAAGATGAAGCTCATTTTACATCTACCCAGTCAAGAACCCCAAGAATCTTCTATGTTTCAATAAAGTCACCTCTCATTCTTCTAAATTCCAAAGAACAAAGATCCAACCTACTGAACTTCTTCTTGCAAAATAGTTCCTTTATATGTGTATCAGCCCAGTGAATCTTGTCCAGACTGCTTTCAATGCCAGTATCTCTTTCCTTAGACAAGATACAAAACTGTTTTCCAACTATGGTCTGACTGGTGCCTTTTACAGTGTTGGCAAAATCTCCCTATTTTTCTCATAAGGTGGTAATGGATATCTGAAACAAAGACAGAATACTGGAGAAACTTAACAGGTCTGGTAGCTTCCTTAGAGTGAGAAAAACAGTTAACCTACTCCATTCCTTTTGACATAAAAGGTTAACCATTCCATTAGCCTTTCTCGTTACCCACTGAACTTGGATGCTGCCTTTTTGTGATTTCTGTACGAGGATGTCCAAATCTGTTTTGTAGCTTTCTGCAGTCTTTTTCCATTTAACTATCATCCAGCTCTTCTATTCTTCCTGCCACAGTACATAATCTCACATTTCCCCACATTATATTCCATTTGCGAAGTATTTGCTCACTAACTTTACCCATCTAAATTCCCTGCAGACATTTTGTGTCATCCTCACTACATGCCTTCCCAACTATTTTTGTCATTAACAAACTTGGCTATAAATCATAATGGAATTTAACAGTTATTACAGTTAACAAATGTGTTAGTTGATTTGTACAAAGCAATATCCAACAAACAAACATTAGTTAGTCTGTTTATCACAATGTTGCTTGAGAAAGGAATGTCAGCCAAGACTTAAAATAATCTTCAAATAATATAATGTAATCTCTAATATCAACATTTTCAGAAAAGCATCAGTTTTACAACATACTTTCTGTTGTATTATCCTGGTTTCTACTGAGTTTTTGAACCCAAACCCTTTTTATCAAACTCCAAACCTCAAACTTTTGATTAGGGATAACAGAATTTTCAATAGAGGCAAGTGATCATAGAAATTTCAGTACAGGCACAATCAGTCTTCTAGGGCCAATCTTGACATTATGCCATGTTACAGATTGTTTTTCACAATTTAAAAACTCCTACGAGATTCTATTTTACTTCTCTATTTCAGAGAAAAAAAAGAATCAATTATTAAGTCTTCCATCATAATTGTAATAATTAATTCTTATAATTGGAAGTGAACCAAGAAAGGTCAACAACGTGATCATCATAGAAAACAAAACCAAAAGAAGAAAACATTTATCATTGTCTTACTGCTTAAAATTCTTAGGATTAATAATGAATTATCTAAGTGTATTATCACCCATTATAAGACTATATATTGAAGCTAATAATCAGATCAGTATTTTCCAATTCTATCAGTTTTATCTATTCTCAAATTCAATAATAGAACAGAGCAGACATCACGCAAATTGAACTGCATCTTTTATCAGTTAAGTGAAGTCAAGTGAAGTGAAGTGAATGCATTGGCTTTCTCTACAGGTCAGCCTAATATACAAATCATTTCATTTCACTGTCTGAGTTTAAGGTGGGAAGGGAATAAAAGGCAGAGATTAGAAATAAGAGAAGAGGTATGTCAGGACCATGGTAAGGATTTTAATTTCATTCCACTTGATTTGGTTCAGATTTACTTTTGGAAAGAAATATCAAATACTCCTTTATGTTTTAAAATCATAAAAAGTCTAGAATCACTTAAAATAGATAGTTAACAAATAAGCTAAACACTTGTCATATTGGCCTCCATAAGTAATAACAAAGGTAATAATTATTTTATACTTACAAATCACATCAATTAAATTTCCAGCAAGATTCAGCTCCTTGAGATGTGTCAATGTGTTTAAGCCCTGCAGTAAAAAAGCGGTTACAGTTAAAATGGTATTTATAGTTTCCACTCATATGAAGCTTATTTACCCTCATGTTTCCTTTCTATCTATTTTATCATTGTACTATTGAGATACAAAGACTATCCGTATGGCTTCAGCCACCATCAAACATATCAATATATCATTATAACATCTTAGTTATAATATTGACAACTACAGTATTTTAGTGAATATTTTAAAGAAATGGTAATGCTGCATTCCTTAAAATTAAGTGAATTTTTTATCTCTTCCATGTCAAAAGTATACCAATAAAAATATTGTTCCTTGAGATCTCTTTTCACGGAATTCTGAGGCTTTCAAAGTAGATCATTCTCAAGAATAGAATGTAGGGAAATAGATGATGACATCTTGAAAAATGTCCATATTACAGAGAAGTGCTGGATATTTTGAAACACATAAAAATGGATAAATCCCCAGGACCTGATCAGGTACCAGAGAACTCAGTGGGAAGCTAGAGAAGTGATTGCTGGGCCTCTTGCTGAGAAATTTGTATCATCGATAGTCACAGGTGAGGTGCCAGGAGACTGGAGGTTGGCTAACCTGGTGCCACTGTTTAAGAAGGGTAGTAAGGAAATGCCAGGGAACTATAGACCAGTGAGCTTGACATCAGTGGTGGGCAAGTTGTTGGAGGGAATCCTGAGGGACAGGATGGCAAGAACTGATTAGGGATATTCAACATGTGCGTGGGAAATCATGTCTCACAAACTTGATTGAGTTTTTTGAAGAAGTAACAAAGAGGATTGATGAGGGCAGAGCCCTCATATGGACTTCAGAAAGGCGTACGACAAGGTTCCCCATGAGAGACTGGTTAGCAAGGTTAGATCTCACTGAATACAGGGAAGACTAGCCATTTGGATACAGAACTGGCTCAAAAGGTAGAAGACAGAGGGTGGTGGTGGAGGGTTGTTTTTCAGACTGGAGGCCTGTGACCAGTGGAGTATCACAAGGATCGGTGCTGGGTCCTCTACTTTTTGTCATTTATATAAATGATTTGGATTTTAGCATAGGAGGTTATAGTTAGTAAGTTTGCAGATGATACCAAAATTGGAGGTGTAATGGACAGCAAAGGAGGTTACCTCAGATTACAACAGGATCTTGATCAGATGGGCCAATGGCTGAGAAGTGGCAGATGGAGTTTAATTCAGATACATGTGAGGTGCTGCATTTTGGGAAAGCAAATCTTAGCAGGACTTATACACTTAATGGTCAAGTCCTAGGGAGCATTGCTGAATAAAGAGACCTTGGAGTGCAGGTTCATAGCTCCTTCAAAGTGGAGTCGCAGGTAGATAGGATAGTGAAGGCGGCGTTTGGTATGCTTTCTTTTATTGGTCAGAGTATTGAGTATAGAAGTTGGGAGGTCATGCTGTCACTGTACAGGACATTGGTTAGACCACTGTTGGAATATTGCATGAAATTCTGGTCTCCTTCCTATCGGAAAGATGTTGTGAAACATGAAAGGGTTCAGAAAAGATTTACAAGGATGATGCCAGGGTTGGAGGATTTGAACTATGTGGAGAGGCTGAACAGGCTGGGACTATTTTCCCTGGAGCGTAGGAAGCTGAGGGGTGACCTTATCGAGGTTTACAAAATTATGAAGGGCATGGATAGGATAAATAGATAAAGTCTTTTCCCTGGGGTGTGAGAGTCCAGAACTAGACGGCATGGGTTTAGGGTGTGAGGAGAAAGATAGAAAAGAGACCTAAGGGGTAACCTTTTCATGCAGAGGGTGGTACGTGTATGGAATCAGCTGCCAGAGGAAGTGGTGGAGACTAGTAGAATTGCAACATTTAAAAGGCAGTTGGATGGGTATATGAATAGGAAGGGTTTGGAGGGATATAGGCTGGTTGCTGGCATGTGGGACTAGATTGAGTTGGGATATCTAGTCAGCATGGACAGGTTGGACCAAAGGGTCTGTTTCCGTGCTGTACATCTCCGTGACTCTAATATGTGGTTTTATCAAGGTGCCTCCATTGGTTCCATTCTTAATACTTCTGAGTATGTTCAAAAGACTGCAAAAAATTGGTTCATTTAACAAATGGGAGACTTATTCTATTTTAGAAGAAAGGTCCCTGGACTTCCTGTAAAAAAAATACTTAATGGGAGCTATGTAAACAGCCAGAAGCTTAGAGACTATGGAACTGCTTACACTTGTTTACAGAAAAAGTTTGGAAGAAAGAACAGATGTAGATTATTTTCTAAATGTGGAAAAGCTTCAGAAATATGAAGCATAAAGTGTCTTAGGAGTCCTAGTTCAAGATTCTCTTAAGGTTAACATGCAGGTTCAGTTGGCAGTTAGGAAGGAAAATTCAATGTTAGCATTCATTTCAAGAAGACTAGAATACAAGAGCAAGGATGTACTTCTAAAGCTGTACAAGGCTTTGGTCAGACTGTATTTGGAATGTTGTGAGCAGT
Source organism: Chiloscyllium plagiosum (assembly GCF_004010195.1). Taxonomy (NCBI): domain Eukaryota; kingdom Metazoa; phylum Chordata; class Chondrichthyes; order Orectolobiformes; family Hemiscylliidae; genus Chiloscyllium; species Chiloscyllium plagiosum. The sequence continues at coordinate 29,766,610 of NC_057719.1, forward strand.
TTTGGGCCCCAAATGTGCTCGCCTTGGAGCGAGTCCAGAGGAGGTTAACAAGAATGATTCTGGGAATGGAGGGTTTCAAATATGAGAAGCTGTGGCTGATTCAATACTCACTGGAGTTTCGAAGGATGAGGGCAGAGAATCTGATTGAAACCTAAGAGTATTGAGAGGCTTAGATAGAGTGGACATGCAGAAGATTTTTCCAGTAGTGGGAGAGATTAGGACTCAAGGGCACAGCCTCAAAATGAAGGGATGACCCTTTAGAATTGAGATAAGGAGGAATTTCTTCAGCCAGAAGGTAGTGAATCTGTGGGACTCATTGCTGCAGAAAGTTGTGGAGGGAAAGTCATTAAGACAAAAATAGAGAAGATTCCTGATTAAAAAAGGGATCAAGGATTACAGGGAGAAGGCAGGAGAATGGGGTTGAGAAACATATCAGCCATGACTGATTGTCGGTCCAGATTCAATGGGCTGAATGCCCCAGTTCTCTTTGTATACCTTAGGTTTATGGTTGTCAGACGTTTTGGGGTTTTCTCTGAATATTGCTTGGGAAGTTCATTTGGGGTCCAGTCTGCTAACAGAAACCATCTGCTTCATCCTTTCAAATGTTTTTTTTTGAGTACGCACTTTTACAGTGCAGTGCAGGAGCTGAAAAACTGATGTGTAAAGTCCCTTATAAAAATTTCTGAAAGATTTCTTCTTGATATCCCTTGAACACCCTACTTCCTGTAAGGACTCCATTCTATTCTTCGAGTTTCTCCGTTGCATCTGTCCGAATAATGTCATCTTCCAGATGTGCTTGAGAAATCGACCTTCTCTTCAATGGATGAATCTATCGCTCTCTTTCTCTTCCCTCTACCTTGGATTGGAGCCCACAATGTCCTACTTATTTCCTACACTTCTGCCCTTACCTTCCCGAGTTTAGGGTTTCCCTTGTTCTCCTTTTCTATCCCAATTCATCCTCTGGATTCATAACATCATCTTCTACAATTTCCGGCATCTCCAGCAGGATGCCACAACCAAACACATCTTTCCCTCCCTTCCAATCTTAGTATTTTGCAGGGACTATTACTTTCATGACAATCTGGTAATACAGTCAGAGTGATAGAGATGTACAGCACGGAAACAGACCCTTCGGTCCAACTTATCCAAGCCGACCAGATATCCCAACTAATCCAGCCCCACTTGCCAGCACCCGGCCTATATCCCTATAAACCCTTCCTATTCATATACCCATCCAGATGCCTTTTAAATGTTGCAATTGTACCAGGCTCCACCACTTCCTCTAGCAGCTCATTCCATACACGCACAACCTTAAATCTTTTTTATATCTTTCCACTCTCACCCTAAACCTATGCCCTCTAATTCTGGACTCCCCCACCCCAGAGAAAATACTTTGTCTATTTATCCTATCCCCTGCCCCTCACGATTTTATAAACCTCTACAAGGTCACCCCATAGCCTCCAACACTCCAGTGCAAACAGCCCCAGCCTATTCAACTTCTCCCAAAGCTCAAATCTTCCAACCCTGGCCACATGCTTGTAAATCTTTTCTTTCAAGTTTCACAATGTCCTTCCAACAGGAAGGAGACCAGAATTGCATGCAATTTTCCAAATGTGACCTGTACAGCTACAACCTGACCTCCCAACTCCTATACTCAATACTCTAACTAATAAAGGAAAGCATATCAAACGCCTTCTTCAGGTACTGGGGATTTAGCCACTTTTATGCGTTTCAAGACATCCAGCACTTTCTACTCTGTAATATGGACATTTTTCAAGATATCACCATCTATTTCCCTACATTCTATATCTTCCATGTCCTTCTCCACAGTGAACACTAATACGAAATACTTATTTAGTACCTCCCCCATCTCCTGCGGCTCTACACAAAGGCCACCTTGCTGATCTTTGAGGGGAGTGTGTGGTGATGTAAGAGCACAACAGATCAGGCAGCATCCGAGGTGCAGGACTGTCGAGGTTTCGGGCAAAAGCCCTTCACCAGGAATCTGCAGTCCTCACTTTCGCCTAGTTGATCTTTGAGGGGCCCTATTCTCTCCCTAGTTACTCTTTTATCCTTAATGTATTTGTAAAAACCCTTTGGATATTCCTTAACCTTATTTGCCAAAGCTATCTCATGTCCCATTTTTGCCCTCTTGATTTCCCTCTTAAGTATACTCCTCCTGCCTTTTTACTTTAATGATTTTCTCAATCTACTATGACATATGCTTCCTTCTTTTTCTTAACCAAACCCTCAATTTCTTTAGTCATCCAGCATTCTCTAAACCTACCAGCCTTTCCTTTCACCCTAACAGGGATTATACTGTCTCTGGACTCTCATTACCTCATTTCTGAAGGCTTCCCATTTTCCAGCCGTCCCTTTACCTGCAAAACATCTGCCCCCAATCAGCTTTTGAAAATTCTTGCCTAATACCATCAAAATTGACCTTTCTACAATTTAGAACTTCAGCTTTTAGATCTGGTCTATCCTTTTCCATCACTATTTTAACACTAATAGAATTATGGTCGATGGTCCAAAATGCTCCCCCACTGACACCGCAGTCTGCCTTATTTCCCAAGAGTAGGTCAAGTTTTGCACCCTCTCTAGAAGGTACATCCACATACTGAGTCAGAAAATTTTCTTGTACACACTTAAATTCCTCTCCACCTAAACCCTGAACACTATGGCAGTCCCAGTCTATGTTTGGAAAGTTAAAATCTCCTATCACAATCACACTATTATTCTCCAAGTAACTGAAATCTCCTTACAAATTTGTTTCTCAATTTCCCACTGACTATTAGGGGGGTCTATAATATAACTCCAATAAGGTGATCATCCATTTCTTATTTCTCAATTCCACCCAAATAACTTTCCTGGACATACTTACGGGAATAACCTCCCCAATACAGCTGTAACGCTATCCCTTATCAAAAATGCCACTCTTGCCACTCCTCTATAAGTCATAATACCTTTTCACCTCCCCTTAAACTCATGCCTCCTTCATGAAGGGATGCAAGAAAATTGGAGGATGGACATCATGTGGTCAATCTCTGAAGCGGTGGAATTCAGTGAAGTCTTAGAGGCTGTAAAGTCCCTAAGCAGAGGATGAATTGTTATAGTCTGAGCTTATGCTGTGCTTCGTTGTAATGTTCCAGTAGGACCAGGACCACTTATTCTCTTATGGTATCTTAAGAAGAATTCCAAAGAGGTGTAACACTTCCTTAGCTGTCTCCTCATCGTTCAAGGATCCAAAAGTAACCTCAAGGTGCAGGAGCATTTTACTTGTACCTTTTCAAGTTAGTCTACCATATTCTCTGCTCACAAATTTAAACCAGCTATCTAAATATTCTGTCAACAAGAGCAGGTCAGAGGCTGGCAGAATAACTCAGCTCTAGGCTGCCCAGAGCCTGTCCACTATCTACAAAATAGAAGTCGGAGGTGTGATGGAATACTCTCCTCTTTCCTGAATAAATGCAGCACCAATTACATTCTAGAACCTTGACATCATCCTGAAAACACAGACGACATGACTCACACTCCATCAAACACATCAAAATTCACATCCTCAACCAGGACGGCCAAGTGGCTGTGATGCATTTCATCTACAATATATGTACCATCTACAAAATGCACTGCAAAAAAAAAAACCAAGGATCTTTAAACAGAATCTTCCAAATTGCGATAACAACCATCTTGGAAGAAAGAAAGCAGCACTTCTATGAGGACACTACAACCTACAAATTCCCCTCCAAGCCACATACTATCCTGATTTTGAACAATATCACTGGATCAAAATCCTACAAATTCCTCTACAACAGCACTATTGTTGCATCTACACTGCATGAACTTCAGTACTCAAGAAGGCAGCTCATCACCACCTTCTCAAGAGCAAATAGGGGCAATAAATCTTAGCTTAACCAGCTACTCCAACATAGAACATAGAACAATATAGCATGGGAACAGGCCCTTATGGCCACCATTTCTGTGCCAACCATGAAGCCATTCTAAACTAATATCATCTGCCTGCACATGGTCCATATCTCGCTAATCCTTGCCTGATTATGTGTCTGTCTAAATATCTCTGTGCAAGCATATGCAGCATACCATCCAGATAATGCCTGTAGTTTGGCAATAGCCATGATACTTTAATTGTGTTAATCCATTGTACCATTGCTATTTGAGCCACAAGAAACTGGAGAAGGCCAATGGAAAGCAAGGGCTAGTCCCTCATCACCAATTTTGGAACACATCTCACACAGATTGAGGGCAGCATGGTATGTGCAATGATGCCAAACAGACCACTGGGATGTTTAAGCAATGTAAGCCTCCTGAAACGCATTGAAGGAACCCCGGAGGGAGGGAAGAAGTGAGTCCTTGACTCTCGTGGTCTGCTGCATCTTGCAGAAACAAACAATGACAGCACAATTCTTGTCATAAGGTTTACAATGAGAAACGGAAAAGGTGGAGAAGGAGGAAGAGAGGCTGCTGGTGGAAGGGAGAATGCAATAAATACACTGCCTTTCTGGCCAAAGTATTCATGATCAGATCATGACAACAGGGAATGCAATCTCATTCCCCATTATACAACCATTCCATACTTTTCAAAGAATGCTGAAGTAAAAGTCACCATAGAACAAATTTACCGAAACAGCTCAATCAATTAAACCACCCAATATACCAAACAAAAGTTAACTACTATATTAGCCTTCTGCCTCGATTGCACAACCAGTCAGTTTTTTAGATTAGATTTTTAGATTAGATTAATTCTCTGAAGTGAATATTTGAGGCCAAGCTAGATTGATGCCCTTGCCTAACAAGAATTTAAAGTTCAACGGTAGATTGGAAAACTGAACTCCAAATTTAACAGATTAGCCATGACCCTATTGAATGGCAGCATATGCTCAAAGGGTTGGATGGCCTACTTTTGTTCCTAATTTGTATTCATACTCATCTTTCATTAGTCTTCACATGTTCTTGTGCTTCTGTGCAGTGTCACCTCAGTATGAGGCAAGATGGATAAAGAGCACCAGTTGAGATGGGGTATTTAGATTTTCAAAAGACATTCAAAAAGTTTATTTCACAATATAAAGGTTCATGTATTGGGGATGATACATTAATAAGAGTAAAGGAGTAGCTAACTGAAAGGAAACAAAAGATGGGCTAAGTGTGTCAATTTCGGGTTGGTAAATGTTAACTAGTGTAGTGTCAACCAAATTGGTTGTGGACCTCAATTATTTATTGCCTCCATTAAATTTTCTTATTCATGCACAGGATGTAGGTGTCACTGACTCGGTCCATCATTGTCCATCCTTAATTACCCTGAGGGTAGTTGAGAGTCAACCACATTGCTAAGGGTTTGGAGTCATATGCAAGTCAGACTAGATGAGGATATCAGATTTTCTTCCCTTAGGACATTAGTGAGCTGGATGGGTTTTTCTGACAATTGACAATGGCTTCATGGTCATCAGTAGATTCTTAATTTCACATATTTTTTACTGAATTCAAATTCCAACATCTTGCATGGTGGGATTCGAACCCCAGAATGTTAGCTGAGTTTCTTGATTAACAACCTAGTAATAATACCATTAGGCCATTGCCTCCCCTATTAATGACTTTGATAAAAGGACAGGGTGTAATTGCATCCAAATTTGCCGATGATACAAAAATAGGTGGGAAAGTAAATCATGAGAATACATCTGCAAGGGACATAGGAATAAATGAGTAGTGAAATAATTTAAAGTGATAATGTGAAGCTTTTCATTTTGGCTGAAAGAACAGAAAAGCAGAATGTTATTTAACAGGAGAATACAGAATACAGCAGTACTGAGAGATTTTAGTATCCTTGAACACAAATTGTTAAAAAGTCAGCATGCAGGTAAGTAATTAGAAAGGCAAATAGCATGTTGGTCTTTATTACAAAGGGGACAGAATCTAAGAGGGAAGAAGTCTTGTTGTAGCTTTAAAGCACAGTGTTGAGATAGCACCTGGGGAACTGTGTATAACTTTCACCTCCTTGAATAGGAATATACTTGATTTATAAATAATTCACAGAAGATCCTACATCAATTTCTGGGTTGAAGGGGGTCATCTTATGAGGGACGGCTGAATTAGTTGGACCTTTACTCACTGGATTTCAAAAGAACAAGAGGTAATCATGTGTAAACAGATTCTGAAGGGGTTTGATAGTGTAAATGCTGAAGCCCTGATGATGGGTTATGCCCAAAACAAGAGTCCTTTGCTCCTCAGATGCTGCCTGACCTGCTGTGCCTTTTCCAGCGCCACACTTTATCGACACTAACTCTTCAGCATCTGTCGTCCTATCTCCTAAATGCTGAAGGGATGTTTTCTGTTGTTGCAGAATACACAACATAGGCGAACACTTTAAGCATAAGGTGTCATTCACTTAAGATGGCGAATAGGAGGAATTTCTTTTCAGAGGTTATTAATCACTAGAATTCTCTTCACCAGGGAACAATGGATGCTGGGTAATTTAATATATCCATGTTGCACAGATCTTTAACGGACTGGAGCGTCAAGGATATTAGGGTGGTCCTCAATCAAGTCAGCCATGATCTTATTGAATGGTAGAGAATATTATAGGAGGCAAATGGCCTAATCCTACTTCAAATAATTTTGGAGTAATGTACTTGAAACTTCCAAACTCATTCAGGAAATAGTAACTTTCAGATACATCATATCCAGAATGTAGAATGCTATTGCAAGGTTTTTCACGGGGGCAAAACCAAAGGAGGGATGGTTAAGACACCTGGTCAAAAATAAACATTTTTAACTTGTTTTGAACACACTTACTTCTATCACTTTAATTTTATTATTGTTCAACCAAAGGATCTCCAACTTCTTCAGATTTTCCAGATTTTTAATCTTTGTAATTCGATTGTAATACAAGTAGAGTCTTCGAAGATTTGTACAATAGTTTAATCCGTTAATATCCTAGAAAAATAATTCAAAGGTTTTTTGGAACAAATATGATGCTCTAATTGTACTGGTCTCTTATTGCACTACAATAAAGAACACATAACTTTAGAACCTTCAGGTGATCGTCTCAATGGACCGAACAGCCTCCTTTTGCATCTCAACAATTTTGATCTTGCAATTCAATACTTTAGCAACATTTAAAGTAACACATCATGGAGAAGAACTTGTATTTATCTTACACTACCCTACATATCTCAATAACTCTACAGAACATTTCAAAATCATAAATTATTCAAAAAAAATTTAAACACCAAGCAACTTCTACAGATGCCTGTTGGTGGCAGTATTGAGCTGTTACAAACTATACTCAAGACAAAACTAGCAGCATCTTAATGGTATGCAGACTGATTTCAACAAGTTACTTTAAAAGGGGTTATATAATTGCCATAAAATGTTCCAAGGCAATTCAGAAGTATTATTAAAAGGAATTAAGTTTCTGAAACTGTGAAATAGGCAAAATCCGTAGGTTTTGCTGAGCATCTGAAGAGAAAAATAAGTGAGGTAGAAAGGCTTACAGAAAGAATTCCAGTTTACAAATTTTACAATTAGAGGGTTGGTCATGAAGGGCGGAGTGATTAAAGCAAAGGTTTGGCAACAAGCTAGAATTAGAGGAAAACAAAGAAGTGGAAGGTTGGAGAGCAGCAAGAGATTATAAAAGGATTTCAACATAAGGATGAGAATTTTAACATCCAGATAGTACTTAAATTGGGAGCCAATGTCAATCTGTGAGCCCAAGCGCAACAAGGTAATCAAGTCTTTGGATGATATTAGAACAGTTTTAGGGATTAAGAGCAAAAGAGTGGCAAGGAAAATGTTATAATAGCCAAGGCTATAGGTTTAAAAGAAAATGTGAGGGACTTACCTCGGGAATCGGGCCTCCATTTTGCCAGAGCGGCGGGGGGAGAAGGAGTGGTGAAGCGAGGGCTGCCAGGGTGAGTTTTCCTGCATTAAAAGGAACTTATCTCGGAAGTCGGGCTTCCATTTGCCAAGAGGTGCGAGGGAAGAGCGAAGGACTTCTGGGAAGTCATATATTGGTTGAGTTACCCGAAACACTACTCGGGTAGCGTCTCCCACCATCCTCCTCCTCTAACCAGAAAAAAAGGATCTGTGCGCCAGCTTGGTAAGGTAACAAGTTTATTTTTTTATTCCTTATTTTTTAAACAGTCTCTTTGGGAATTTAGAATAGTGAGAATGGAGGTTAGGGCAGTTGAATGTTCCTCCTGCAGAATGTGGGAGGTAAGGGTCACCACTAGTGTCAATGCTGACTACACCTGTGGGAAGTGCACCCAACTCCAGCTCTTCGAAAACTGCTTTAGGGAACTGGAGCTGGAGCTGGATGAACTTTAGATCATTCGGGAGGCAGAGGGGGTTATTGAGAGGAGTTTCAGGAGGTAGTCGCTCCTAAGGTACAAGAAAAAGGCAGGGATCCCCTGTGGCCATTCCCCTCAACAATAAGTATACCGTTTTGGATACTGTTGCGGGGGGGGGGGAAACAACTTACCAGGGAAAAGCAGTGGGGTACAGGGTTCTGGCACAGAGTCTGTCCCTGTTGCTCAGAAGGGAAAGGGGAAGAGGAGCACAGCAGCAGTCACTGGGGACTCCTTAGTTAGGAGGACAGATAGGAGGTTCTGTGGGGACAAGAGAGACTCACGGTTGGTATGTTGCCTCCCAGGAGCCAGGGTTCGTGATGTCTCTGATCGTGTTTTTGGGCTCCTTAAGGGGGAGGGGGAGCAGCCCCAAATCGTGGTCCACATTGGCACCAACGACGTACGTAGGAAGAGAGATGGGGATTTAAGGCAGAAATTCAGGCAGCTAGAATGGAAGCTTAGAGCTAGGACAGACAGAGTTGTTGTCTCTGGTTTGTTGCCCGTGCCACGTGCTAGTGAGGCAAGGAATAGGATGAGAGAGGAGTTGAACACATGGCTACAGGGATGGTGCAGGAGGGAGGGTTTTGGATTCTTGGATAATTGGGGCTCTTTCTGGGGTAGGTTGGACCTCTACAAACAAGCAGGATGGTCTTCATCTGAACCAGAGGGGTACCAATATCCTGGGGGGGAAATTCGCTAAGGCTATTGGGGTGGGTTTAAACTAATCCAGCAGGGGGATGGGAATCAAAATTGTAGTTCAAGTATAGAAAATGTTGAGAGTAGGGAGATCCAAAATCAAGTTTCAGGGACGCAAGATGGCACTGGCAAGCAAGAAGTTGGTTTGAAGTGTGTCTACTTCAACACCAGGAGCATCTGGAATAAGGTGGGTGAACTTGCAGCATGGGTAGGTACCTGGGACTTCGATGTTGTGGCCATTTTGGAGACATGGTTAGAGCAGGGACAGAAATGGTTATTGCAGGTTCCAAGATTTAGATGTTTCAGTAAGAACAGAGAAGATGGTAAAAAAGCGGGAGGTGTGGCATTGTTGGTCAAGGACAGTATTTCAGTTGCAGAAAGGATATTTGGGGACTCGTCAACTGAGGTAGTATGGGCTGAAGTTAGAAACAGGAAAGGAGGTCACCCTGTTGGCAGTTTTCTATAGGCCTCTGAATAATTCCAGAGATGTAGAGGAAAGGATAGCAAAGATGATTTTCGATAGGAGTGAGAGAGACAGGGTAGCCGTCATGGGGGACTTCAACTTTCCAAATATTGACTGGGAACACTATAGTACGAGTACTATAGATGGGTCAGTTTCTGTCCAGTGTGTGCAGGAGTGTATGTAGACAGGCCAACAAGGGGCGAAGCTACATTAGATTTGGTACTGGGTAATGAGCCCGGCCAGGTGTTAGACTTGGAGGTAGGTGAGCACTTTGGTGATAGCGGTCACAATTCTGCTATGTTTACTTTAGTGATAGAAAGGGATAGGTGTATACCACTGGGCAAGTGTTACAGCTGGGGGAAAGGCAATTACAATGCGATTAGGCAAGATTTAGGAAGCATAGGATGGGGAAGGAAACTGCAGGGGATAGGCACATTAGAAATGTGGAGCTTATTCACAGAAAAGCTACTGTGTGTCCCTAGATAAGTATGTACCTGTCAGGCAGGGAGGAAGCTGTAGAACATGGGAGCCATGGTTTACGAAGGAAGTGGAATCTCTGGTCAAGAGGAAGAAGGCGGCTTATGTTAGAATGAAATGTGAAGGCTCAGTTAGGGCGCTTGATGGTTACAAGGTAGCCAGGAAAGACCTAAAGAGAGAGCTCAGAAAAGCCAGGAGGAGACATGAGAAGTTGTTGGCAGATAGGATCAGGGTAAACCCTAAGGCTTTCTATAGGTACATAGAACATAGAACATAGAAAAATACAGTGCAGTACAGGCCCTTTGGCCCTCGATGTTGCGCCGATCCAAGCCCACCTAACCTACACTAGCCCACTATCCTCCATATGCCTATCCACTGACGTTTAAATGCCAATAAAGAGGGAGAGTCCACCAGTATTTAAGGAATAAAAGCATGATGAGAGTAAGATTAGGGCCAATCAAGGATAGTAGTGGGAAGTTGTGTGTGGAGTCAGAGGAGATAGGGGAAGCACTAAATGAATATTTTTCGACAGTATTCACTCTAGAAAACGACAATGTTGTCGAGGAAAATACGGAGATACAGGCTACTAGACTAGGTGTGATTGAGGTTCTCAAGGAAGAGGTATTAGAAATCCTGTAGAGTGTGAAAATAGGTAAGTCCCCTGGGCTGGATGGGATTTATCCGAGGATTCTCTGGGAAGCCAGGGAGGAGATTGCCGAGCCTTTGGCATTGATCTTTAAATCGTCATTGTCTACAGGAATAGTGCCAGAAGACTGGAGGATAGCAAAAGTGGTTTCCCTGTTCAAGAAGGGGAATAGAGACAATCCTGGTAATTATAGACCAGTGAGCCTTACTTCAGTTGTTGTAAAAAGTGTTGGAAAAGGTTATAAGAGATAGGATTTATCATCATCTAGAAAAGAATAATTTGATTAGAGATAGTCAGCACGGTTTTGTGAAGGGTAGGTCATGCCTCACAAACCTTATTGAGTTCTTTGAGAAGGTGACCAAAGAAATGAGAGTAAACCAGTTGATGTGGTGTATATGGATTTCAGCAAGGCGTTCGATAAGGTTCCCCACAGTAAGCTATTGTACAAAATGCGGAGGAATGGGATTGTGGGAGATATAGCAGTTTGGATCAGTAATTGACTTGCTGAAAGAAGACAGAGGGTGGTGGTTGATGGGAAATGTTCATCCTGGAGCCCAGTTACCAGTGGTGTACGCAAAGGTCGGTGTTGGGTCCACTGCTGTTCGTCATTTTTATAAACGATCTGGATGAGGGCGTAGAAGGCTGGGTTAGTAAATTTGCAGACGACACTAAGGTCGGTGGAGTTGTGGATAGTGACGAAGGATGTTGTAGGTTACAGAGAGACATAGATAAGCTGCAGAGCTGGGCTGAGAGGTGGCAAATGGAGTTTAATGCGGAGGTGATTCACTTTGGTCGGAATGCAAAGTACTGGGCTAATGATAAGATTCTTGGTAGTGTAGATGAGCAGAGAGATCTCGGTGTCCAGGTACATAGATCCTTGAAAGTTGCCACCCAGATTGACAGGATTGTTAAGAAGGCATAGTGTTTTAGCTTTTATTAATAGAGGAATCAAGTTCCGGAACCATGAGGTTATGCTACAGTGACCACACTTGGAGTATTGTGTACAGTTCTGGTCACCCCATTATAAGGAGCATGTGAAAGCTTTGGAAAGGGTGCAGAAGAGATTTACTAGGATGTTGCCTGGTATAGAGGGAAGGTCTTACGAGGAAAGGCCAAGGGATCTGAGGCTGTTTTCATGAGAGAGAAGACGGTTGAGAGGTGACTTAATAGAAACATACAAGAAAGTCAGAAGGTTAGATAGGGTGGACAGGGAGAGCCTTTTACCAAGAATGGTGATGGCGAGCACGATTGCTTTAAATTGAGGTGTGATAGATATAGGACAGATGTCAGAGGTAGTTTCTTTACTCAGAGAGTAGTAAGGGTATTGAATGCTTTGCCTGCAACGATAGTAGATTCACCAACTTTAAGTACATTTAAGTCGTCATTGGACAAGTACATGGAATAGTATAGGTTAGATGGGCTTCAGATTGGTATGACAGGTTGGCGCAACATCAAGGGCCGAAGGGCCTGTACTGCGCTGTAATGTTGTATGTTCTATGTGAATGACGGTTTTAGCACAGTCAAATTGAGGTAGAGTTAAAATCAGGCCTCCAGATTACAGAGGTGGTAGTAAGCGATCTTACTGATCAGCTAGAAATATGATTAGGATATGTGATCAGACACACCACTCATAGACTAAATCATTAGCATGGTTTTTCTTAGCACACACTAACAGATCAGCTGAGTATCAAACATTTTATGTTTTATTTCAAATTTCCAGTGTCTGCAGTAAATCATTTTATAGCTCAGAAGGAGAGGGGAGATGATGAGGGTATCAGTGAAAGTGTCTTTGATACTCTATATCTTTCCTGTGATTTTAGAAATGTAAGGTTCATAATTATTCAAAGTAAAGTAATTGGCAATATCTTGGGATTGCAATAAGATTAAACAATAATGCACCAAAATTATGATGTTATTTTCTCCAAAGCAAATTGTAGGTTCTGAAAACATTGCAGTCTGTAATTTTATTAAATCTTTGGTTATTTACATAAAAATGTAATTTACTGATATTGTACTACATTACAATCAATATAATTTCAAATCTAAAGAAAATTCAGTATTTTATTAGGAGTATTTGACATGCCTTGAACAAAATAAACTATTCAGAAAAGCATCATACTCAAGAGTATTCATTTTTACTTCTCCCAAAATACATAACTCACCGTTATATGGCACTCAACAATCCACAGTTGAGTAAGCAGAGGACATGCTTCCAAACCTTCAATTTTTGTGATATTTTGCTTCACTAATGTAAGAACAACTAAATTTGGAAAGTATAGCAGTCCCACCATTTGTGGATATCCAGAGAAGAACATTTCCAGTTCAGTGACTGATGGTCCTTCCTGAGCAATCTTCTCATATGACAATCCATTGCACATACACTGACAAAACATTTTAAAAAATGAATTAGAAGTGAGATTTAATTTCTAGCTTTATTAGATCTCCATACTTCCATAGTCCCAGATTTACATTCATAACAGCAGGAGTTAAATTAAAAACTCCAGTTTTGACTTAGAAGTAAACTTTTTAAACCACCAAAGCCGATCTATTTTGGGTGAGCAAATATTTTGACGATTTTTAATGTAACACTGAGTTAGAGATGAAGTCTAACAGGACAGACCATCATGGAATCTAGGGTCTATATTTTTGTTGTTTCTCTCAAACATAATAACATCAAAGAGAACTTAATTCTTCAATCAGCATTTAATTCAGAATTGCCAACAATGAATGGAGATATTGCGAAAGGTTTCACCATGCGATAATTAAAATCATAGAATCCTGACAGAAAAGAAGCTATTCCGCCCATTGAATCTTGACTAATCCCCAGGGGACATCCTACCCAGATGTACCCTATCCCTGTAACCCCTCAATTCTGATTAAGTGACATCTGCCATATTATTCTTGGTACCCTGTACAGGTTGGGCTCTCAGTGGGCGGCACGGTGGCACAGTGGTTAGCACTGCTGCCTCACAGCGCCGGAGACCCAGGTTCAATTCCCGCCTCAGGTGACTGACTGTTTGGAGTTTGCACGTTCTCCCCGTGTCTGCGTGGGTTTCCTCCTGGTGCTCCGGTTTCCTCCCACAGTCCAAAGATGTGCAGGTCAGGTGAATTGGCCATGCTAAATTGCCCGTAGTGTTAGGTAAGGGGTAAATGTAGGGGTATGGGTGGGTTGCGCTTCGGCGGGTCGGTGTGGACTTGTTGGGCCGAAGGGCCTGTTTCCACACTGTAATGTAATCTAATCTAAATCTAAATCAGTAGTTGAGTATTCTTTACTCCGGTTAACCGCACCTGTTGTTGTGCAGCCAACTGAGAAAAACATGACCAAATAGGTGAAGGAGGGAAATGGAGGAAGGGGGCACAAAAAAAACTTAAAAGTGGAGGAGCAATGCATAGAGGGAAGTAGTATAGGGAAATCTGCTTGATTAAGTTGCAGTTTCAATAAGTTTCAGTTCCTTAATCAAATTAAAATTATTTAAGTGAGGAATTAAGTTATATTCTGTTCAACGGTAGTCAATGTAGGAAACTTATGCAATACATTACTTACTCAACCTCACTTGGGGATGTAGAGGTACTGTTACCACTTAGTTCTATATCACTGAACTTTCATTTTTTCAAGATTGAACAAACAAGTTCACAACATACCTAGTATTTTATGCTAATTGTGATTATGCACCTTTATTTTGTTGATAATGGCTTTGTGTTATTTCTGTATTAGTTTTACATTATATAGTTTTAATGTCATGTACAAATTTAGAATTTAAACATTTATGAAAAAGCTAACTCTTCCCATCATCATTAGCTGCCCATAAAAGCCATTCTCCACCAGATGACCTTTAAAAACAAATGGCCATTGATAAAGGTATTTGGTGTAATTAGAAACTCTCATCAATTTAACAAAATTGAGGCAATGAACTCAGAGTATCAATTGCAGAACATGGCAGAGATGGCTTCATGAATAATTGACATCTTAGGAACCAATTCGAAGACAGTAGGAACTGATGACACTTGGATAGCTATTGTATGTAAAGAAATCAGTTAGTGGTTAAGCAGACATCATTTAGGCAGACATCATTTAGCAGTCAAGACTGATCATGAATTGTTCACGTCAGTTAGAATTCAGGGTGTCTCTAATCATGCACAGGGCGCAGTAGCACAATAAGGGTAAATAAGACCTGGTTTAATGGTTTGTGTTGCAAAGAGAAAAATCGAAAACAGGCCAACTTCAGTCATAGAGATGTACAGCACAGAAACAGACCCTTCGGTCCAACTCATCCATGCCGACCAGATATCCCAATCCAATCTAGTCCCACATGCCAGTACCTGGCCCACATCCCTCCAAACCCTTCCTATTCACCCTTCCGGATGCCTTTTAAATGTTGCAATTGTACTAGTCTCCACCGCTTCATCTGGCAGCTCATTCCATACACGTGAAAAGGTTGTCCCTTGGTCTCTTTTGTACCTTTCCCCTCTCACCCTAAACCTATGCCCTCTAGCTCTAGACTCCCCCACCCCAGGGAAAAGACTTTGTCTATTTATCCTATCCATGGCCCTCATAATTTTATAAACCTCTATACGGTCACCCCTCAGCCTCTCCCTATAGCTCAAATCCTCCAACCCTGGCAACATCCTTCTAAATCTTTTATGAACCCTTTCAGGTTTCACAACATCTTTTCATTAGAAAGAATCAAGCAAGTGACACCGTCTAGTTAACCAGTATCACAAACTTGTATCACAGCCCAAATAGACTGCAAACCATTGATTTTATTAAGTATCAATTCTTTTGTACATTTTTGATAAACTTAAATTCTCTTGTAAAAACATATTTTACCTGGAAAGAGGCTTATAACCAAGTGCACCTTTAGACAGGCTGTCTAAATGGAGTCTATTGACTGTAACTGACTTAAGATATACAATTAAAGTTAAGTGAATGTTAAGGTCTTACACAAGAGCTGAGGAACAGTCAGACGTTTCTGCGGCCAGCAGCAAAAAATCAGAATGGTGTGTTGCTTCCCAGGTGCCCAGGTCAAGGATGTCTCAGAGAGGGTGCAGAATGTTCTTAAGGGGGGAGAGGGACCAGCAGGAGGTCATTGTAAACATTGGAACCAATGACATAAGAAGGGAAAAGGATGAGATTCTGAAGGGAGAATATACAGAGTTAGGTAGGAATTTAGAAAGGAGATCCAGTGCTGTGAGGGTAGGAATAGAAAAATAGAGCAGATGAATGCAAGGCTGAGGTGCTGGTGTATGGGAGAAGGATTCACATTTTTGTATCATTGGAATCTCTTCTGGGGTCAAAGTAACCTGTACAAGGACGGATTGCACCTGAATTGGAAGGGGACTAATGAACTGGCAGGGAGATTTGCTAGAGCTGCCTGGTGAATTTAAACTAGTAAGGGCTGTAGGGGACCCAGGGAGATAGTGAGAAAAGAGATCAATCGGAGACTGGTGCAATTGAGAACAGAAGCAAGTCAAACAGTCAGGGCAGGCAGGGACAAAGCAGAGAACAAGGTAGGACTGATAAATTGTTGCATTTATTTCAATGCAAGAGGCCTAACAGGTAAGGCAGATGAACTCAGGGCATGGTTAGGAACACAGGACTGGGATATCATAGCAGTTACAGAAACGTGGCTCAGGGATGGACAGGACTGGCAGTTTAACATTCCAGGATATAAATGCTACAGGAAGGACAGAAAGGAAGGCAAGAAAGAAAGGAAGAGTTGTGTTTGTGATAAGGGAGAGCATTACAGTTGTACTGAGGGAGCATATTCCTGGAAATCATCCAGGGAAGTTATTTGGGTGGAACTGAGAAATAAGAAAGGGATGATCACCTTATGGGATTGTATTATAAACCCCCTAATAGTCAGAGGGAAATTGAGAAACAGATTCGTAAGGAGGTCGCAGTTATCTGTAAAAATAATAGGGTGGTTATGGTAGCAGATTTTAACTTTCCAAACATAGACTGGGACTGCCATGTGTTAAGGGTTTAGATGGAGAGGAATTTGTTAAGCGTGTACAAGAAAAATTTCTGATTCAAAATATGGATGTACTGACTAAAGGAGGTACAAAACCGGACCTCCCTCTTGGAAAATAAGGCAGGGCAGGTGACTGAGGTGTCAGTGGGAGAGCACTTTGGGGTCAGCGACCATAATTCTACTAGTTTTAAAATAGTGATGGAAAAGGATAGACTGGATCTAAAAGTTGAAGTTCTAAATTGGAGGAATGCTTATTTTGACGGTATTAGGCAAGAACTTTCAAAAGCTGACTGTGGGCAGATGTTCGCAGGTAAAGGGACGGCTAGAAAATGGGAAACCTTCAGAAATGAGATAACCAGAGTCCAGATACAGTATATTCCTGTTAGGGTGAAAGGAAAGGCTAGTAGGTGTAGGGAATGCTGGATGAAGGGCTTTTGCCCGGAACGTCGACTTTCCTGCTCCTCGGAGGCTGCCTGACCGGCTGTGTTTTTCCAGCACCACTCTAATCTAGAGTCTGATTTCCAGCATCTGCAGTCCTCACTTTTGTCTAAAGAAAGTGAAGGTTTGGTTAAGAAAAATAAGGAAGCATATGTCAGGTATAGACAATATAGATCGAATCAATTGTTAGAAGAGTACAAAGGCAGGAGGAGTATACGCAAGTGGGAAAACAGGAGGATAAAAAGGGGACATGAGATAGCTTTGGCAAATAGAGTTAAGGAAAATCTAAAGGGCTTTTACAATAACATTAAGGACAAAAGGGTAACTAGGGAGAGAATAGGACTTCTCAAAAAATCAGACAGCCTTAGTATGAGGCCGCAGGATATAGGGGAGATACTAAACAAATATTTTGCATCAGTGTTTACTGTGGAAAAGGACATGGAAGATATAGAATGTAGGGAAATAAATGGTGAAATCTTGAAAAATGTTCATATTACAGAGGAGAAAGTCCACTTTTGGATTAGGCCACTTTTGGAATATTGCGTGCAATTCTGATCTTCCTGTCGGAAGGACGTTGTGAAACTTGGAAGGGTTCAGAAAAGATTTACAAGGATGTTACCAAGATTAGGTTGAATAGGTTGGGGCTGTTTTCCCTGGAGCGTAGGAGGCTGAGGGCCAAGACCTTATAGAGGTTTATAAAATCATGAGGGGCATGGATAGGATAAACAGGAAAAGTCTGTTCCCTGGGTTGGGGGAGTTCAGAACTAGAGGGCATAGGTTTAAGGTGAGAGGGAAAATATATAAAAGAGACCCAAGGGTCAACTTTTTCACACAGAGGGTGGTATGTGTATGGAATGAGCTGCCAGAGGAAGTGGTGGAGGCTAGTACAATTGCAACATTTAAAAGGCATCTGGATGGCTATATGAATAGGAATGGTTTGAAGGGATATAGGTCAGGTGCTGGCAGGTGGGACTAGATTCGGCTGGAATATCTGGTCGGCATGGACGAGTTGGACTGAAGATTCTGTTTCTGTGCTGCACATTTCTATGGCTCTAAGTAACTAAAAACAATTCACTGAAATGACATCAAAAACTATTAATAATACTGGAAATACAGATTCTCAGAATTATCTTGCAGAAAGAGGTTATTCAGCTCATTGTTCTTGCGTTGCCTCTTCCAACACACCTAGTGCCAATCCCCTGCTTTTCTCCTTGCAGACTATTTCTATCCAAATAATCAGAATAAAGGTGACACCCTAGGTCAGACATTCCATTTTCTGATCAACATTACGTATTACAGGAAAACCGATGTTTCGGGCAAAAACCCTTCATCAGGAATGGAGGCAGGGAGCCTCCAGGGTGGAGAGATAAATGGGGGGGTGGGGCTGGGGAGAAGGTAGCAAAGAGTACAAGAGGTGAAGGGGGGTGGGGATGGAGGTAATAGGTCAGAGAGGAGGATGGAGTGGATAGGTGGGAAGGGAGATTGGCAGGTAGGACAGGTCATGAAGACAGTGCTGGGCTGGAAGTTTGGAACTGGGGTAAGGTGGGGGGAGGGGAAATGAGGAAACTGGTGACATCCACATTGATGCCCTGGGGTTGAAGTGTTCCGAGGCGGAAGATGAGG
>NC_057719.1:29785300-29820591 GCF_004010195.1 Chiloscyllium plagiosum
CTACCTTCCCTCACCCTCCTCTCTGACCTATCACCTCCATCCCCACCTCCATTCACCTACTGTACTCTTTGATACCTTCTCTCTCCCTCTTCCCCCCCACCTCCATTTATCTTTCCACCCTGAAGGCTCCCTGCCTCCATTCCTGATCAAGAGCTTTTGCCAGAAACATCAATCCTGCTCCTCGGATACTGCCTGACCTGCTGTGCTTTTCCAGCACCACTCTAATCTAAACTCTGGTTTCCAGCATCTGCAGTCCTCACTTTTGCCTATTACATATTACCAGTAAATATTACATACAAACATTACAGTGCAGTACAGGCCCTTCAGCCCTCAATGTTGCGCCGACCTGTCATACCAATCTGAAGCCCAACTAACCTACACTATTCCATGTACATCCATATGCTTGTCCAATTACAGTTCAGCTTTCTTCAGAAATTGGAGAGTTTGGCATTCACTAACATTGAATACAGTGTCCTGTATCATAGGGCATAGATTGTGGCTTGCTAAAAGTGCAAGGTTCAAAATGTTCAAACCTGTAAACAAAGTTGACTAATTAAGGAGATGTTTTGTGTCTCAGAGCTGGTAGGTGGCCAACAGTGTGTGCCTGTCTGTTTGTATGTATGCACCTGTGTGAGTGTGATTGAGAGAGAGATTGTTATGATCATTGGTATTTCATCAGTTGTTGGTCTTCCATCATGTGAGGAGACAACAGGTATCTCTATACTCTTTGGAATTGAGAACACTCTGCAAAGACTATGGCTCCCAGCCCGGAATGAAGAGTTATCAGTCTCCCCATTGGTTGGTAGCTCTTTGAGGTGCATTATTGCTCCAATGCCAGATTCATGTAAAATCCACCCGAGACTCCCAGAACCGGCCAAGGATGTAATTGGCCTCAACTCAGATTGGCTAATAAACAGGGCCTCTCCTTCCCATAAAAACACCAGCTGGTAATTTTGGAATGTTTGTAGTTATATAGTTTTCAAATCTGGACAGCCCAATGAATGTCACCATTTCTTTATAAACCATGACAAATACATTAAAATAATGAATAAAGTCAAATTCTTCAGGAGAAAATGGATAAGTTTCAATTAACCATTATTTATTAGTTCCAGATCAATGATTTAACAATAATACAAAGGGTTATACTTACTAATTCTTTGAAAATTTCTTCTGTTTCGTCCTGTATTTGGATCATCTCCGAATTCATTTGGTAACTTACATGCAAATTAACCACTACAAAAAAAAGCAGCATGGCAAAAATAAAACAATTTTTGCTTAAGATATTGTAGCAGTTGAATATTATTTAAATAAAGTAAAAATCCTTACAAATTAGCTCAGATTCTCAAAGTTTATGTGAAGATTTGTAGCTCGGGTGCTCGTTGTTGTAGTTGTGTTCGCCGAGCTGGGAATTTGTGTTGTAGACGTTTTGTCCCCTGTCTAGGTAACATTCTCAGTGCTTGGGAGCCTCCTGTGAAGCGCTTCTGTGATCTTTCCTCCGGCATTTATAGTGGTTTGAATCTGCCGCTTCCGGTTGTCAGTTCCAGCTGTCCACTGCAGTGGCCGGTATATTGGGTCCAGGTCGATGTGCTTGTTGATTGAATCAGTGGATGAGTGCCATGCCTCTAGGAATTCCCTGGCTGTTCTCTGTTTGGCTTGTCCTATAATAGTAGTGTTGTCCCAGTCAAACTCATGTTGCTTGTCATCTGCGTGTGTGGCTACTAAGGATAGCTGGTCATGTCGTTCCTTGGCTAGTTGGTGTTCATGGATGCGGACCGTTAGCTGTCTTCCTGTTTGTCCTAAGGAGTGTTTTGTGCAGTCCTTGCATGGGATTTTGTATACTACGTTGGTTTTGCTCATGCTGGGTATCGGGTCCTTTGTCCTGGTGATTTGTTGTCTGAGAGTGGCTGTTGGTTTGTGTGCTGTTATGAGTCCTAGTGGTCGTAGTAGTCTGGCTGTCAGTTCAGAAATGTTCTTGATGTATGGTAAAGTGGCTAGTCCTTTGGTTGTGGCATGTCCTCATTCCGTTGTCTTTCCCTGAGGCCACAACCCGATACCCAGCATGAGCAAAACCAACGTAGTATACAAAATCCCATGCAAGGACTGCACAAAATACTACATAGGACAAACAGGAAGACAGCTAACGGTCCGCATCCATGAACACCAACTAGCCACGGAACGACACGACCAGCTATCCTTAGTAACCACACATGCATGAGTTTGACTGGGACATGAGTTTGACTGGGACAACACTACTATTATAGGACAAGCCAAACAGAGAACAGCCAGGGAATTCCTAGAGGCATGGCACTCATCCACTGATTCAATCAACAAGCACATCGACCTGGACCCAATATACCGGCCACTGCAGCGGACAGCTGGAACTGACAACCGGAAGCGGCAGATTCAAACCACTATAAATGCCGGAAGAAAGATCACAGAAGCGCTTCACAGGAGGCTCCCAAGCACTGAGGATGTCACCTAGACAGGGGACGAAACGTCTGCAACACAAATTCCCAGCTCGGCGAACACAACCACAACAGCTCTGATTCTTTTGTTGCACACATGGAAGAAATACATGTGCTTAAAATCAAGGCTGGTTACTGTTCATTGGAGATTTGAAGAGAGGGAGTCAATAGGATAGTTGATAATCATACGTAACAATATCAATCCACAGCTAGTGAATATTCAAACTATGTAGCAGAGAAAACTCTTCCCCACACAGCTTGATTCTAGTCCCCACTGACCACACCCAAAGTAAATGCTTGGGTTAATCTCTAAACCACTCAATCTCCCTCTGTTAAGGGATCAAAATATAAATTTGATGAAATACAGTGGATTATTTCCCATCACCATCTGAAGGGAAATCTGTTCCTGTGGAAATCAAGAGGAGCCCACTGCAAGTTGCACCCTCTTCATTGTTTCATTTTATCCTTCCATGGGATATGTGCATAACTGGTAGACATTCATTGTCCATTCATGATTGCTTTCAAGGTAGCAGCGATGTGCTGCCTTTTGAACCACTGTTGTACATTTGGTGTAGGAACAGTCACAGAATACAGGAAGGGAGATTTGTGATTTTCATTCAAACTTTCTCTGTCTTTGCTCTTATCCTTCTCCATCACTTCTCTCCCTCTCTGCTGGTCTTCAATCTCTACTCCACCAGCCATCCTTCAACTATCCTTCTCCCTTCTTGTATTCAATTTGCCCTTCTATTCTTGTACTATCTTCTCCTGTTCTTTCCTGTCCCCTTCCTATCCTCATCCCTTTCTTCCATCTGCTTCTTTTACATTCTCTTCTCTGTTGTTTACTCAAAGAAGTTCTGTAAAATTTATCAGACAGTCCTTCCTTTAAAAATCTATACTTGCTCTCTGTAATTACTCGTGTCTTTTTCTGCAGTATTGATTTTGTCCAACATTAAGCCATAGAAGCTTACCCATGATCAAAGTTAGGCTGGCTGGTTCATAGCTACCTGATGTCTCCCTTTCTGAACCAACTGTTATATTGGCAACCCTCCAACCTTCTGTCACAACTTTCATATTCAAGAATATTTATGGTCAGAGATTTATTTGCTTTCTCATTTCTCTAATCGTTCTGGGACATGAGCCAAGGGAGTTGATACCTTTTCCACTTTCAGCTTTGTCAATTTAAATCACCTTCACTTCCAGTACCCATAATTTCTTCTGCAAAAAAAAAAGAAGTCTCATTTATTATCTCTGAAAGGTTTTCATCATCCAGAGGATTTCATGTTTCATCTTTCATTGGTTCTTTTCTTCCTTGAACAGTCATTTTAGTGTTACAAATGGGTAACTACAAGTAAAAGTAATTACAAGTTCTCTGTTCTATTTATCAGATTTTGCTCATACTGTCTCTTAGCTTTCTAGTACTTTTTGGTTTTCTTTTTTTATATAGTTGGCTTGATTTTATTTTATATTATTAGCTTCTCAAATACTTCTAAACCAGCAGCAGCTAGGAACTTTCCTGAAAAATACAAACAGTAGAAAAATATATCTTTCATAAATTCAGGGAAAATAATCAAAAATATAGTTGCAGGTGTTTAACAGTCACCATGAAAACTGACCTCTTCTGGCTGTAATTTATTATTCATGTGACTCTTCATTTTCAATGCTAGAAATAATATTTAAGGTAGTTGGAAGTATTTACTTTAAGAAAGCAATCTGTTAGAAGGTTGACTTAGAAAAAGTTGTAAAAGAAACTATGGGAAAATCTGGTTTTTCCAAAGTCAGGACAAGGCAGCAGGAGTACTCCTAGGAGGAGGACTGCCAGATTGGAAACAGGAATAAATCAATATGAATTCTGAAGGGCTGTGGCATCCCTGAAGAACAGAATTTACATTTGAGATTTTAAGAAAAGGGAAATCTTGGGTGGGATTAAAGTAAAACTGGATTCAGCCTACACAGCTATAAAACACTATATTAAGTTAAAACTGCTTACTTTAAAATTTTAACATATGCAATAAAACTTGTTATTATTTAAGAACATGAAAGCTAGTGGTATGGTTCTCTCAGTTAATTAATGGGCATTCAAAATTTCTCTTTGAACATTAACGATTCCTACCAGGATCCTCACAAGTATTTCTTATAAATTAAAGGTCAAGGCAAATTTCAAGTTAATAACATAAAAGAAGCTAAGCCAGGTTTCTTCCATTCTCTCCCATCAGTTTCTAATTTAGAACCAGTATACAAACAAATGCTTGGCATTAACTCTACCATATGCATCACATAATACTGATCTATAGTTTTACAGTCCTAAAACACACAATGCAAAGTCTATATGTTTTGATTTCCAGGAGAGTTCTAAGTTGGGACTTTACATTTAAATCTAGGGCAAATGAGAATAAATGTGCTCTCTGTTAGAATTTGCTTGGCTGTAAAAGCTGGGTGTTAATGAGGATCAATAGAAAGACAAACTGCATTATTGAGAGAAAGGTGACTGATACTTTGAAGACAATCACAGCTGTTGCTATGTTCGCAGTTAAAAAATGCAAAGTCTCTTAAAAGCTTTCATATGTTATTTACCAAGGTTCCAAGTAGTTGTGCTAAAATGTGCTCCTTTGTTTTTCAGATAGAAGGCTGTTGTGGGTAGATATAGCTAAATCAACATTTCTTCTTGCAAACAGGGCTAAAGTATTTTCTGTTGGCATGAAGGGGGAAAGGAAATATTTTTGGAATTAAATTAAAAATATTATAGAAACCCAAGAATATTACAGAAGCTTGGTCTTGTAGAGTTTGCAGCTCAGAGAATTCAGGAAGCTCAAAATTAAATGGTAGCCAGGTCTGTAAGTTAAGCAGAGAAAAAAAGATATCTGTTTATTATGTAAGTGAAAACATACCCAATTCAGTGGCTGAATTCATGGGAGGGGAGGGGGTTGGGTTAAGAGACTGTAAGATTTGCTTAGTTTAAAGCTACAGAAAGATCTGTAGCAATTCTCAGCCAAAAGCAGTTAGCTAAGGAGCAAATTGGGAGAAACTGGTGTGTCTGTCTAAAGCTAGAATAATGAGCATAGGGACCATTAGAAACTAAGAGTGTTCCTGATCTCCCACACTTGAGCGGAGAAGTCAACAGCTTTGAAAGAAAGTTGAAGGATAGCTTAGCCAAATGCCAATGGAAGAATTCCCATGAACTGTCGTACTTTGGAGAATGGCTGCAACACAGGAGAACTCAATGTACCATACTTGATTTGATGCAAGAAGGAAGTAAATAAACTCTCAAAATCGTATGATGTATCAGAAAACTTTTGCCTGGAATCAAGTTGTAAAAGGGAATTTGATTCTTACTCTAAGTAATGACAAACTATGGTGGTAAATTAATAGAGATTACTTTACTTGTTATATATAAAATGTCTTTTTGTCTATAATGTGAAGTATTGTACCATACTTCATCACTGGGTATTCGAATTTCTCCTTAAAACATTAATAATCTCTAGGGAGATTGTAACAACAACTTAAAAGTATCATTACTTTACTCCTTTGCTATTTTGGCGTAATTTATATTGTGGAGTTTTAATTAATTTCTCACCAGAAGCAGGAGAGTTGTGGTTCTCGGTAAAGAAAATCAGCATATTACAAAGGTTGCTTGATCTGTAGATATTTGAGCAATTAGATGTGGAAACAAAGATACCATTAAAACAAATGACGTATCAGCAGTGACAAGGCAGTTTTCAGAAGACCTCATGTTACGTACATGCAATCTTAATTTGACACCTGAGCACATGACAACCATCTGAAACATCTTTCTAGAGAAAATTTCACAAATTTTAATTTGCACAGGCTGCAAACATGACTCCAACTTGTTCCATGCTACATAGAGAAATGGCTTCTGCCTATCAATTCAAACAAATTCATACAAAATCACTAGCTCACTCAAACTGCTGTCAACCAACTCTTCAAACCCAGTGCTTTTGGATCTTGTGAACCATTTCTTTTCCTCAGTTACTACCTTTGCTAACTTCATCCTTAAAAAGCCCACTCTCTCCATCTCTACATGACCACATTCCTAAAATCCCCTACCTCTCAGCTCCTGAAACAATACTTCCCATATGAAACTAATCTTTTCCCCATTTAAGATATCTCAACGTCAAAACTAGCAATATGACTATAATTACAGTTCAATATCAATCTTCTAGGGGATACTAATACGATATTCATGTCCTCCAGCACCAACACTTAGGAGCAGCTGTAAACCATCTGCAAGACAGTGAAGAAATTCACCAAAGATCCTGATACCAAAGGCAAGGGTAGCAGGACAGCAGTGAGGACATTCTCCTGGCAATCAGAGGTAGTGGCAATGAGTGTGTTCTCTCCTAGTTGGGGCTTTTGGCAGTGGGTGTTATCTCCTGGCGCTCGGGGCTAACAGCAGCAGCAGTGAGGTTATCCTCTCAGCGATTGGGGGGCAGTGGTAGCCACGTTCTCCCAGTGTCAGAGCTAGTTCCAGCAACAGAGAGGTTGTTCTCCTGGTGTTTAGGGTCAGCAGCAGAAAAGCTCCTCCAGCAAGTGGGGATGGCGGCAGAGATTGCAGCGCTGGCAAGGAGACATCTGCAAGCAAAGCAGGACATATGGCCCAGTGATGGCCTGGCCTAGCAGAGAACCAGAGACTCTTGGTTGCGGGGAAAGTGTGGTTTCAGCAGCATCAGTGAATTGGGCCCAACGGTGAAGAGATGATGCCTAAAGTGGGGCAATTCCTATGTTCTTTACTTTTCTGATTTGTTTTTGTTTCCTAAGAATTTGAACTTGAGTATCTGTACCTAGGTACCTTTCCACCCGAGATGGCATTGTAATGCAGCAACTATAAATTCTTCATTGTACTGATTTGAGTACATGACAATAAAGCTAATTCAAAATGGAAGAACCACAATCTGCAAGCTCTCCTCCAAACCATTCAACATCCTGACTTGGAAATATATAATTGTTTCTTCACATATTGCTGGGTCAAAATCCTAGAATACCCTCTCTAACAGAATTATGGGTCAATCAATTGCAATGGGTGAAAGAAGGCAGTCCACCCCCACTTTCTCAAGGGCAACGAGAGACAAGCAGTAAATGCGGGCCCAGTCAGCAACATCCACATGCCAAGAGTAAATTTTTAAAAACTGGCTCATCCCTTTCATGATTCCAATCCTTACAGAAATGTGGGGATATTTTCATTGTACTCAAAAGTTTTATTTTTAGTCTCCTCCACTTGCTTAAAAAAAATCTCAGTTACATCATAGAGTCATAGAGATGTACAGCATGGAAACAGACCCTTCGGTCCAACTCGTCCATGCCGACCAGATATCCCAACCCAATCTAGTCCCACCTGCCAAGACCCGTCCCATATCCCTCCAAACCCTTCCTATTCATATACCCATCCAAATGCCTTTTAAATGTTGCAATTGTACCAGCCTCCATCACATCCTCTGGCAGCTCATTCCATACACACACCACTCTCTGCGTGAAAAAGTTGCCCCTTAGGTCTCTTTTATATCTTTCCCCTCTCACCCTAAACCTATGCCCTCTAGTTCTGGACTCCCCCACCCCAGAGAAAAGACTTTGTCCATTTATCCTATGCATGTCCCTCAATTTTGTAAACCTCTATAAGGTCACCCGTCAGCCTCCGATGCTCCAGGGAAAACAGCCCCAGCCGGTTCAGCCTCTTCCTATAGCTCAAATTCTCCAACCCTGGCGATATCCTTGTAAATCTTTTCTGAACCCTTTCAAGTTTCACAACATCTTTCCGATAAGAAGGAGACCAGAATTGCATGCAATATTCCAACAGTGGCCTAAGCAATGTCCTGTACAGCCGCAATATGACCTCCCAACTCGTGTACTCAATATTCTGACCAATGAAGGAAAGCATACCAAACACCTTCTTCACTATCCTACCTACTTGTGAGTCCACTTTCAAGGAGCTATGAACCTGCACTCCAATGTGTCTTTCATTAGATTAGTTTAGATTCCCTACAGTTTGGAAACAGGCCCAGCTGCCCAACATGTCCACACTGACCCTCCGAAGAGCAACCCATCCAGACCCATTTACCCCGACTAATGTACCTAACACCATAGGCAATTTAGCATAGCCAATTCACCTAACCTGCACATGTTTGGATTGTGGGAGGAAACCGGAGCACCCAGAGGAAACCCATGCAGACACGGGGAGAATGTGCAAACTCCACACACCCATTGCCCAAGGTGGGAATTGAACCAGGGTCCCTGGTGCTGTGAGGCAGCAGTGCTTATCACTGAGCTACCGTCTCTTGGTTCAGCAACACTCCCTAGGACCTTACCATTAAGTGTACAAGTCCTGCTATGATGGTGCTTTCCCAAATTGCAGCACCTCACATTTATCTGAATTAAACTCCATCTGCCATTCTCAGTCCATTGGCCCATCTGGTCAAGATCCTGTTGTAGTCTGAGGTAACCCTCTTTGCTGTCCACTACACCTCCAATTTTGGTGTCATCTGCAAACTTATTAACTGTACCTCTTAGGCTCGCATCCAAATCATTTATGTAAATGACAAAAAGTAGAGGACCAAGCACCGATCCTTGTGGCACTCCACTGGTCACAGGCCTCCAGTCTGAAAACCGAAACTCCACCACCACTCTCTCTCTCTCTCTCTTCTGCCTTTGAGCCAGTTCTGTAGCCAAATGGCTAATTCTCCCTGTATTCTGTGAGATCTAACCTTGCTAACCAGTCTCCCATGGGGAACTTTGTCAAACACCTGACTGAAGTCCGTATAGATCACATCTACCGCTCTGTCCTCATCAATCCTCTTTGTTACTTCCTCAAAAAACTCAATCAAGTTTGTGAGACATGATTTCTTACACACAAAGCCATGTTGACTATCCATAATCAGTCTTTGCCTTTCCTAATACATGTGCATCCTGTCCCTCAGGATTCCCTCCAACAACTTGCCCACCACCGACATCAGGTTCACTGGTCTACAGTTCCCTGGCTTGTCCTTACCACCCTTCTTAGACAGTGGCATCACATTAACCAATCTCCAATCTTCCGGCACCTCACCTGTGACTATCGATGATACAAATATCTCAGCAAGAGGCCCAGCAATCACTTCTCTAGCTTCCCATAGCGTTCTAGGGTACACCTGATCATATCCTGGAGATTTAGCCACTTTTTTGCGTTTCAAGATATCCAGCACTTTCTCCTCTGTAACATGGACATTTTGAAAGGTGTCACCATCTATTTCCCTACATTCTATATGTTCCATATCTTTTTCCACAGTAAATACTGATGCAATATACTCATTTAGTATCTCCCCCATTTTCTGCAGCTCCACACAAAGGCCGGCTTGTTGATCTTTGAGGGGCCCTATTCTCTCCCTAGTTATCCTTTTGTCCTTAAATGTGTTTGTAAAAACCCTTTAAATTCTCCTTAATTCTATTTGTCAAAACTACTTCATGTCCCCTTTTTGCCCTCCTGATTTCCCACTTAAGTACACTCCTACTGCTTTTATACTCCTCTTAGGATTCACTCAATCTATCCTGTCTATACCGGATATATGCTTCCTTCTTTTTCTTAACCAAACCCTCAACTTCCTTAGTCATCCAGCATTCCTTATACCTACCAGCCTTCCCTTTCACCCTAACAGGAATATACTTTCTCTGGATTCTTGTTATCTCATTTCTGAAGGCTTCCCATTTTCTAGCCGTCCTGCCAACATCTGCCCCAGTCAGCTTTTGAAAGTTCTTGCCTAATACCGTCAAAATTGGCCTTTCTCCAATTTAGAACTTCAATTTTTAGATCTAGTCTATCCTTTTCCATCACTATTTTAAATCTAATAGAATTATGGTCGCTGGTCCCAAAGTGCTCCCCCACTGACACCTCAGTCACCTGCCTTGCCTTATTTCCCAAGAGTAGGTCAGGTTTTGCACCTTCTTGAGCATGTACATCCACATACTGAAACAGAAAATGTTCTCATACACACTTAAATTCCTCTCCATCGAAACTCTTAACACTATGGCAGTCCCAGTCTATGGAAAGTTAAAATCCCCTACAATAACCACTATTATTCTTACAGATAGCTGAGATCTCCTTACAAGTTTGTTTCTCAATTTCCCTCTGACTATTCGGGGGCCTATAATACAATCCCAATAAGGTGATCATCCTTTTCTTATTTCTCAGTTCCACCCAAATAACTTCCCTGGATGTACTTCCGGGAATATCCTCCCTCAGCACAGCTGTAATTCTATCCCTGATCAAAAACACCATTCCCACACCTCTCTTGCCTCCCTTTCTATCCTGGTACATTAAGTTGCCAGTCCTGCCCATCCCTGAGCCATGTTTCTGTAATTGCTATGATATCCCAGTCCCATGTTCCTAAACATGCCCGGAGTTCATCTGCCTTCCCTGTTAGGCCCTTGCATTGAAATAAATGCAGTTTAATTTATTAGTCCTACCTTGTCCCTGCCTGCCCTGACTGTTTGTCTTGCTTCTGTTCTCAACTATACCAGTGTTAGATTGATCGCTTTCCTCACTATCTCCCTGCATTCCACACCCCCCACCTTACTAGTTTAAATCCTCTCAAGCAGCTCTAGCAAATCTCCCCTCCAGTATATTAATCCCCTTCCAATTTAGGTTCAATCCACCCTTCTTGTACAGGTCACTTCTACCCCAAAATACCTTCCAATGATCCAAAAATGTGAATCCTTCTCCCCTACACCAGCTCCTCAGCCATGCATTTATCTGCTCTATCCTCCTATTCCTGCCCTCACTAGCTCATAACATCAGGAGTAATCCAGATATTACAGCTCTCGAGGACCTCCTTTTTAAATTATTGCCTAACTCTCTGTAATCTCTCTTCAGAATTTCAACCTTTTCTCTTCCCATGTCGTTGGTTCCAATGTGGACAATGACCTCTTGCTGGCTCCTCTCCCACTTGAGAACATTCTGCACCCTCTCTGAGACATCCTTGATCCTGGCACCAGGAAAGCAACATACCATTCTGATTTTTCACTGCTGGCCACAGAAACGTTTGTCGGTACCTCGGACTAGAGAATTCCCTAAAACAATGGATCTCTTGGAACCCGATGTACCTCTCGTTGCATTAGAACCAGTCTCAATACCAGAAACTTGGCTGTTCGTGCTACATTCCTGAGGATTCATCACCCCCTACACTTTCCAAAACAGCATACTTGTTTGAAATGGGTATAGCCACAGAAGACTCCTGCACTAGGTGCCTACCTCTCTTACCTTTCCTGGAGTTAACCCATCTGTGTGACTGTATGTGAGACTTTCTTCCCACCCCCCCCTCCCATAACTGCCATCCATCACATACTGTTGCTGTTGCAAATTTCTCACTGCTTCTAACTGTCTCTCCAACTGATCCATTCGATCTGACTTTGCAATCACAAAAAAATCACTGGAATTGCATCCTACTTCACAGCTTCAGATACAACTTACAATATATTCCAATATTTTGTTCCATTTAACCATCACCACATCCTCATCTATCCCTTCTGGCTCTCATTTCCCAAGGAATTAAAATGTTCATCAAATTTAAAGTACTTTTTGCAATCTCACCCCATGCTGTAGCTCCTTTAGGTATAAAATCATGTTGCAATCTCCTCACTTCAGTTTGTTGTTCCTGCAGAGTGTCTAATTTTAACTTAGTCTTCCTCTGGTATTCCCTTCCTATCTATTGCCTGCTCTCTATGTTGAAGCCTAATAAAAATCCACATGAACAATCACTTCCTCGAAGTTCAATTTTTGTTTGGCTGTTCTATTTTACGCACTCTCTCACAGACACTATGTAGGTTCCCGTTGACAAAAGGAAATATAATACTTGCAAATATACAAAGTATATTAGGTAATATCCTAATTATTCAGTACACAGAAACATTTAAAGTATTGCATAGGTACAAATACATTGAGGTTCTGCTCGATTCATAATAAACGTTTACAGAGGGATAATAATCTGCAATTATATTACCACATTTGTCCAGTCAGAAAAGTCTTTAAATTGGCGTAACAAATAACTATCAGCGTTCCAGAAAGACCACTCCCTCCGCGACTCCCTCGTCAGGTCCACACCCCCCACCAACCCAACCTCCACTCCCGGCACCTTCCCCTGCAACCGCAAGAAATGCAAAACTTGCACCCACACCTCCCCCCTCACTTCTCTCCAAGGCCCCAAGGGATCTCCCATATCCGTCACAAATTCATCTGCACCTCCACACACATAATTTACTGGATCCGCTGCAACCGATGTGGCTCCTATACATTGGGGAGACAAGCCACCTACTTGTGGAACGTTTCAGAGAACACCTCTGGGACACCCGCACCAACCAACCCAACCACCCCTTGGCTGAACACTTTAGCTCCCCCTCCCACTCCGCCAAGGACATGCAGGTCCTTGGCCTCCTCCATCGCCAGACCATGGCAACATGACATCTGGAGGAAGAGCGCCTCATCTTCCGCCTAGGAACCCTCCAACCACAAACGATGAATGCAGATTTCTCCAGTTTCCTCATTTCCCCTCCTCCCACCTTTTCTCAGTCCCAACCCTCGGACTCAGCACCACCTTCTTGACCTGCAATCTTCTTCCCGACCTATCACCCTCACCTTGACCTCCTTCCACCTATCGCATTCCCAACACCCCTCCCCCAAGTCCCTCCTCCCTACCTTTTATCTTAGCCTGCTTGGCACACCCTCCTCATTCCTGAAGAAGGGCTTATGCCCGAAACGTCGATTCTCCTGTTCCTTCGATGCTGCCTGACCTGCTGCGCTTTTCCAGCCACACATTTTTCAGCTCTGATCCCCAGCATCTGCAGTCCTCACTTTCTCCTAGTAACAAATAACTACTTTACCGCAAAAGTATCAGGAAGAAAGAGGGTAGAAGCCACCTTCAAACCAAGTAACATTAGGCGTTTTGAGTTGTTTAAACGAAAATCAAATGTTGACACAACTTGACCCATGGCAATGTGGACCAGATCACACCCAGAGACTGGATGAGCCAAGATTTAAAGTGAATGAAATGGCTGGAGCGCGCCGACTCGTGGCTAATGGGACGGCGGTTTCTATGCCGCTGTCTCATTCACAGAGTCGCCACGGTAGGAAAGGAAGGGACAACAGGCCGGCGATGTCGACCACTCCATGTCTCCAATCCTCCGCTGCTTCGACAGTCCACATGGAGAAAGTAAAGTTTACAAATATCCTGTCTATCTGTCTGTCAGTCAGTCAGTCAGTCAGTCAGTCAACCGCCTGATCTCGAGCTGCTCACCTGTTGCCTCTCCCAGACCAGGTTAGGTATTTTATCTGTTCCCCTG
Source organism: Chiloscyllium plagiosum (assembly GCF_004010195.1). Taxonomy (NCBI): domain Eukaryota; kingdom Metazoa; phylum Chordata; class Chondrichthyes; order Orectolobiformes; family Hemiscylliidae; genus Chiloscyllium; species Chiloscyllium plagiosum. Next base: position 29,799,079 of record NC_057719.1, read on the forward strand.
TTTAGAGGCCATTTCGCCGACTGCTCATTCTAGCCGGCTGCGCGTCTCTGTTGTCCGGGAGCCATTTTGGTTTCCATGGAGAAGGCCATGGGGTTAAAGGTTAAAGGGGCAACAAGCAAAAACCCCTTGCAAAACAAGAAACAAAATTTAAGAGTTGGAAATGTGACAGCAAAAAATAAAAGGAGATAATTCGGACATTTTCATCTTAGCATCTCAAGCAAAAATTTTGAGGCAAACACTTCAGCCGTTGTTTTTCAAATATGAAAGCAGAGACGTACGTGGGCACGTGAATACTGTAGATCTGATGAATCACAAAACTGAAGAAGCTTCAAAAGCCATATAACTTTTTAAAAGAAATATACAGTACTCCATTACTGGAATGAAGACTGTGCAAGATTATTTTGATTTGGAGGAGCCGGTGTTGGACCGGGTGGACAAAATTAAAAATGACACAACACCAGATTATAGTTCAACAGGCTTATTTGGAAGCACTAGCTTTCGAGGCGCTGCTTCTTCGTCAGGTGGTTGTGAAGCAGGACCATAAGACACAGAATTTATATCAAAAGATTACAGTGATACAATGACACATTGAAGAAACCTATATTGTTAAGTCTTTGATTTTTTAGAAATGATTTGCTGGTTTCGGTTCTTTAATATGTACATCCCATATGGGATTTCACTACAGATTATTATTAAAGATCCAAAACCATTATTAATCTCATCTATCCTTTTCCATCACTACTTTAAAACTAATAGAATTTTGGTCGCTGGCCCCAAAGCGCTCTCCCACTGACACCTGCCTTGCCTTATTTCCCGAGAGTAGGTCAAGTTTTGCACCTTCTTGAGTAGGTACATCCACATATTGAATTACAAAATTTTCTTGTACACACTTAACAATTCCTCTCCATCTAAACCCTTAACACAATGGCAGTCCCAGTCTATGTTTGGAAAGTTAAAATCCCCTACCATAACCACCCTATTATTCTTATAGATAACTGAGATCTCCTTACAAATTTGTTTCCCAATTTTCCTCTGACTATTAGGGGGTCTACAGTATAATCCTAATAAAGTGATCATTCCTTTCTTATTTCTCAGTTCCACTCAAATAACTTCCCTGCATATATTTCTGGGAGTGTCCTTCCTCAATACAGCTGTAATGCTATCCCTGATCAAAAATTGAAATAAATGCAGTTTAATTTATCAGTGTCCTAGCTTGTTTTTGCTTTGTCCCTGCCTGCCCTGATAGTCCATTTGCTGTTGATACGCCCACATGGCATAAGAGAGGGAGATCCAGGATTTTAATCCAGCAAGAGTGTAGGAATGTGATATGTTTCCAGGTCAGTAAGGCTTAAGTCAGTAAGTTGAGGAGTTTCCTGTTTGATTGTATGTGGAGGTATATTCCTTTTATGTTGACAAAGAAAGCAGAAGTCAGAAAGGCATAGAAACATTTCAAAGTTAATGAGGCTTAAAAAAAAATTTGCACATGATGGTGTTCTCACGTAACTGCTACCCTTGTCTTTATAGATAGTAGCGCAACACATATAAAAAGTCTTATTTGTTCTTTATAATCCTTCCTGGTTCTCTCTCCATTTATGTTTCTTTTCCTATTTATCTGCTTTTTAGACACTATTTGCTGGACTTTGAACATGTGCCAATCTTGAAGCTAGCCGCTACGCTTGCGGTATTATAAGCTTATTATTTTCATCTAATGTAATCCTTAATATCCATTGTTGGCCATGATATTTCCACACTGAATTTTTACTCTATAAACTTGTGTATAAGTTGAATTTTGAAGATCATTTATTTAAGCTGAAATTAGAGGGTCGACTAATACATGAGGTATTGTTTTTGAGGGGATGAAATTCATGCTAGGAGTCAAAAAATGGACAAACAAGAGCCAGATCTCTATATAAAATAATAAACAGCAAAGGAAAAATAATTATAGTCATTATTGAATATCTATTTACAAAATAACTGTCTCAATTCTACTTGCTATGGCAGAAAGTATTGTTGTATCTTATTCCAGTTACCAGTACCGTCAAGTGCATGTTGGTATACATATATGTACAATGTTAATAGACATACCAGCTGGTGGTCAGGCCATCTACCGAGGGTATTTGTACAATACACAATTCATGAAATAAAAACAAAAAAAAGACTGATAATATTTTATTTAAAAAAACCAGATAAAACTATTAATATTATATGGTAAACACTTTACATCAAAAAACTGATATTCACAGCAAATGACTCTTCTCATTGTATATCACAGATATTATGGGATAGCTGCTTAAAACAAAAGTTACATGCAAAAGTCCCATTAGAATCCTTCAAATTCACTGTCCTCATCACATGCACCACTTAATAAATCATTCCAGTCGTCTGGATCAAGCATATCGTCATATAGATCATCATCTGCAGTCTCAAGGGGATCATCAATTGATTTTTCATCACTTCCATCTGACCGTAAATAGCCATCCTCCATACCATTAAAGTAATAGATTTTCCACATTTTTTGAAGGCTTTCACAATAATTTCAGTTTTCCTCATCTTCCAGGACTCAATAATCCACACACATACAGTTGCAAGTAATGGAGCACGCATGTTGCCACCCTTTGTGAAGCTTTTTTCTCTACTTGCATCCAAGTGTTCCATTTCTTCTCTACTAAGTCCTTAAAAAGTTTATTGATGCTAACATCCAGTGTCTGTACCATGCTTGTAAGGCCTCCAGGAATCATTGCAATGTTAGTATTTTAGCTCAAAAGTTCACTGATAACAGTTTTCACTCTGTGTGATTTGAACATATCCCAAACCAGTAAGCTTTTTGCATTTCTAAGTCCACTTGGTTGCATATTCCATTCCTCCCAGTCCAATTCTTGCAGCCACTTTCATCCATTCACCTTTTTTCCAAAGACTAGGACAACAATACCTTTCAGAAATTTCTGTTTGGGTGCGCTTTCTGCTTAAAAATCACCATAGGCTTTAACTTTGTTCCATTTGCCACACAACCAAGTGCCACAGTGAATTGACTCCTTTCATGGCCAGTAGTCTTAACTAAAACTGTTTTTGCACTAATCTTGTCATCAGTTCTGTTCCCTGCCACATTCTGTTCATTGGGATCTTGTTGATATTGCCGATGCATGAGAGTCTGCACTCGTTTTTCTTCCGACTTCTGATTACAAAGCAATGGACCTCAATTAACTTGTCATTAGGTTCTGCTGGTAGACATTGGGCAATCTTGGTTTTCTGTCTGAGCACTAAATCATACCTTTTCATGGACCGACTGCACCATCTAGCACTGGCTTTGAAATCACTGAATCAATCTTTTTTTGCTCCTTTTTGGCACGAATTCTTATGCTTGGCGAGTCACTATGCTTCCATTCTGACGACACTGAATTACCCAGTTAGCAACCTTTTCTTCTAGTTGTGGCCACTTGTTAGGCTTTCCTTGGTCGGCATACCTCTGTTTTGGCACAGCTTTTAACTGTGTGGCTTTTCTCCTCCAATCTCGGACATGTTTTTCCAGAAACATAGGCCCTTGCAGCTACGCTTATTGTTGTTCTTCTCTGCAACCTCAATAAGTTAAAGTTTAAACTGTACTGTATACTCTTTTCTTCATGATGCCATTTTGTCAGAAAAAATTGGGGGAGTTTTACAATATGTTCAGAGCACAACCGTACATTACACCTACTTCTAAGAAATCAAAGTAACAGTGGGAATACAAGGTCGCAGGCTCCCATAAGGTAGATAGTTGCATGCACAGATCAAATAGATATATGTAAATAGTACAAAAATAAACATATACATTATCAACATTCAATTTAATGATTTGAAAATCATGTTACCCAAATATATCCTGGTGCATGTAACATGTGATGACCCAGGTGATGTTATCAACCTAGACTTCCGAAAGGCCTTTGATAAGATGCCTCATGGGAGCCTGCTGAGTAAGGTGAAGGCCCATGGTGTTTGAGGTGAGCTACTGGCATGGATTGAGGATTGGCTGACAGAAGGCAGAGAGTTGGGATAAACGGGTCTTTTTCAGAATGGCAGCTAGAGACAAGTGGTGTCCCACAGCGTTCAGTGTTGAGGTCCCAGCTGTTCACTTTATATATAAATGATCTGGATGAAGAGACTGGGGGCATTTGGTGAAGTTCACTATGATGCGAAGTTAGGTGGACAGGCAGGTAGTTCTGAGGAAGTGGAGAGGCTACAGAAAGATTTAGGCAGTTTAGGAGAATGGTCCAAGAAATGGCTGATGAAATTCAATGTGAGCAAATGTGAAGTCTTGCACTTGGAAAAAAGAACACAGGCATGTACTATTTTATAAACGGTGAAAAAATTCATAAAGTCAAAGTACAAAGGGATCTGGGAGTGCTAGTACAGGATTCTCTAAAGGTTGACTTGCAGGTTGAGTCCATGGTTAAGAAAGCAAATGTAATAGAACATAGAACATTACAACGCAGAACAGACCCTTCGGCTCTCAATGTTGTGCCAACCTGTGAACTATTTTCAGCTCATCCCCCTACACTATCCCCAAATCATCCAAAATTATCTAAGGACTGTTTAAATCTCCCTAATGTGGCTGAGTTGACTACATTAGCAGGTAGGGCATTCCACACCCTTACCACTCTATGCGTAAAGAACCTGCCTTTGACATCTGTCTTAAATCTATCCCCCTGAATTTGTAGTTATGCCCCCTCGTACACACTGGCATCATCATCCTAGGAAAAAGAGTTTTGCTGTCTACCCTATCTAATCCTCTGACCATCTTGTATGTCTCTATCAAATCCCCTCTTAGCCTTCTCCTTGCCAATGAGAACAGGTTAAAGTCTCTTAGCCTTTCCTCATAAGACCTTCCCTTCAGACCAGGCAACATCCTGGTAAATCTCCTCTGCACCTTTTCCAATGCTTCTACATCCTTCCCGAAATATGGGGAGCAGAACTGTACACAATATTCCAAGTGTGGCCGCACCAGCGTTTTGTATAGTTGCAGCATGATATTGCGGCTCCGGAACTCAATCCCTCTACGAATGAAACTTAACACACTGTATGCCTTCTTAACAGCACTATCCAACTGGGTGGCAACTTTCAGGGGTCTATGTACATGGACTCCAAAATCCCTCTGCACATTCACACTACCAAGAATCTTTCCATCAACCCAGTACTGACAAACAGCAGTGGTCCCAAAACAGATCCTTGTGGCGCACCACTAGTAACCGGACTCCAGGCTGAATATTTTCCATCAAACACCACTCGCTGCCTTCTTTCAGAAAGCCAGTTTCTAATCCAAACTGTGCCTCTGCATTTTCTCCAACAGCCTGCCATGTGGAACCTTATCAAATGCTTTACTGAAGTCCATGTATACCACGTCAACTTCCCTACCCTCATCTACATGCTTGGTCACCTTCTCAAAAAGCTCAATGAAGTTTGTGAGACGCGACCTGCCCTTGACGAAACCATGTTGACTATCTGAAATCAAATTATTGCTTGCTAGGTGATTATAAATCTTATCTCTTATAATCCTTTCCAAAATCTTTACTACAACAGAAGTAAGGCTCACCGGTCTATAATTACCTGGGTTCATCTCTACTGCCCTTCTTGAACAAGGGCACAACATTTGCAATCTTCCAGTCCTCTGGTACCAAGCCTGTAGCCAATGATGACTTAAATATCAAAGCCAAAGACTCTGCTATCTCCTCCCTAGCTTCCCAGAGAATCCTCGGATAAATCCCATCCGGCCCAGGGGACTTGTTTACTTTCACTCCTTCCAGAATTGATAACACCTGTTCATAACTAACCTGGATCCTTTCTAGTCTAATATCTCATCCCTCATTCTTCTCCTCTACAATATTAACCTTTTCCTGAGTGAAAAATGATGAGAAATGTTCGTTTAGCACCTCTCCGATCTCCACAGGGTCCACACTCAACTTCCCACTTCTGTCTTTGATTGACCCTTTTCCTACCCTAATCATCCTTTTATTCCTCACATATCTTTAGAAAGCTTTAGGGTTCTCCTTTATTCTATTTGCTTAAGATTACTCATGTCCTCTCTTTGCTCTTCTTAGCTCTCTCTTTAAATCCTTCCTAGCTCATCTGTACCTCTCCATCGCCTCATCTGAACCATCTTGCCTCATCAACACATAAGCCTCCTTCTTCTTCGTAACAAGAGATGCAATTTCTGTTGTAAACCACGGTTCCCTTATCTTATCACTTCCTCCCTGCCTGACAGGGACATACCTATCACGGACGCGCAATATCTGTTCCTTAAACCAGCTCCACATTTCCATTGTCTGCATCTCCCACATTTTGCTATCCCATTCTATGCATCCTAATTCTTGCCTAATCGTGTTATAATTTCCCCTGCCCCATCGATAACTCTTGACCTGTGGCATGCACCTATCTGTTTCCACTTGTCATTTATTTCAAGAGGGTTAGAATGTAAAAGCAGTGAGGTACTAGTAAGACTTTATAAAGCTCTGGTTAGGTCCCATTTAGAATATTGTGTCCAGTTTTGGGACCCACCCCTCAGGAAGGACATACTGGCACTGGAGCCAGCAGAGATTCACACGGATGATCCCTGGAATGGTAGGCCTAACATACGATGAACGGCTGAGCATCCTGGTATTGTATTCATTAGAGTTCAGAAGGTTGAGAGGAGATCTAATAGAAACTTACAAGATAATGCATGGCTTAGAAAGGGTGGACACTGGGAAATTGTTTCCGTCAGGTGGGGATACTAGGACTTGTGGGCACAGCCTTAGAATCAGAGGGGGTCAATTTAGAACAGAAATAGGAGACATTTCTTCAGCCAGAGAGTGGTGGGCCTGTGGAATTCACTACCATGGAGCGCAGTGGAGGCCGGGACTTCAAATGTCTTCAAGGCAGAGATTAATTCTTAATCTTGCAAGGAATTAAAGGATATGGGGAGAGTGCGGGTGAGTGGCGTTGAAGTGTCCATCAGCCATGATTGAATGGCGGAGTGGACCCGATGGGCTGAATGTCCTTACTTCCACTCCTTTTTTCTTATGGTCTTATTGCATTTGAATCAGAAATGTGCAAATCGTGCCCTTTAAGACTGCATGCATGGTCAAAAAGAGAGCTCTGAAAAACTATAGTTGACTTATACATCATATACAGGTATATGAAAATTACAAGATTTGTTTGGCCAAAATAAGGGGTTACTTATATATGAAATCGACCTATATATGAGTATATATGGTAGCTTTGTTATTCAGCTGATATAAAGGTATAATTCTTACCTGATTATTGTTTACGCTTGGTACAAGCTTCCAATTATGTCTTATTTAATGCTCTGCCCAATGGTATAACTACTGTAAGAAGATCTATAAGCTACTCCAACCAGCACTTTCTGATTTATGATTTCTTGTCTTCACCCAGACTGATTGTTCTTCTAATTCTAATTCCTGAACATCTGAAACAAGATCCTTTCTTACTACTTTAAAATAATCCTTTATTATCAAAGTTACTCCTGCTTGTTTTCCATTCAAAATAATAAATACCCTGGAATATATTGCTCAACTTTTGCTATAAATTCTATGCCTTACAACTGTGCCCTCCACAACCACCTGATGAAGGAGCAGTGCTCCGAAAGCTAGTGCTTCCAATTAAACCTGTTGGACTATAACCTGGTGTTGTGTGATTTTTAACTTTGTACACCCGAGTCCAACACTGGCATCTCCAAATCATTACTCAACTTTGGTCACCTTGCAATCATGTTGTCATATATCAAACCCACTTATCTCTATTTGGGTCATTAGTTATATTGTTATGAATGCTTTGTAAAGCCTTTAATCTTAATTTTTGAATCACTATTCCTTGTTTGTACATTATTCATTGACATCTAGTATCTATCCTTGTCTCTTCCCATTCCATTCTCCCTCATTTTATCCAAATCACTTCACTTCTCTATTGTCTTGACCTTTCTGTTTAAATTTCAAAATTTCCCTTCTCCTGATTTCTCAACAGTCTCCCGCACAACCCTTTTAATTCAAAACCCTGCCCAGTACCGTAGTTATTATGATTCAAAGTTGATTAACTCAATTGGTGATCGGCTGGTATATAATGAGAATGATGCCAACAGCACAGGTTCAATTCTTGCACTACTGAGGTTACTGTGAAGGACTATCCCTCTTAACCCTCCCCTGAGACAACCAGTTGTCTCCCTCGGGGCGATGTGGACTTGTTGGGCCGAAGGGCCTGTTTCCACACTGTAAGTAATCTAATCTAATCTAATCTAATCTAATCTTGCACTGCTGAGGTTACTGTGAACGACTATCCCTCTTAACCCTCCCCTGAGACAACCAGTTGTCTCCCTCTCTCTGATGAGTGATCGGCCCTATACTTCTTTCGGATTGTGGTGACTTTTTATGACTCGGCAGGATGCTGAATGCAGCCCAATTGAAGTGGAGCTCATCCCAACAGAACAGTTCCTTCATCTCCATGTTCTGCTATCAGCCTCCCATGAATCAAGATCACTTATCACACATCACATATGTCACTCCTCAAGCCACACATTAATTGCTTGCCCCTATGCATTTTGTAAATGGTCCAGGTAATATTTCAAAAATTGAGGTTTTGAGATTCATGAATTTTAAATTGAACCATAACTCCCTAAAATTTTCCAACAGAAAAATATATGTTCTACATATATCATTGGTGATCATGTGGACTTTGACAAACAGATCTTCCCCTTACTTCTTTGGTTTAGACAGTACATTTGGATTGGCTCAGGTTTGGAGGGCCAAAGGGTCTGTTCCTGGGCTGTAAATTTTCTTTGTTCTTCTTTATTCTTTAATGCAGTTCTAGCAACAAGGTGATGTCTTTCAGACAAGCACTGAATAGAAAACACAATCTTCAGCACTGCTGAAAACAGTACCCAGCCTCTTAATTATATTGTTGCTATCATTACCACATTTTTTTTATTCTACCTACTGGAATATCATCCTATATGATGGTGAATTTGTCTATCCAGCTGGGAGTCCTTGTTATCATTCACATAGGGAACAAATACTTTGGATTCTGGATTAGTGGTGCTGGAAGAGCACAGCAATTCAGGCAGCATCCGAGGACAGGCAAAATCGACGTTTCGGGCAAAAGCCCTTCATCAGGAACGGACCTGTTGACCAAAGCTAAATGGCAATGTTCCTCAATCACTATGTCCAGAATCCCAATATTCATCCTATCGAAAAGATAGGCAGGTGGGCAGAGGAGGTACGGTTGCCTAGTTGGAAAGAAATAAAATCAAATCAGGAGTAGGAAACGAAGTCAGGCCAGATGGTGTGGAATCTGTTTGGGTAGAATTGAGGAACCGCAAAGATAAAAAAAAATCATAATTGGATTTGTGTACAGGCAACCAAACAGTAGTCAGAAGCTGGGGTACAAGATAGACAAGGAGATAGAAAAGATGTGTAGGAGAGGCAAAGTTACAGTGATCATGGGAAATTCCAGTATGCAGGTGGACTGGGAAAATCATGTTGGTAGTGGATTGCAAGAAAAAGAATTTGTGGAATATCTACAAGATGGTGTTTTGAAGCAGCTGGTAGTGGAGCCCACCATGGAACAGGCAATACTAGATTTAGTGTTGTGCAATGAGGCAGACTTGATAAGGGAGCTTAAGCTGAAGAAGCCCTGAGGAGACAGTGATCATAATATGATTGAATTTACTCTGCAATTTGAGAGGGAGAAGAAAGAATCAGAGGTAACGGTATTACAGCTGAATAAAGGCAACTACGGAAGCATGAGGGAGGAGCTGGGTAGAATTTACTGGGAGATGAGCCGAGCAGGAAAGACAGTGGAATAGCAATGGCAGCAGCTTTTGGGAATAAGTCAGGAGAAGAAGAAGAAATTCTTCCCGAATAAAAAGAAGCATGGTACAGGGAGGATGCGGCAACCATGGCTGACTAAGGAAGTCAAGGATAGCATAAAAGCAAAAGAGGAAGTATATAATGTGGGGAAGAGCAGTGAGAAACCAGAGGAAGCTTACAAAGACCAACAGAGGGCAATGAAAAAAGAAATAAGGAGGAAGAAGATTAAATATCAGCTTAAGCTAGCCGGTAATATAAAGGAAGACTGTAGGAGTTTCTTTACATATATATAGGGGAAAAGAGAGGCAAAAGTAAACATTGGATAAAAACAATGACTGCAGATGCTGAAAACCAGATTCTGGATCAGTGGTGCTGGAAGAGCACAGCAATTCAGGCAGCATCTGAGGACAGGCAAAATCGACGTTTCGGGCAAAAGCCCTTCATCAGGAAAAGTAAACATTGGGCCACTGAAAAATGACGCAGGATTGGTAATAGTGGGGAACAAGGAAACGGCTGACAAACTATATCAGTCTTCACAGTGGAAGACATGAGTGTTACGAAGGTGTAGAAGTGTATTGTACCTTTAAGAGAGTGAAGGACTTGGCAAGCACCCTGAGACTTTACAATGTAACATTTGGTTCAGAACAGATAGCACTGGCTGAGTTGCTATGAAACAAAACAAGTTCAAATTTGGCTAATCAGTTTAAAGTATACACTGAAAATACCAAATTCCAATCAAGCTTGAATTGAATATATTGACAATCTTAAAAGCCAATCACACAATCCAATGCTTTGAGCATATAAGACTGGGGAAAATTGAATAATTGAGATGAGAACTGCCAATCCACCAACATGTAAAGACTGCCTGAAAAATAGCTCTCTTAAAGGTACCTCTATCGATCAGTAAACTATGAAGCAGAATCCCCAAGAAGAAGAAAAGAAGACAGGAATACAGAGAAGAACTGAAAGCTGCCTAGTTTTGAGATAAGAAGTTCAGTTTTGTAAACTTTAATCAGCAATATTTTCAGACTAGTATTGTAGAAGGGGAAGGTAAAAGGTAGGTTAGAGGAAGGAGTTGTAAATAGTTGCTAGTTAATTACTCTCTGTTATACTTTAAGAAACAAAGTTGTTAATTTTTACTTTAAATAGTTCTTGGCCTCTCGAATTTTCACATATTACTGCAGGGGAGAAATCTTTTCTGTGTTGCTGGCTTTAAATTGGCAGAGGGGTTTACCCTGTGTCGTAACATGAATAATATACAAAAATTCAAGTGAGTAAGGGGGAAGAGCTAGATATGGTTGCCATCACCTAGGAGAAAGTGCTAGAAAAACTGATAGGATATGTGTGGATAAATCATATGGACTAGATGGACTACACCCCAGAGTTCTATGGGAGATAGCTAAAGACTTAGTAGTAGAAGCGTTAGTGATGATCTTTCAGGAATCATCAGAATCAGGAAGGATCCCAGTGAACTAGAAACTTGCTAATGTGATACCCCTGTTTAAAAAATGAATATGTGGAAAATCACAGACAGATTAGCCTAACCTCAGTCATATATAAGATTGTGGAATCCATTGTGAAGGATGAGATTTCTGAATACTTCAAAGTATCTGGTAAAATAGGGCAAAGTCAGCATGATTACATCATGGGAGATCATGCCTGACAAATTGGCTAGAATTTTTTGAGGATGTAATGAGCAGATTAGACCAAGGAGAGCCAATGGATGTTATCTACTTGGACTTCAAGAAAGCCTTTGACAAGGTGCCACACAGAAGGCTATTGAGCAAGATAAGGGCCTATCATGTTAGACACAAGGTGCGAGCATGGACAGAAGCTTGGCTGTCTGACAGAGAGCAGAGAGTGGGGATAAAATGGTCCTTCTCAAGATGTCAGCCAGTGACAAGTGATGTTCCACAAGACTCAGTGGAAGGACCACAACTTTTCACTTTATACATTAACAATCTAGATGACTGCAGTGAGTGAATTCTGGCTAAGTTTGCAGATTATGTAAAAATAGGTAGAGGAACAGGTAGCATTGAGGTGGAGAACCTGCAGAAATATTTGGACAGGTTAGGAGAGTGGACAAAGAAGTGGCAGATGGAGTACAAAGTGGGAAAGTGTGAGGTCATGCACGTTGGTCGGAAGAATAGAAGCCTAAACTATTTTCTAAATTGGGAGAAAATTCAGAAGTCTCAAGTGCAAAGAGGCTTGGGAGTTCTAGTCCAGGATTCTCTCAAGGTAAACTTGCAGGTTGAATCAGTAGTAAGGAAGGCAAATGCAATGATGGCATTTATTTTGAGAGAACTTGAATATAAAAGCAGGGATGTACTTCTGAGGCACTATAAGTGTCTGATGAGACCACATTTGGAGTATTGTGCACAGTTTTAGGCCCCCTATCTCAGGAAGGATGTACTGGCCTTGGAATGTATTCAGAGGAAGTTCACAAGAATGGTCCCAGGAATGAAAAGCTTAACATATGTTATGAAGTTGAAGGCATGTACTGCACCTTTAAGAGAGAGTGAAAATTGTTTTGCACTCAGAGCTTGCAGGCACCTGTCATGTGACTGACTAGCAGTCTCAGAATGTACTGGAAAATTGAAAATATGTAACATTTGGATGTGAAACAAACACCTGAGTTTTGGTTGCTATGTTGACAACCATTGAAATTTAACCAATCAGATTAAATTATGCTCCAGGATACTAAAACCCTACTGATTTTGAATTTACTGTTTTGTCAACATTGAACCACTGAGATTATTTGATGTTTTGGGTATAAAGAAGCAGGCATTTTGACAGTCAGCCAGAGAGCAACTGCCACTGAGAGACTGTGATTCAAAACACTTTCTATCAAAGATACCTTTTTCATGTGAAACATCTTTACAGCAAAAGATTGAAGATGACCCAGAAAGATCTGCAGCTGAAAGAAGACAGATACTGATGACAACAGGGTGGTTTTGAAATTATGTTGATGTAATTTTAATGCGGCTTTTATTGGAACAGTTCATTGTTATAGATTTGGAGATAGATAACAAACCTTTAAGAGAAAGGAGGCTTAGAGTTGGAAATAAGTGTTGTTTAATGTTCACTTTTAGGATTAAAGAATAATTTTTTTCTTTAAATAGTGGAATTTGGGAGTTCTCTGTCACTCATACTTTAACAGATTATGAGGCAAAGTGAGCTTTTCTGGGTGTTTGGTTTAATTAGCAGAAGGGTTCACTGTCATGTTGTAACATTTTGGGGGCTCGGGTCTGTGATTTTGACAGGTTTAGACAGATCCAGTCTGGAATTATGGGGAGACAATGGTCTAGTGGTATTATTGTGAGACTGTTAATCCAAAGACTCCAGGTAATATTCTGGGGACTTGTGTTTGAATCTCACCACAGCAGACTGTAAATTTTGATTGTCGGAAAAACCCAATCCTGTGGCACTCCACAGGTCAGAGGCCTCCAGTCTGAAAAGCCTCCACCACCATCCTCTGTCTTGTACCTTCAATCCATTTCTGTATCCATGCAATCTAACCTTGTTAACCTCTCCCATGGGGAACCTTGTCGAACGCCTTACAAGTCCATATGCATTATGTTCACCAGTCTGCCCTCATCAATCCTCTTTGTTACTTCTTCAAAAAACTTAATCACCTTCGTCAACCACATTGCTGTGGGTGTGGAGTCACACATAGGCTAGACCAGGTAAGGATGGCAAATTCCTTTCCTAGAGGGCATAAATTTAGGGTGAGAGGGGAAAGATATAAAAGGGACGTAAGGGGCTACGTTTTCATGCAGAGGGTGGTGGTGTGTATGGAATGAGCTGCCAGATGAAGTGGTGGGGGTTGGTACAATTGCAACATTTAAAAGGTATCTGGATGGGTATATGAATAGGAAAGGTTTCAGGGATATGGGCCAGGTGCTGGCAGGTGGGACGAGATTAAGTTGGGGTATCTGGTCGGCATGGACGAGTTGGGCCGAAGGGTCTGCTTCTCTGCTGTACCTCTCTATGACTCTATGATTTTTAACTGCCCTCTGAGCAATTAGGGACTGGCAATTAATGCTGGCTTGGCCAGTGACACTCTCACCTTGTGAATGAACTTTTTAAAAATTGGACAGATTTGAATAGATTTTGGGGTACAAAAGATCCCAGCAGATTTAAACACTTGCCGATTAATGTCCTAGATCTTTAAATAAAATGTAAGTGAGATAATTTGTTTAATTTCGGTCACTTGTGGTTGGTTAAATTAAATGTGAGAGAAATCGCTCTTAAGACTGCTGAAGAGGTTCTGGGATTTGAAGATGATTCCCAAATTTGCCAAGAAAGTTTAGAAAGACAGAAGGAGGACATACTTTTAGAATTAGCAAATAGGCTATCAATTAGGTCTAACCAGGGACAATCGGAAAGCTGACATTGTAAGGGAGTTAGTCAAGCGCTTAGGTGTGTCAGAGAAACAGACAAGGGCAGTCGAGTTAGAAAAACATAAATTACAATTGTGAAAAATGGAGTTAGAAGATAAAGAAAGGGAAAGAAGATCCATGAGAGAGGAAAAAGAAAGAGAGAGATGGTTCTTAGCTGAGCAAAGAGAGAGAGAGAGAGGAGAAAAGGAGAGAGAAAGAGAGAGAAAAGAACGAGAAAAGGAGAGAGAACTTGAACTTCAGAAGTTGTGACTTAGAGTCATCGAGTCATAGAGATGTACAGCATGAAAACAGACCCTTCGGTCCAACCCGTCCATGCCGACCAGATATCCCAACCCAATCTAGTCCCACCTGCCAGCACCCGGCCCATATCCCTCCAAACCCTTCCTATTCATATACCCATCCAAATGCCTTTTAAATGTTGCATTGTATCTGCCTCCACCACATCCTCTGGCAGCTCATTCCATACACCTACCACCCTCTGCGTAAAAAAGTTGCCCCTTAGATCTCTTTTATATCTTTCCCCTCTCACTCTAAACCTATGCCCTCTAGTTCTGGACTCCCCAACCCCAGGGAAAAGACTTTGTTTATTTATCCTAACCATGCCACTCATAATTTTGTAAACCTCTAAAAGGTCACCCTTCAGCCTCTGACGCTCCAGGGAAAACAGCCCCAGCTAGTCAGGAAAGTCAACTTAACAGGATGGTGGGGAAGAGAGAAGGTAGTGATATATATAAATATGATAAAACACTGCCACATTTTGATGAAAAAGATGTTGAAGCCTTCTTTATTTCATTTGGAAAATTGGCTTGGCAGATAGAGCGGTCAGAGAACTTGTGTTAGTTTAGAATAAGTTGGTAGGCAAAGCTAGTGAGGTATTTGCAGTACTGTCAGATGAGGGGTCAAGAGATTGTTATTTTTAGTGCTTTCGAATTGGTACCAGGAGCAAATATGCAGCACTTCAAAAACATAAAGAAGGAAGCAGGTCAGACTTACGTTGAGTTCTGAAGAATTAAACATAGTAATTTTGATAGACGGGTGCAGGCCTTAAAAATAGATAAGACCTATGAGGCTCTAAAAGAGATTATTCTGCTGGAGGGGTTTAAAAACTCACTTCCAGAGATGATGAGAATTCATGTGGATAAACAGAAAGTTCAAGAAGTGAGAAGAGCAGCAGAGATGGCAGATGAATATGCATTTGTGTACAAGGCAAAGTTTAGCTTCTGGCAAGAATTGTATCCTATGAGGGATAGAAATTGGGAGAAGGGGAGATCCTACACTACAAAACAAAGGATAAAGACTACTAGTGATAGTTTACCACAGATTAAAAAAGCAGCCCAAGAGGGTGAAAAGGAGATGAAAGGCCTCACTTGTTTCCACTGTGGTAAACTGGGACATGTAAAGTCACAGTGCTGGTCAGTAAAGAAAGGCACTGTGGAAAAGATGTGGAGACAATAAAAGATATGTTGATGCATACACAGAAAAGGAGTCAGAGAATATTCCTGAGGGTTATTATCTGAAAGATAGAACTCTAAGATGAAAATGGAGACCATGGCAGGTTAGTGCAGAGAAGAAATGGGCAGAAGTGCACCAGATTGTGTTGCAGGTAGCATGCAGACAGGAAATGTAACAGGTAGCACATGAATTACCAGTCAGAGGTCTCCTAGTTGTAAGGAAGACTCAAGCTAAGGTACAAAAGCATTTCTATTGGTCTGGACTGCATAAGGATGTGGTTAACTTTTGCCATACATTGTCATTCATGCTAAATGGTAGGTAAGCCACAGGCAGTCCTAGAACCAGCACTTTTGTTGCCAATTCCCACATTCAAAGAACCTTTCAAGCGGGTTATAATTGACTGTGTAGGTCCTGGCCCAAAATCTAAAAGTGGGAACCAAAACTTGCTAACCGTAACGAATATCTACCAGATTTCTGAAGGCAATTCCATTACTGAGTATTAAGTCAAAAAGAGTGGTAGAGAAGAGTTAATAGCATTCTTAATGCGGCATGGACTACCCAGAGAGATTCAGACCATGTGTCTGTTTTTATTGTTAGGCTGTTTAAGGATGTCATGGATATCTTAGGCATATAGCACTTTAAATCAATGGTGTATCATCCAGAATCCCAAGGAGTTTTGGAAAGCTGACATCAGATTCTGAAGACCATGTTAAGAGCATACTTTCAAGATTACTCGAATGACTGGGATAAAGATATCCCATTCATATTGTTTGCCATTAGAGATGCCCCAAATGAATCTACTCAGTTTACTCCCTTTGAGTTAATATTCGGACATGAAGTAAGAGGGCCTTTGAAATTCATTGAAGATAAATTGACAGGTCCAAAGTCAGAGATCTCACACTTGCTTATGTATCGGAGGTGAGGGAGAGATTAAATTGGGTAAGTGAGTTAAACAGCACCTGAAGTGGGCACAGCATAGAATGAAGTAGGTGGCAGACAAAAACTCTGGAATTCAGACATTTTCCCATGGGAGGATGTCATATTATATTCTTACCAATGATAGGAGATCCCTTCAAAGCCAGGTTTAGTGGTCCCTATCAAATTGAGAAAAACTTGAGTCAGGTAAACTATCTGGTAAAATTGCCTGACATCGATAAAGATAGCATCGAACTGGTTCAGAGCAAGTGGAGTTCGCCAATTGTGTTAGTTCCCAAACCTGACTGGACTCAACGATTTTGTGTGGACTATCAGAAGGTCAATGCAAATACCAAGATTGGAGGACTGTATAGAGAAAGTTGGACAGGCCAATTACATCACAAAGGTGGACTTACTGTGTGGTCATTGGCAGGTAATTTTATCAGAGAAAGCAAAAGAAGTTTCTGCGTTTGTAACCCCAAATGGTCTATATCAATTCAAAGTGATGCCGTTTGGAATAAAGAATGCACCAGCCACATTCCAAAGACTCATGAACAGAGGTATGGCTGAGTTAACAAACTGTGCAGTCTATGTGGATGATGTAGTGATCTTTAGTGAGTCATGGAAACATCACATGGTACAATTGGCAGTGATGTTTGAATAATTAAGAGAAGCAAAACTAGTAAAAAACTTAAAGAAAACAGAATTCACGAAGGCAGAGGTGATGTTCTTGGGATATAACATCGGTCATGGAAGGTTGAAGGTCATAGAAGGAACGCAAAGATGAAGGCCATCGAGGAATTTCCATGATCAATCTTGAAGAAAGAGGTGCTTCAATTTTTGGGACTAAGTGGATTCTAATGAAAGTTTGTTCCAAACTTCAACAGCATGGTGGCACCACTAACAGATTTACTGAAGAAGAACACAAATCTTTGGTGGACAGAACAATATCAGGAGGCATTTGACAATTTAAAAACAATATGAACAACCACCCCAGTTTTAGCTACATCAATTTTTTGAAATGCTTTAAAGTTGCAATCAATGCTTGTGAGAGAGGCGTTGGATGTGTACTGCTACAGTCAGATTATGATGGAATTGAATGGAGAGTTGGTTACTTTTCAAAGAAACTCAACACCCTCCAGAGAAAATAACTCTACCATTGAAAAGGAAATATTGAGTTTGGTACTGGCCTTACAACATTTTCATGTTTATGTGTTATGATATGGGGTAAACCCCTCTGCTAATTTAAACCAACAACACAGAAAAGATTCACCCCGTACTGTAATCTGTTAAAATTCAAGAGGTAAAGAACTATCCCAAAATTCACTATTGAAAGTAAAAATTAACAATTTTATTTCTTTATATCTAACAGAGAATATTAACTAACAACTATTTACAATTCTTTTCTCTTAACCCTATCTTTTACCTCCCCCTCTACAATGCTGGTCTGATTTTTTAAAAAAATCCTGATTCCGATTTACAAAAGAAAATTAATCACGTTTCATAACCAGCCAGCTTCGCTGAGTTTCCTCTGTAGATTTTTCTCTGTAGATTCTCTCTCCAAGTCAGTTTCTATGTTCTGCTGTACAAACTTCTTTAACAGACAGGTACTTTTATGAGCGCTCTTAAACTAGCAGCTGACCTCTGTTGGTCTTTTGATAGTTCTCTCTCAACTGTTCAAACATATTCAGTTTTATACCCCCAAAACATTGGATTTTTTCATTGTTTTTAATATTATCAAACCATTAAATTCAAACTTGATTGGAGTTTGGGATATTTGGTCATAATTTAAACTGATTGGCCAAATTTGAATTTGTTTTTGTCTCATGGCAACGTAGCTACATTGTTACCTTGTTCTGGACTCTGTGTGCTTCTCTAAGTCTTTGCTAGCTTTTCAACTCTCTTAAGGGTACTGTACCCCTACACCTTCATAACATATGTGATGAACATTGTGTCGGAGACAGTTGTGTACACAGATCACAATGCTTTTACATTCTTGGAATGATTTAAAGGCAAGTATATGAGACTATTTCATTGGAGTCTTATGTTATAGAGTTTTAATTTACAAATTATGCATGTTTCAGGTCATAAGAATGTGATAGCAGATGCATTATCGTGGATTTAATGGTAAAATATAGATAAGATTGAACAGATACCAATGTTATATATATATATGTGTGGAAATTAATATGAACTTAGATTAATGTCCTATGTATTTCTTTGTAATGGGGTCAAGAATTAGAAAAATATAAAGCCATCTTTTCATTATGATGGTTCATTTTTTCTGAGAGGTATATAGGTATCTGGATGGGTATATGAATAGGAAGGGTTTAGAGGGATATGGCCAAGTGCTGGCAAATGGAACTAGATTAGGTTAGGATAACTGGGTGGCATGGACGAGTTGGACCAAAGGCACTGTTTCTGTATTGTACATCTCTACGACTCTCTGATTGGTTAAATTCGAATGGTTGTCAACATAGCAACCAAAACTCAGGTACTTGTTTCACAGCTAAATGTTACATATTTTCAATTTTCCAATACACTCTGAGACTGCTAGTCAGTCACATCACAGGTGCCTGCAAGCTCTCAGTGCAAAACAGCTTTCACTCTCTCTTAAAGGTATAGTATACACCTTCAACTTCATAACCACCTTGCCCCTGAAGAAAAAACCATCATAATGAAAAGGTGGGTTCATTTTTTTTTCTAATTCTTATCCCCATTATAGTGAAATGCATAGGACATTAAGCTAAGTTCATATTAATTTCTGCACATATATCAGTTTATGCTCCAGGATATTAAACCCAATCCATTTTGAATTCACTGTTTTGCTAACATCGAACTAATGAGATGATCCGATATTTGGGGTATAAAGAATCAGGTATTTTGAGAGTTAGTCAGAAAGTAACTGCCATTGAGAGACTGCCACTCAAAACACTTTCTATCAAAGGTACCTTTTCCATATGAAACATCTTTGCAGCAAAAGACCGAAGATGACCCAGGTAACTGAAAGAAGACAAACATTGACAACAACATCAGCTGGCTGATTTTGAAATTCAGTTGATATAATTTTAATACAGGCTTTTATTGGAATAGAACACTGTTATAGAGTTAGAGATAGATAACAAATCTTTAAGAGAAAGGAGGCTTAGAGTTGTAAATAATAGTTGTTTAATGTTCACATTTAGGATTAAAGAATAAATTGATACTTTTTCTTTAAATAGTGGAATTTGAGAGTTCTGTCACTCATACTTTAACAGATTACAAGGGGAGGTGAGCCCTTCTGGGTGTTTGGTTTCATTAGCTGAAGGATTCATCACTGTTGTAACACATGTGAAAACTCCAGGTCTTATACTCAATGAAGTTTAGAAGGATGAGGGCAGATCTAATTGAAACATACAGAATACTGAATGGCTTGAACAGAGTTGATGTTGGGAAGATGTTTCCATTAGTAGGGAAGACTAGTACCCAAGGGCACAGCCTTAGAATAATGAGATGATCTTTCAGAATGGAGATAAGGAGAAACGTCTTCAGCCAGAGAGTGGAGAATCTATGGAATTCATTGTCACAGAAGGATATGGAGGCCAAGTCGTTGAGTATATTTTAGACTGAAATAGACAGGGTCTTGAGTATCAAGGGGATTAAGGATTATGGGGAGAAAGCAGGAGAATGAGGTTGAGAAACCTATCAGCCATGATTGAATGGCAGGGCAAACTTGATGGGCTGAATGGCCTAATTTCTGCTCCTATGTCTTATGGTCTTAGGCCAGCCTAGTTCAAGATTGCTACTTGGATTAAACCACTCTCGTTTGTAAAGAATGCCCTGGACTGTAGGAAGAAGACAAATGACTTTTTCCACTTTGCCAGCATTTTCTCTAAGATACCTCAAACTTATTCTATCTGTGACACTATACCCACCCTCCACCAAGGCTTATGCTCTCCCTATCTCACTTCTGACCTCATTCACCCACCACCATCACTTGATTGGCACTGCATATACAAACATTCACTTGTTCCACCATTGATATTGTGTACCATCTACAAGACATACTGCAAAATTTACCAAGTTTCGTTGGACAGCATCTTTCAAACCCACAACCACTAACATCTGGAGCAATAGGCATCAAATACATGGGGAGTAGCACCACTTGCAAGTTCTCAGCTAAGCCATTCACCATCCTGGCTTGAAAATATATCATCATTCCTTCAGTGTTGCTGGGTCAAAGTCCTGTTACTGCCTCCCTAATGGCATTGTGGTTGTACCTACAGCAAATGGACTGCAGTGGTTCAAGAAAGCACCTCACCACCACCTTAGTGAAGGCAGCTAGAGATGGGAAATAAATATTGGCCCAGACAACAATGCCCACATCCCATTAATTGAAAACTAACTCTCATCTCTTTGTGTTGCCTAATAATTGACTCTGGACACCTCCCACCTACACCAACAGTAACAGCTATACCACACAAATTTATCTTTCTTTAATACTTGCCTCTTTCTCAGTCCAAGAAAAATTGGCTACAACAAGGTAGAAAAACTGAAGAAGGGTAAAAACAATGACTGTAGATGCTGGAGATTCCCCTGGCCTCGGAATCTACTCAGACGCCATTAGCATGCGGCTGATGCTGCTGCCACCCCCACGCTGATTGATGATGTCACTTCCCCCCCCATCATGGCAACTCCCACAACCACTTCCACCCCTCACAATTCCTCATGCAACACATGTGACATCACTTCCGCCCTTCACATCATCGCTGATGCCACATGCTCAGTGACTTCCGCCACCCCTACTGCTGTGGTCACCACCACTTCCACCCCCACCAGCGCCATTCTGCTGACATGCCCCCCACAGTCACTATCCCCACCCCCCAGAACCCCGAGGGGAACACTACCCCTGCTCATGACTCCACCCCCATTCCCCC
>NC_057719.1:29823099-29855876 GCF_004010195.1 Chiloscyllium plagiosum
GAACACTTCAACCCCAGGGCATCAATGTGGACTTCAACAGTTTCCTCATTTCCCCTTCTCCCACCTCACCCTAGCTTCAAACTTCCAGTTCAGCACTGTCCCCATGACTTATCCGGACTTGTCCTACCTGCTTATCTCCTTTTCCACCTATCCACTCCACCCTCTCCTCCCTGACCTATCACCTTCATCCCCTCCCCCACTCACCCATTGTACTCTATGCTATTTTCTCCCCACCCTCCTCTAGCTTATCTCTCCACACTTCAGGCTCACTGCCTTTATTCCTGATGAAGGGCTTTTGCCCGAAACGTCGATTTTGAAGCTCCTTGGATGCTGCCTAAACTGAAGAAGGGTGGTGAGTTACCCAACAATGGGCTTGGTTACATTCACATTCCCGATGAAGAACCTATGCCCAAAATGCTGATTCTCCTGCTCCTCAGATGCTGCCTGATCTGCTATGCTTTTCCAGTGCCACAGTTTTGAACATTGGGCTTGGTTAGCAAGGCTAGATCACATGAAATATAGAGAGAACTCACCATTTGGATACAGAACTAGCTTGAAGGTAGAAGAAAGATGGTGGTGGGGAGGATTGCTTTCCAGACCGGAGGCCTGTGACCAGTGGTGTGCCACAAGAATCAGTGTCGAGTCCACTGCTTTTCATTATTTAAATTAATGACTTGAATGTGACTATAGGAGATATAGTTAGTAAGTTTGCAGATGACACCAAAATTAGAGGTGTAGAGGACAGTGGAGAAGGTGACCACAGATTACAACAGGATCTTGATCAGGTGGGCCAATGGGCTGAGGTGTGGCAGATGGAGTTTAACTTAGATAAATGTGAGGTGTTGCCTTTCGGAAAAACAAATCACGACAGGACTTAAACACTTAATGGAAAGGTCCTGGGGAGTGTTGCTGTACAAAGAGACCTTGGAATGCAAGTTCATAGTTCCTCGAAAGTAGAGTCACAGGTAGACAAGATAGTGAAGAAAGGGTTTGGTTTGCTTTCCTTTATTGGTCACAGTATTAAGTACAGGAGTTGAGGTCTTGTTGCAGCTGTACAGAGCATTGGTTAGGCCACTTTTGGACTATTGTGTGCAATTCTGGTCTCCCTCCTGTGGAAGAATGTTGTGAAATTTGAACAGGCTCAGAAAAGATTTACAAATATCTTGCCAGGGTTAAAGGGTTTGAGCTATAGAGAGAAACTGAATAGGCTAGGGCTGTTTTCCTGGAGCATCAGAGGCTGAGGGGTGACCTTATAGAGGTTCATAAAGTCATGAGGGACATGGATAAGGTAAATAAACAAGGTATTTTCCCTGGGGTGGGGGAATCCAGAACTAGAGGGCATAGGTTTAGGGTGAAAGGGGAAAGATACAAAAGGGACCTAAGGGGCAACCTTTTCTCACAGAGGATGGTTCATGTATGGAATGGTCTTCCAGAGGAAGAGGTGGAGGCTGGTACAATTACAACATTTAGAAGGCATTTGGAAGGGTTCAGAGGGATATGGGTCAAGTGCTGGAAAATGGGACTAGATTAATTTAGGACATCTGGTCGGCATGGATGAGTTGGATCAAAGGGTCAGTTTCCGTGCTGTACATCTCTGTTACTCCTCATACCCTATGTAGATAATACTGACTCTGACCAGTGGGAGTGGCTGACTGACCCTGTCCAAGGGCCTGGACTGTTTTCGAGTCTGTCTTTGACCTACTGGCATCCATTGAACAAAGGCTATCTCCATTGACTGACAACCATGTCAAGTTTCCTGGCCTTTGTATCTGCACTAAATGGCAAGACAAGACAAGAGTAATATGCGCCTGGTATCGCTGGCTGAGGGCCATGATGCAAAAAGACAAGGCAAGAATACTTTCACTAGGGTCAAAGTGAATGAGTACTACGACACTAAGAGAGGAGCCTGGTGATGCAGCTTGGTCCAGTCCATGACCTGGCTGTCTGTGTCCTTAAGTGCAAACTGACCTTGCATCAGCATAACCATGACAGTTGCCAGCACAGCACTGAAGTGCAAAACATCCTTTGGTGGAACAGAGATGTACCATAAGTGTTCATAGGGCAGGCACATGTCAAAGGCCAATGTAGATTTGCGATGCATGGAGCCAGTGCCCATGGAATATACCATGAGATGTTGATGCCCAGTGTCCAACATGGAAGTCCTTTAGAGAAAATGGCGAGGTACTCGCTCTGATTTTCATTCCGAGTTTTCACATCTAGCTTGTCTGCTAAAACAGGAAGCTGAATATTAATCAGGCAAGTTGAGCTGTTAGAAAGGTGTTTGAAAAGCAATAAGCCTCCTCTAATTGGCAACTCACCACTACCGAGCAAGAAAATTGTCACTTGTCAAAAGCATAAATATGGGACAAGGTGTTCCCACCATCAAAATCAGCATCACCTGACTTCTGCCACAAATCTCAATGTAGTCCATATCACTTAGAGTCCTGTAAGATTCAATCCTTAATGTTAGATGAAATTTAAGCTTGATGAATACTTAGAATGAGGTTGAGTTTATCACCTGTTTTCAAAGCATTGTTTGCCTGTCATTGCTTTTTCCACAGGTCTTCCTTTTTGTCCCAATTTCAAAAAGATTGGAGCAAAAAGTATGTGCATCGACCAAAAATATCCAATTAAGATTATAAGAGGGATCACTGTTATGTCTTTATATTACAAAATGAACATCTACTGTAAGATACTAGGACTACTTGATGCAATGAGTACTACTATGTCTTGGCAACTCTAAAGCAGGAACCTAACTTGTAACAATTCTTCCTAGGAATTTGATATGTGGAAAATTGTCTATTATGCACTTTATAGTACTGAAAAAGTAGTTTTGTGATTGTAAAATAGCTTTTAACCTTGCCAAGAATTTGTTTCAAGATTTTCTTAAGTATTAAAAGTTACAGGTAGCAGACTTACAGCTAGAGCATATAAACTGTTGCCATCAAAACATTACTGCAATTCTTTTCAAAGTATTGGAATTTCTGAGACTTTGAAGCAGTACTCCAAATTATTTGTTGAAGTTGTTCAAGTTCTTTCAAATCACTCCATCTACTAAAAAAATCCAGAGTTAAGGTTTTAGAAGGCACTGCATACAGGGACCATGCACTGTTGTTTATTTCTTGTATTTTGCCAGAAGGGAAATAATTTGAGGAATTTAAAAAAATTACAGTAGTGTTGTACCATTGTCTCTCGCCTACGCATTAGACTTTCTGGCACCAATCAGAAAAAATTGTTTGAAATAGCTTTCATTTCTATTAAGCATTTTGTATAATGGTCTTTCTTTTGAGGGTAGTAAATGGCAAGCTTCTAACTTTAGCAAATCTTTACATTTTGTGTTTAATTTCTTCAATTTCTTAAATGGAATATACTGGCATTATGCTACTGTTTTTTTATGCAGGTACACGTAATTGTCCATACTTAATGATTTACTGCATTAAGCTTGATCAATAAAGTTTTTCATTTTTCAAAATTTATTTTTTGAAGATGTCTGAAATAATATTTTTATCTACTTTTCTATTCTTATCAAGATTTAGTGTATTTGATCTCATTATAAAGATTATCATTTATCTGATTAAAAGTCACACAACACCAGGCTATGTTCCAACAGGTTTATTTGGAACACAAGCTTTTGGACCGCTGCTCCTTCATCAGGTGGTTGCGGAGTATAAGATTGTCGGACATAGAATTTATAGCAAATGTTTACAGTGTGATGTAACTGTAATTGTATATTGAAAAAGACCTGGATTATTTGTGAAATCTCTCATCTTTTCAAATGAACATGTTGGTTTCATTTCTTTCATATGTAAAATTACAGACTTTTCTTAAAGTTACATTCTCAAGTGAACTTATACTCCTCAACCACCTGATGAAGGAGCAGCGCTCCGAAAACTAGTGCTTCCAAATAAATCTGTTGGACAAAACCTGATGTTGTGTGACTTTTAACTTTGTACATCCCAGTCCAACACTGACACCTCCAAATCATTGATTTGATGCATCTACCTTTTACTCTTTTTGATTTAGATAGCCATCAATATAAATTGTATTCTAAATATCATCTCAATATGAGTACAGTCCTTGCCAATAAGGAGCTTCTCTGTTCTGAAGTGCTTCAGTATTTGAACTAGAAAAGCTTTAGGGAGGGGAGGTCTTCATCAACCCCTTTCAGGATTAGAGCTAATTTATGTGACTGGTTTAGTGGTTTTTTTTGTTTAGCAAACGTAATCTACCTGTTCACTTCATAGTCCGTAAAACAGTAGCATTCACATTTTGTTCCCTTCCCCTGTATAATTTTGCAGACCTCTTGGATTTTCTTTCTAAGAATTACATTATAAATCTTGATGTCAGTGTTCTCGGATTGGGCGTGTACTCCAAATAAACTACTTCAAGGTTTTCCTGTATATAATCAAAATTATTTGTTGAAGTTGTTCATGTGCACATGAAAAATTAGAAGACCTCTGAAGGCAAACGGTATTGGTCCTCTTTGTTACACTTTCTACTAAGGTGTGCAGGGAGGGAACACTAACATAGACAAAGGGAGCTATAAAGTGGCGTCACGTAGAAGCTATACTCCGGTCAAAATTCCTCAAATCTCAATGGGTGCGGCATAAATATATGTGAATGATTAAAACCTAAAAGCTACTTTTCATTCCCAAGGCGGGAGACGTGGGACGTTAAATAAAATATGATCACTCAGACATCGGTTAGGCATGTGAATACAGATCAGATACAGGTTCTAAATAATTCATTATATGGACAACTTGCAGCGACTACAGGGTGTAATGTTCAAGATATTTTAGAAATAGTCAACACTTTCAATGTTCCAATATATGTTTTTAAACTTGGAATGGTGGTAATATTATTGATTCATTTCTGGCATATAAATATTTACGTTCAGCTGTAATCAGAATGATTCCCATCAGCCACTTCAATCTTTAAGTTCATCCTCCCACAGCTGACGTCAGGGTAGAAACACTGAACCAAACAAGCCATTTTCACATGCGTACAGGCTTCAGAGTGAGAGGCGGGGAGGAGCAGTGAAAACAGTTGCACAAAGAGAGAAGTTCTTGAAAAAAAAATCTGGGACCTCTTCATAGTCCATCCATCCATCATGGCGAGCAATCCTTTCGTTCAGCCGTTTGCAAAGGGACAGTGGGGCGAGGGCGAGGAGTTTGAGCAGACAGATCGTGGTGTAGGTGTCAGTCCGCAGGCGGGGGCGGCTTTTGGTGGAGGGGATGCAGTTGCAGCAGCCGAGAGCTGGCGAGCTGGGTTGGAGCAGCCCCTCATACCAGACTCCAGGGGACAGCCTGTTACCAAGGCAACTGCATCCGCAGGTAAGGTGGGGCGGGTGGACCGACTGCAGATATGCTTTGGAATCGTATTAAGCCCTAGATGCGCCCGTATACTCAGTCTCACCGAATTTTTTAAAGGGTCGATTATGTCGCTTTTGAAAGCCGTAATTAGTAAAAAAAAAACACTTTTATTAATGTCAATTTGCTGTTTGAAATTTCAACTTCTAAAATAATGGACATGCCGAATGTAATCTTTATGTACTTTTAATATTGCAGACGCATTTTGCCTTGCCTGTTAGAAATTGGCACGATTCACAGGATTCTTTGTTAAAAATGTTGGCACTAATCCTGAGTCTGATTTTTAGAAGAGGCTGAAGTAGGTTTGACTCCTGTTTGAAACAAGTTCTTAAGTTGTGGCATCTGACGAATCTTTATCGTATTGATGGCAACCTTTGAATTAGTTAATTGTTGGGATTTTTTTTACAGATGCAGACAGTGTTTTAAATTTAACTGTGAATAGAAGGAAGGCAGTGGCGTAGTGGTATTGTCAGTGGACTGGTAATCCAGAATCTCAGATTTGCATCTCACCATGAATTGAAATTTCACTAACATTCTTAAATAAAGGTCCCTCTGTTTGACTTGTGAACTTTCAGGATATTATCACCTGGTCTGGCCAAAATCTGACTTCATAGCATTTGTTTGATTCTTGTTGGATGGGCAATAAATCAAATTAGTATAAAATTAGTTGTTCTTAGAATCACAGAATTATTATAGTGCAGAAGGAGGTTATTTAGCCCATTGTGCTTTACCAGCTCTACTGTCTCTTTATAATCTCCTGCCTTTTGCCCAGATACTTGCTCATCATTATTATCTGAAAATACATCCAATGCTTTGTCGAATGCCTCAATTGAATCTGCCTCCACGATGTTTCCAGGCAGTGCATTGCATAACAGTGAACAAGTTTTTTTCTAATGTCAACTTTACTTTGTTTGAACATCTCCTTATATCTATAAATTTTCCTTTCAGTTTTGTTTCTATTACAAGTGGAAACAACTTCACACTATTTACTCTGTCAACCCCACTCATGATTTTGAAGTCCTAAATCCGACCCCCTTCAGCCTTGTTCACTCCAGGAAGAACAATCACACCCTCTTCAATCTATCCTTGTAGCTGATGCTTCTCATTCCTGGAATCATTCTAGTGAATTGCTTCTACTCTCTCTCCAGTGCACTCCATGTTTCCTATAATGTGGCTTTCACACCTGTATACAGTCACCTGCTGTGGTCTAACAAATGTCCTGAATAAGTTCAACATTACTCCCTTAGTTTAGTACTTTGTGCCCCTAGAGGACTATGCTGTATTGTCTTCACATGCCCTGCCACCTTCAATGATCTGTACACATATATAGCCAGGTCTGTATGCTCTAATACCTGCTTTGTGCCCTATATTTTATATTGTCTTTGTGTTCTTATGATCAAAGCTCAGCACCATACATTTCTCTGCCTTGAACCTTACTTGCCCAATCCACCAACTTGTCAATGTTCTTTTGGAGTTCCACAATATTGTCCTCACTATTTTCAGTTCAACAAATTTTAGTGTCATCTGCAAACTTTGAAATTGTCCTCTGCACAACAAGATTCAGATCATTGATATATATTAATCAAAAAATGTTGCTGGGTCAAAATCCTGGAATTCTCTCTCCAAGGACATTGTGGGACCACCTACTGAGGATGCTCAAGAAGGCAGGACAGAAGTGGGTACTACAGATGTTGGAGGTCAGAGTCAAGATTAGAGTGGTGCTGGAGAAGCACAGCAAATCAGGCAGCATCCGAGGAGCAGGAAAATCGACATTTTGGGCAAAAGCCCTTCATCATACTCAAGAAGGTACCTCACTACAACCTTCTCAAGGGCAACTCAGGACAGGCAATAAATGTTGGCCAGCCAGTGATGCCCACGTCCCAAGAGTGAATTGAAAAAATTGAAATTGAAATGCACTGGTTATTGGAGCTTGGTTAATTGAAATTAATTGTTGCTTTGAAAATGACATTTCGGGTCCGTAGGACTTTTGAGTAAATATGCAATGTAGGCTGTTTATAAAGTTAAAGAATCACTTCATTTAGTGGGGAAGTCCTTTGTTGTTAGTTAGTTGAGGGAAAAAATGATGAATATTTCAAGTGTCAGATGAATCCCACATTGCAATCTTGAATGCAGACATTTAAAATATTCATTGCTCACAAAATGCCATTTTCTGTTTATTGATTGTATGGCTCAGTAGGGAAACAACTTGAAGTTGGCACTAAATGTGTATGCTTCAGCATTTTGAAGTAAGTGCATTTTATAATTTAGTAAACCACAGTCAATGTAGTTTCAGAAGAAAGTGATCATGTCACATTGCTTTATTTTGAGGAACTGGAATTTTGAGGTTAATTTTCCAAATCTAGTTTGGAAAGCCCGAAAATGTAATGACCCTTGACTTCTAAAAGGAATATGACACAATTGCAAGCACAATCTATTTTTGAAGTTTAAAATTTAGAGCAAATCCTGCAAATAATTTTTTAAAATTAAAGCATAGAAAGCAGTAATTTGCTCATTAGAGTAAGTGGTAGTCGCTAAGGATTATTGCAACCCTATTATTTGAAATGCAAGTTAAGGTTTATATTCAGAATATTGGAGCGCATTAATCAAACCACTTTAGAAGAGCCAGCAGAGAAGGCAGTTCAGGCTAATATTAATCAAAATATGCAAGTGATTGGAACAACGGAAATCTACAACTACAGATTCACCACAACAACTCACCAAGGCTTCTTAGAGAGCAATTTCAAAACCCATGACTTCCATAACTTAGAAAGACAAGGGCAGCAGAAAAGTGGGAATGCTACTACCAGAAGTTCCCCTCCAAGCCACACACCAACCTGATTTGAGACTGCATTGATGTTCCTTCACTGTTACTACATTAAAAGCCTGAGAGCTCCCTCCCTAACAGCACAGTGGGAGTGCCCACATTACGTGGACGGAAGTATTTCAGAAAAGTGGAGTCACCTTCTCAAGGATAAGCATTAAGTGTTGTCCTAGACAGTAATACCCATATCTTGTGAATTAATTAAAATATGTGGTTTAATGCATACAAGCGCAAGGAACTGTGGTTAAAAACAAACTGCTGGAAATACTCAGCAGGTCTAACAGCATCTGTGAAGAGAGAGAAACTTACCGGGGTAATTTAAGATTTGAGTGGAATATGACCCTCCTTCAGAATTTGCATACAGTTTTCTTTTTCAGTTTACATTGAACATGACTCGAGCAGCAAATGAAGATTTTCAAGCTCTGCTTACCGTAGCCAAACTGATAGTGGTATGGTAAATTATTTCCAGTCAAAACCTAAGGACAGCACAAAAAAATGTTTAGAGATATCCCACAGAGTTGATCCCTTGGGCTATTTCAGCCTTTAAAGGATATTTTGCAGAGATCTATTAATAGAGTAATTGTACACTAAACACGGAGCTAAATACTACTTTATATTAAACTATGATATTAGAAGAAGCAGACATCTCTTAAACTGAGAAACATAAAACTCACTGACAATAATTGCAATGTATTAAAAACTTTCACATAAGATTAGTAGAGGCAACAATCAGGTATTGTTTGAGGAAATGTTGAGTGTTATAATGTTGGACCTTATGATTTTTCAAAAAGGATGTTCTCAGACTGGACAAATGATCTTTCTCGGCAATATCTGCTTCTAAGCAAAACTGTTTTTTTTTGTAATGTTTGTCATAGAGCAAATCAATGTAGTTTGAGGTTTTGTCCTTAATCATGGATCAACTGACATTGTCTAATTCATTCTGTACATTCTTTGCTCTTTGGTCCATCATTTATCCTTTCAAGTCAAAACAAAAAAAATTCTTACTTGAATGGGAGAGTGTTGTATGTTTCTTTGGGAGATACCCTGGAATTTATTCTGGTATGCTGACCCATTATGAGTAGTATAACTGATTATCCAAACAATTTTAAAATGAATCTTCCTTGCTGTTTCTCAAAAACACTTAACTTGGTTTTTAGTTCCTATAATAATTATTTGTGCAGAGTGTTTTGGTTACAGTGGGCATTAACATGTATGTCATTTTTTGTATTGATAGTACTGCACAATAACTAAGGCTGTTCAGTCTTTCATAAATGACTAAACACAATTAAAACAAAAGTGTTGAGATACTTGTTACCCTGCTACTCATTGATTCATTATGAAGTCTCATGAAAGGACATAGATTTGCATTTGGATACATCTGACATTCTGTCTTTGAAACATAATTCCTGGTGAATTTGAACATTGAATTATGCTGTGTTACCTTTCAGAAGCTGCAATGCTCAATGTAGATCAAGATGCTTATGTTAGATCTTTAGTGTAGATAAAACCTAGTTATAAGTATTTCTACATTATATTTAATGAAGATAAATAATATACTTGCTGCTAAGTGAGTTTAGAAACACAGCATTTCTCACCTAATGAACAGGAATTGCTGTAAGAATTGTTGGGAAAGGAGTGAATTTGAACTACTTTGAACTCAATCAAGCATCCTTTAAAACTTTACTGGTACATTAGGAAATCTGGAACGTAATGTGATACTTTTTTTGATGCTTCACTCATTTCCTACCTTGTATAGTAAACCAAAATCTGGGCTTATTGGGGGTTGTGCAATATGAAGGAGTGTAAAGCAGTGAACTTACTCAATGTTATGGATCCTTCACAATTGCTGCAGGTGTAATAATAAATGGTTTGTGGTTTGTAGCAATAACTTTCACTTATTTAGTGTCTTTAATGAAGTAAAGTACCCCCAATGCATTTTGATGAAATTTAGTTCGGCATATTTAGTGGGGTGGCATGGTGGCTCCGTGGTTAGCATTGCTGCCTCGCAGCGTCAGGGACCCGGATTCAATTCCAGCCTCGGGTGACTGTGCAAACTCCACGCAAACAGTCACCCATATTTGCGTGGGTTTCCTCCGGGTGCTCCGGTTTCCTCCCACACTCCAGAGATGTACAGGTCAAGTGAACTGGCCATGCTAAATTGCCCACAATGATAGGTGCATGAGTAGGGGAATGGGTCTGGGTGGGTTGCTCTTCGGAGGGTCGGTGTGGACTTGTTGGACCAAAGGGCTTGTTTACACACTGTAGGGAATCTAAATAAATAAAAAATAAAATATACTAAGTCAAAAAATGTATTTGGAGGGCTTATCAAAACTTGGTGAAACGTTGCTTTTAAGAAAGGTCTTAAAGCAGCAGAGTACTTTGAGAAATAGACTGGTTTAGGTTTGAGAGTTCAATCCAAAATGTAGATGGCTAAGGGTAGAGTGTAAGCTAGGGTTAGTGATCACAACATGGTAACATTTCATATTCAGTTTGAGAGACAACAACTTCAGTCTCAAACAGTGTCCATAATTTAAATAAAGGGTAATTACAGACCTATGAAAAAACATTGTCAAAAGTGTACAATGTTAAAAATCACACAATACCAGGTTATAGTCCAACAGGTTTAATTGGAAGCACTAGCTTTCAGAGCGCCACTCCTTCATCAGATGGTTGTGGAGGACTACAACCTGGTGTTGTGTGATTTTTTTTTTTAACTTTGTACACCCCAGTCCAACACCGGCATCTCCAAATCTTGTCAAAAGTGAGCTGGGAAAATAGATTAAGGGGAAGGAAGGCAAGTAGATGAACAATGACAGATATTGATCAGGTATTTCCTAACACCTCAGGAAGTTCTATTTCTGATCAAAAGAAGGACTTCATGAGAAGGATGAAACCTATTGTTAACAAAGTTGATCAAGGAAGAAATCGAATCCAAAAACTAAGGCATAAAAACAGCAACAAACCAGCTAGAATTAATTCAACATAAAATCACTACAGTGCAGACAGAGGCCAGTTGGCCCATCAAGGCTGCACTGACCCTCTGAAGAGTATCCCAATCAGATCCACCCCCACTCCATCCCCATCCCTGTAACCTTGCATTTACCATGGCTAAATCACTACCTGTCACGTCCCTGGACATTATCAGAAAATTTAATATGGCCACCTAACCTGCAAATGTTGGACTGTGGGAGGAAACTGGAGCTCCTGGCGGAAAGTCACTTAACTTTTTTTCAGGTTGGAAAGACAGGAATAATGGAGTATTACAAGGATCAATCTAATTATTTACTATCTATATCAGTGACTTTGAGGAGGGGGCAATGTATTCAAATTTGCTTTCGATACAAAAGTAATTAGGAGAGCGTGTTATGAGAAGGGCATAAAAAAATCAGTAATTGGATATTGCTAGTTTGAGTGCATGGGCAAAAGCCTGGCAAATGAAATTTCATGTAGGAGAGTATGAGATCATAAATTTTGGTATGAAGAATCAAAAAGCAGATGATTATTTAAATGAGACTCCATAAAAGTACAACACAGATCTGGATATTTTATGTATGGAACACAAACGTTAGCATGCAAATACAGCAAGTAATCAAAAAGTCAAATGGAATTTTGGCCTTTATTGCTCGGGATTTGGAGTTTATAAACAGTCAAGGGTGTTGGTGTGATCGCACCTGGAATACTGTGTACAGAATATAATGGCATTGGATGGAGTTCAAAATAGATTAAGTAACTAGGCTGATTCCTGGGATGAAGGGGCTGACTTATCAGGACTGCTAAACAAGTTAGGCCTGTATTCATTAGAATTTAGAAGAATGAGATGTGATGAATGAGATCTTATTGATACATACAAAATTCTGAAGGGGCTTGACAGGACATATGTTGAAAGACGTTTCCACGATTGGGGGAATCGTGAATTTCACGACATTGATTCAAAACTGATGTGTGAATTAATTTCTTCTCCAAGAGGGTAGTGAATGTCTGGAATTCTCTATCCAACAGTTGTGGAGGCTCAATTACTGAAAATATTTGAAGAGGAAGTATATTTTTGTAATATCGGTTTGGAGGCCATGAGAGTTGGCACTGGGGAGATCAGTCATTACCTTGAAGGGAAGGCTTGACAGGACAAATGTCTTACTCTGCTACAATTTCATATATTTTTATGATGTCAGCTGATGTCATTACTGAACAAATCAGATCGCAGAAAAATATCTGACCTGATAGATGTATAAAAATCTATAGTTTATCTGGTGGTCATTTATTGAAAAATAGTGACCTGAGACTGCAGAGTTCCTTACATATCAGAACAGAAATTAATTTCACAAAATACAAAAAATGAAAAATAAACTTAGAAATAGAACATCACGTTAAAAAAATCTTTAAACACCTTGCAAATCAAAATTTTAATCCATTCACCAACTTTGTCACTTTAAAATTGTCACTGTCATTTCAAATTCAGAAAAAAACGTTCTGTATCAGATCATGCAGCTGATTATCCTCTGTTCTTTTTTGTGAACTGTGAAGTCATCTTGCATGAATATTCACAAAACTGAGAGCTTAGATTTTCTAAACTTTTAATGACCTGAAGATCTCTAACCAAACATTCCTGGTCTGGAAGCTGCACAAAATAAACTTTTCTACTGAGGTAATAATGTACTCCATAAACTGAACTGGTCTACACACCTTTTATAGGACTGAAACTATATTTGCTTCTGACCTTGGTCAGGTCTTCTTTGAAATGCCTCAAAACATTTTTAATCTTTGGGTTTTCTAAGCTGAAATCAGTCCATGATTATCCTGAACCAAAAACAAGCTAATATCCCTCAAACTTTACCTCACTGTCCTAAACCATCACAATAAAAGTCTTCCATTAATATTCCGAGAGCTCCCTGTACTCTGACACATGTACTGGATTAAGTTAAAAATCACACAACACCAGGTTATAGTCCAACAGGTTTAATTGGAAGCACACTAGCTTTTGGAGCGCCGCTCCTTCGTCAGACGGTGCTCCGAAAGCTAGAGTGCTTCCAATTAAACCTGTTGTTGTGTGATTTTTAGCTTTGTACACCCCAGTCCAACATCGGCATCTCCAAATCATGAGTACTGGATTAAGTCATTGTTCATCGAATCATAGAATCCCTACAATTTGGGAACAGGCCATTTGGCCCAATGGAGTCCACATCTCCGAAGAGCATCCCACTCAGACCCCTATCCTATGTCTGTAAACCTGCATTTCCTATGGCTAACCTGCACACCTTTGGACTGGAGGGACTGTCTGACCTAGTTTTTATTTAAGCCCTTCAAAAACGTAACCAAGCATATTTACCACTATTTTAAAATCCAAATTAACCACCTTTTAAGCACAAGTGGAAGAAACAGAGCTCCTGGGGAGAGATTAGAGAACATTACAGAGCTAGTTAGCAACAGGTATGCAATTTAAATTCAAGGATAAGAATCTTCTATTTGGGGTTCATTAACCAGAAGCCATGAAGTAGTAATATAGATAATAAGTGAATGGGACTTGATGCAGGGTACCATACAGGTATAACATTTTGTTAAGTGAACTGATATTTACAGAGAATGAAAGGTAGGAGGTTTAATCAAGAACTTTGAAATACTGTAGTTATGTTTGGAAGCGATAAAGGCCTGATGGACTTGTAGTGGGTGATTATACAGCTGAAATATCACAGCCTTTGTAGTGGGGAGAATATGGACTCAAGATGGGCACATTATCAAACAAAACAATGAGATTATTAATAAATCTTGCTCAATGTGAGACAAAATTCCTGGAGTTTGAGTGGGCCGAAGATGATGTCTTCGTTTTCTAGAAGGTATAATATGAGAAAATTATCCAAAACTGGCATTCACTATATTTGATTAGATTCCCTACAGTGTGGAAACAGGCCCTTTGGCTACACACCACCCCTCCAAAAAGAAACCCACGCAAACACATTCCCCTACCCTATATATACCCCTGACTAAGGCACTTAACACTGTGGGCAATTTAGCATGGCCAATTCACCTGACCTGCACATCTTTGGATTGTGGGAGGCAACCGGAGCACCAGAGCACTTGGAGAATATGCAAACTGCACAGTAACCCGAGGCTAGATTTGAACCTGGGAGCCTGGTGATGTGAGGCAGCAGTGCTAACTGCTGAGCCACCGTGCCGCTCCAGCATTGAGGTAGATCAAGATCAGTAGTAGAGAGGAAGAGCAGGGACTTGTGGAAGCTCATTTTATGTATTCTGATGGTGCCACCAAGCCTCAGTATTTAGATGAAATGAAGAGGCAGCTAAAGTCCCATAGATTTAAGTAGTGACAGAATTGTAGAATTGGTACAGTGACAAAGGAGGCTATTTGGCCCATTGTGCCTGCACTGGCTTATCAAAAAAGTGTGATTCCTTCATGCCAATGTTCCACTTTCTTCCTATACCCTTGTACTCAGTTTCTACCTAAGTAATAATCCAGTGTACCCTTGAATGTGTCACTGGAACCTGCTTCCATATTTCAAGACAGTGCATTTCAAACCCAACTACTCACCATTTAAACATTTATTTTTTTCTCATATCACCCTTGCTTTTTTGCACATCACTTTAATTGCTCATCACTGCAATTCTTTTTGTACAGGTTCAAGCGGGAACAGCTTCCCTCTATCTACTGTATCCAGCCCACCTATCATTTGAAAGCAAATCTCTTCTCCGCTCAAAGGAGAACAGTCCCAATTTGAATCTGTTCTCACATCTGAAATTTCTTATTCCTGGAACAATTCTTATTAAGCACTTCTATACAGTTTGCAGTGTAGTCACATCTTTCCTGTAATGTGGCACCCAGAACTGTACACAATACCCTGACTGAGGTCTACTAAGTGTCTTGTTCAAGTTTACGATCACCTCCTTGCTCTTGTACTCTCTGCCCCTATTGAGAAAGCCAAGAGCACTGTATGCTTTATTAACTACTTTCTCTATCTGTCCTACCACCTTAAATGATTTGTGCACATAAATACCCAGGCCCCTCTGCTCCTGCATTATCTTTAGAAGTTATTTCAGCTGTCAATGTTTTTTTGACCAAAGTGCATCACCTCACATTTGTCTGCATTGAACCTCTACTGCCAACTAATTGCCCATTCCACCATCTTGTCAATGTTCTTTTCAAATTACGCTCTACTCTCTTCACAATTCCAAGTTTCATGTCATCTGCAAATTTTGAAATTGTCCCCTGCACATCAAGATCCAGATTGTGGGCGGCACGGTGGCACAGTGCTGCTTCACAGCGCCTGCGACCCGGGTTCAATTCCCGCCTCAGTCGACTCTCTGTGTGGAGTTTGCACATTCTCTCTGTGTCTGCATGGGTTTCCTCCGGGTGCTCCGGTTTCCTCTCACAATCCAAAAATGTGCAGGTTAGGTGAATTAGCCATACTAAATTGCCCGTAGTGTTTGGTGAAGGGGTAAATGTAGGCGAATGGGTCTGGGTGGGTTACGCTTCGGCGGGTCGGTGTGGACTTGTTGGGCTGAAGGGCCTGTTTCCACACTGTAATTAATCTAATCTAATCTAATCTAATCTAATCTAATCTAATCTAATCTAATCTAATCTAATCTAATCTAATCTAATCTAATCTAATCTAATCATTAATAAGTGTTAGGAAAAGCTAGGGTCCCATTACTGACCTATGGAATTCCACTACACTCCTTCATCCTGCCCCTTCCCATCACTCACAGCAGTGTAATCAGGTTACCTTTGACCTCTCTTTTCATCCCCACCAGCCTTCACATTCAAAGAAGCATTAAACAGCTCCAGCAACAAACACATCCAACATACCAGAGTCCATTCCACAACCACCAACACGACCCCCTTCCTTTATGGCATCTTCCATGTAACCACAGAGGGTGCAAAACCTGCCCCTTTACCACTTCCCTGTTCACCATCCAAAGGTGTAAACAGTTTTTCCACGTGAAGCAGCATTTCACCTGTACCTCCTCCAATCTTGTGTATTGTATTTGCTGCACCCAGTGTGGCCTACTCTACATTGCAGAAACCAAATGCAGACTGGTTGACTACTTTGCGGATCACCTCGTGTGCAAGCATGACCCCGACCTTTCCGTAGCTGGTCATTTTAACACAGCGTCCTGCTCATATGCCACTGTGTTTATCCTCGGCCTGCTGCAGTGTTGCAGTGAATCACACTGCAAAATGGAGGAACAACATCTCATCTTAAGACTAGGCACTTTACAGGCTTTGGACTTAATATTGAGTTCAACACCTTCAAATTGTGAACCAACTCCCACTTCTTCCCTTTCTTTCAGCTTGTTACAGTGTGTTTTCGTGTCTTCTCTCCCCTCCCTCCATCCCAGTGGGACTGTCTGTCCTTTCAAATCTGGCAGGAGACACACCATTGTTAGAACATAGAATATAGAAAAGTACAGCACGGAACAGGCCCTTCGGCCCATGGTGTTGGGCTGAGGATTTTTCCTAATCTAAAATAAAATAACCTAACCTATGCACCCCCTCAATTCACTGCTGTCCGTGTGCCTGTCCAGCAGTTGCTTAAATGTCCCTAATGACACTGTTTCCACCACCACCGCTAGCAACACATTCCGTGCATTCACAACTCTCTGCGTAAAGAACCTACCTCTGACGTCTCTTCTATAGCTTCCTCCTAACCTTAAAACTATGACCCCTGTGTCAGTCAATCCTGCCCTGGGGAAAAATATCTGGCCATCGACTCAATCCATGCCTCTCTTTACCTTGTACACCTTGATCAGGTCACCTCTCTCTCTCCTTCTCTCCAGAGAGAAAAGTCCAAGATTAGTTAACCTCCCTCTTCATAAAACAAGCCTTCCATTCTAGGCAGCATTCTGCTAAACCTTCTTTATACCCTTTCCAAAGCCTCTGTATTTTTTCTATAATAGGGTGAACAGAACTGGACATAGTATTCCAAGTGTGGTCTCACCAGGGTTTTGTAGAGCTGCAGCAAAACCTCGCAGCTCTTAAACT
Organism: Chiloscyllium plagiosum; assembly: GCF_004010195.1. Lineage (NCBI taxonomy): Eukaryota > Metazoa > Chordata > Chondrichthyes > Orectolobiformes > Hemiscylliidae > Chiloscyllium > Chiloscyllium plagiosum. The sequence goes on from NC_057719.1 coordinate 29,840,279, forward strand.
CGATCCCCCTGTTAATGAAAGCCAAAACATCATATGCTTTCTTAACAACCCTATCCACTTGGGTGGCAACTTTGAGGAATCTGTGCACTTGAACACTGTTCCTCCACACTGCCTAGAATCTTGCTCTGATCCTATATTCAGCATTCAAGTTCGACCTTCCTAAAATACATCACTTCGCATTTATCCAGGTTGAACTCCATCTACCATTTCTCAGCCCAGCTCTGCATCCTGTCTATGCTGCGCTGCAGCCTGCAATAGCCCTTGATACAATCAACGTACCTCCAATCTTTGTGTCATTGGCAAATTTACTAACTCACCCTTCAACCTCATCATCCAAGTCATTTATAAAAACTACGAAGAGCAGAGGCCGAAGAACAGAGCCCTGCGGGACACTACTCACCACTAACCTCCAGGCAGAATGCTTTCCATCTACAATCACTCTCTGCCTTCTTTCAGCCAACCAATTCTGAATCCAGATAGCCAAATCTCCCTGTATCCCATACCTCCTGACTTTGAATGTGCCTACCATGGGGAAACTTATCAAATGCCTTGCTGAAGTCCATGTACACCACATCCAATGCTCTCCCTTCATCGACCTGTCTCATCGGCTCCACAAAGAACTCAATAAGATTTGTGAGGCACAACCTGCCCCTCACAAAGTCATGCTGATTGTCTTTAATCACACTGTGCTTTTCCAAATAGTCATAAATCCTATCGCTCAGAATTCCTTCCAAAATCTTGCTGACCACAAACGTAAGACTGACTGGTCTGCAATTGCCAGGGTTTTATGTATTACCCTTCTTAAAAAGAGGAACAACATTCACCTCCTTCCAATCCTCCGGTACAACTCCCGTGGAGAGTGAGGAAACAAAGATCTTCGCCAGCAGCTTAGCAACCTCCTTGCTTCCTGGAGCAACCTAGGATAAATCTGGTCTGGCCCTGGGGAACTTATCAATCTAAATGATGTGCCAAATTTCCAGCACGTTTCAACTTCACCTATCTTGATCTGTTCAAACCTATTTCCCAGCTCCTCAAAGTCCTCATTCACAACAAGGTCCCTTTCCTTAGTGAAAACTGAAGCAAAATCCTCATTTACAGCTTCTCCTCTCTGCTCAGACTCCATGCACAAATTCCCTATGCTATCCCTGACCGACCCTACCTTCTCCCTGATCATTCTCTTATTCCTCATGTATGATTAAAATGCCTTTGGGTTCTCCCTAATCCTTCTTGCCAAGCCTTTTTCGTACCCCCTCCTGGCTCTCTTCAGTCCATTTCTGAGCTCCTTCCTAGCAAGCCTGTAAAGCTGTGGTAGATCCTTGCTTCCTCCACCTTACGTAAGCTGTTCTCATTTTCCAAGGCTCCTTAATCTTTCCCTTTCTTGCCTGTCTGAGAGGAACAAATTTGTGCATCACTCGCAACAACTGCTCCTTAAACAGTCTCCACATTTGTGCCCTTTCTGTCGAATAATTACTCCCAATCTGTACTTCCCAACTCCTGTCTGATATTGTCATAATTTCGAGGAGAAAGTCTGCAGATGCTGGAGATCAGAGCTGAAAATGTGTTGCTGGAACAGCGCAGCAGGTCAGGCAGCATCCAGGGAACAGGAGAATCGACGTTTCGGGCATAAGCCCTTCTTCAGGATTGTCATAATTTCCTTTTCCCCAATTCAATATCTTTCCATGGTAACTGCTCCTTTCCCTCTCCACGACTGTGGTAAATGTGAGGCAGTTATGATTACTGTCACCAAAGTGTTCTCCCACTGCGTGATCTGACACCTCTCCTGGCTCATTGCCAAGCACAAAATCCAAAATGGGCTTTCCCCTCGTTGGCCTGTCTACATACTGCGTAAGGAGACCCTCCTGAACACGCCTGGCAAAAACTGCTCCACCCAAACCATCTGCGCGAAGGAGGTTCCAGTCAATATTGGGAAAGTTGAAGTCACCCCTAACAGCAACCCTGCAAAATCTGCTGGCCTACAAGTTCTTAGATCTCCCTACGGCTATTAGGGGTCTGTAGAAAACCCCTGATGAGATGGCTGCCTCATTGCTGTTCCTAACTTCCACCGGTACTGACTCAGTAGAAAAATCTTCCTTGACAGCCTTCATTTCTGTAGCTGTGATGCACTCTAAATCCTGGAACATCTAGCAATCGTTCCTGCCCCTGTGAAACCCATGTCTCTGTTATGGCCACAACATCATAGTCCCAAGTACAGATCCATGCTCTAAGTTCATCACTCTTTTATGTCTGAAACTCCTTGCGTTAAAGCAGACACATTTTAACCGATCCCTTTGCTTCATCACTTGAAAAACCTTCCCAATACATTCACTACATCCTGTCACTGCCCCGTCGACAACTACACCCTCCCGCATACGTGTAGTTCGGTTTCCCACCCCCTGCCAAACTAGTTTAAACCCTCCCAAACCACACGAGCAAATCTCCCACCCAGGACATTTGTGCCTTCCAGTTCAGGTGCAACCCGTCCTTCATGTACAGATCCCACCTTCCCCAGAAGGCATCCCAGTGGTCTAAGTATCTGGAGCGCTCCCTCCTACACCAGCCTCGTGTTAAGCTGCCTTCGCTGACTGTTCCTCACCCCACTATCATGTGGCACTGGTAGCAAACCTGAGATCACTACTCTACTCATCTTGCTCTTCAGCTTCCAACCTAGCTGTCTGTAGTCACGTTTCAGATCCACAATCCCTTTCCTGTCTATATCATTGGTGCCAAAATGTACCATGATTTCTGGCTGCTCACCCTCCCCCTTCAGAATGCTGTAAACCTGATTGGCAGTATCCCGGACCCTGGCACCGGGGAGGCAACATGCCTTCCGGGAGTCCCGTTCCTAACCACAAATTCTCCTGTCAATTCGTCTAACTATTGAGTCCCCTACTACTAGCGCTTTTCTATTCTCCCCACTTCCTTTCTGAGCAACAGTGCCAGAGACCTGACAACTATGGCTTTCCCCAGTAGTATCCAAAATGGTATACTTATTGCTGAGGGGAACAGCCACAGAGGATCCCTGTTCTGTCTGCCGGTTCCCTTTCCTCCCCTTGACTGTAACCCAGCTGGCCTAATCGTGTGTCTGAGGGGTGACCACCTCTCTGTACATCCTCTCAATTTCCCCCTCAGCCTCCCAGATGATCTCCAGTTTGTCTAGCTCAACTCCAGTTCCCTAACTTGGTTTTCAGGGAGCTGGAATTGGGTGCACTTGCCACAGATGTAGCCAGTGGAGACATGTGCACATTCTGCAGGAGGAACATGCAACTGCCCTATTAGCCATAGCCCGATAATCTGAAAGCACACACAGGACTAAACAAGGAAGAGAAGGAAAGAAATAGAAATGAAAACCTGTAAACTTACCAAGTTTACAGACTCGTAAGTTAGAGGAGGTGTGTGGGAGGGAGGTCCTGCGATGTAGGGTTCAGGTTTAGATCTCACCCACTTAAACTTCCTGGCAGCCCTCGCTTCTCTCCGCCCTCTCTCCTCGCCGCTCTGTTCAAAATGGAGGCCCAACTCCCAAGGTAAGTCCCTTTCCAAGTGGGAAAAGCTGACCCACCTAGCAGCCCTCGCTTCTGTCTACCCTCTCTCCTCGTAGCTCTGTTCTGCTATTCTTCCGTTCCAATCCCTTAATATGAACTATCAACCTCTTTTCTCCACCAGTACTCTACCCATACAGCCTTCCCACCCCTAAGCATAGCATAAATGCTGTCCCCTCCACACTTTATTTCAGCTCTGATGAAGAGTCATTTAGATTCGAAATGTTAGCTTGCTCTGTCTTGCCATGGATGTTGTCTGACCCGCTGTGATCTTCAGCATTTGTTGATTTCGATACAGGTTGGTAAGTTGATTTCATGCATTTGAGAATAGAAGTAAGCCAGTGCAGATGCTATATGAACAGAAAGGCCATAACCGGATAGTTCTGCAAACATCATAACTAAATAAAATAAGTTTTCCACAATGATTTTTAATATAGAAATGGTTTTACAGGGGCTTGACAGTCATACACAATGTAACTATTTTCTGGCACAGGATGAATTGCTCATCATTTTAATGTTCATCAAGTTGAACAATTTTAAAATCAGAGTGTGGAGAATAGATTTCCAGACCAAAGAGAATATTGAAAAGTTTGTTATAGCCGAACCCAGGAATTATTGGAGGAATCAATGAGAAAAATGAGCTTGAAATTCAGTTTGATTTGGATTGAAAAAATAGTGACTATAGAATCTTTACCTAACCATTTATTAGGGTGAAAAATGTAGGTTTTTATATGGAAATAAATCTTTAAGGGGTACAGTATGTAATGTGCTAACAAAAATTAAGATGTGTGCACATTTATAATACATAAATCTAAAGGGGGGGGGCAATCAAGCTTATGAAGAAGAATTAATATGAAGCAGTAAAATTAATTATGCACTAAACATTGTCTGAAAGTGAATAAACCAAGTGATTAACTTGCTGGACTTGTAAACACTGTAGGTATGACTAAAATTAATAATTCTGGTGTGCTGTGAGATTACAAACTGTAAACAGGCATCATTGTAGAACCGAAAGAAGTGGGGCTTGATTTTAAATAGCCCTTTTGCAAGGTGGCATTGTTTTTAAACCTAAACAAAAATAGAAGTTGCTAGAAAAGTTCAGCAGGTCTGGCAGCATCTGTGGAGAGCAATCAAAGTTAATGTTTTGGGTCTCGTGACCCTTCCTCTGTTCTGATTCATAATATCTGCTGTTCTTTCGGTTTTTGGTTTGATACTCGTAAGGTAAGCAAATATTAGATCAAGTGAAAATAGCTTTTATAAATAAATCTGTGGGACAGAGAGGGGAAATGACTCGACTGAAGTATTGAGGCTGCTTTGCTGTTCAGTGAGATCAGGGCTGAAATGATTATCTGGCACTTTCCTGCCTTTTCCCTATAACTCTTGACTCCCATACTGATCAAAATCTATCTCATTCTTGAATATATTTAACGATCCAGGCTCTACAGTTGTCTGCAGATTCATCATTCTCTGAGAGAAGAAACTCTCCCTCATCTCTGTCATAAATGGGTAACTTCTTATTCTGACCTTATGCTCTGTGGACCCAGATTGTCTCGCAACAAGAAAGAACCTTAATCTACCCTGTGAAGTACTCTAAAAATCTTATATGTTTCATTAAGGTCACTTCTTGTTCTTCTAAATGCCAATCAGTACAGGCCCAACCTGTCAATCTCTCCTCATAAGACAGCACCTTCATATCTAGAATCAACCTAGTGAACTTTCTCCAGACTGTGTCCAATGCCAGTATACTTTTTCTTATGTAGAGGGACCACAACTGTTCACAATATTCCAGATGTGGTCTCACTAGTACTTTGTATAGTTTGAGCTAAACCTCCCTATTTTATACTCCATTCCCTTTCAAATAAAAATGAACATTTCTTTTGCCTGCCTTATTACCTGCTGAACTGGGATGGTAGCTTTTTTTGTGATTTATGTAAAAGGATTCCTAAATCCCTCTGTGTTGTAATGTTATGCCATGTTCCTCCATTTAAATAATATTCAGCTCTGCTTTCCTTCCTGTCAAAGTGTATAACCTCATATTTTCTCAGATTGTATTCCATCTGCCATGTTTTTACCCATTCACTATATTCTTCTGGAGGCTCCTTGTGCCATTTTATCACTTGTCTTCCCACCTATTTTTGTGTAATCCACAAACATTCACTTTCCTCATCCAAGTTATTAATATATATTGCAAATAATAGTGGCTCCAGTACTGATCCCTGTGGCAGATGTTAGTTATAGGTTGCCATCCTTTAAAATGTCCCCCCCACTGACACCATCTCTGCCCCCCCCCAAGAACCCTGAGGGGAACACCATCCCTGCTCATGACTCCACCCCCATTCCCCCACCACCACACCCACTCCAGTTACCGGCTCCGCCCCCATTCTCAGCTCCACACCCATACTAGATCCCAGCTCCCAGCTCTGCCGAGTTTTCACCATCCCTCCAGACCTCCCCCTCACTGAGGACGAACAATCAGTCCTCAGCAAAGGACTCACCTTCATCCCCCTCTGCCCACGCATCAGTGAATTTAATACACGCCGTGATGTTGAACACTTCTTCCACCGCCTCCGCCTCCGAGCTTACTTTCACAATCAGAACTCCCGTCCACCTTCCGAGGACCCCTTCGCCCGCCTCCAACGCACCTGGACACCCCGTGCTGGCCCGCCCTCGAACTCTTCATTTCCAACTGCGGCTGGGACATTAACCGCCTCAATCTGTCTACCCGCTCCCCCACTCCAACCTCTCACCCTCTCAACACGCAGCCCTCCACTCCATCTGCTCCAATCCCAACCTCACCATCAAGCCAGAAGATAAAGGGGGTGCAGTGGTAGTCTGGTGCACTGACCTCTACACCGCTGAAGCCAAACGCCAACTCGAGGACATCTCTTCCTACCGCCCCCTCGACCATGACCCCACACCCCATCACCAAACCATCATCTGCCAGACCATACAGAACCTCATCACCTCAGGAGATCTCCATCCACAGCTTCCAACCTCATAGTCCGGGAACCCCGCACTGCCCGGTTTTACCTCCTTCCCAAGATCCACAAGCCAGACCACCCTGGCCGACCCATTGCTCCTGCTCCACTGAACTCATTTCTACCTACCTCGACACTGTCCTATCCCCCCTAGTCCAGGAACTCCCCACATACGTTTGAGACACCACCCACGCCCTCCACCTCCTCCAAGACTTCCGTTTCCCAGGCCCTCAATGCCTCATCTTCACCATGGGATATCCAATCCCTCTACACCTCTGTCCGCCATGACCAGGTCCTCCAATCCCTCCATTTCTTCCTCTCCCGACGTCCCAAACAGTACCTTCCACCGACACTCAGTCATTTGGCCTTAACAATTTCTCCTTCGAATCCTCCCACTTCCTCCAGACCAAAGGTAGCCATCGGCACCCGTATGGGCCCCAGCTATGCCTGTCTCTTTGTTGGCTATGTAGAGCAGTCCATCTTCCGTAATTATATCAGCACCACTCCCCACCTCTTCCTCCGCTACATTGATGACTGCATTGACGCCACCTCATGCTCCCGCGAGGAGGTCGAGCAATTCAACAACTTCACCTGCATATTCCACCCTGACCTTAAATTCACCTGGACCATCTCTGACACCTCCCTTCCCTTCCAGGACCTCTCCATCTCCATTAATGATGACAGACTTGACACCAACATCTTTTATAAACCCAGTGACTCCCACAGCTACCTGGATTACACCTCTTCCCACCTTACCTCCTGCAAAAATAATGTCCCATATTCCCAATTCTTCCGCCTCCGCCACCCTACCAACCTTCAAATTAACGATATCATCCATCAACATGTCCACCACCTCCAAACAGACCCCACCACCAGGGATATATTTCCCTCCTCACCCCTTTCCACCTTCCGCAAAGACCGTTCGCTCCTGGCACCTTCCCCTGCCACCGCAGGAATTGCAAAACCTGTGCCCACACCACTTCCCTCACCTCCATCCACAGCCCTAAAGGAGCCTTCCACATGCATCAAAGTTTCACTTGCGCATCCACCAATATCACTTATCCTATCCGTTGCTCCCGATGTGGTCTCCTCTACATTGGGGAGACTGGACGCCTCCTAGCAGAGCGCTTTAGGGAACATCTCTGGGACACCCACACCAATCAACCACACCGCCCTGTGGCCCAACATTTCAACTCCTCCTCCCGCTCTGCCAAGGACATGGAGGTCCTGGGCCTCCTTCACCGCCGCGCTCTCACCACCCGACGCCTGAAGGAAGAACGCCTCATCTTCCGCCTCGGAACACTTCAACCCCAGGGCATCAATGTGGACTTCAACAGTTTCCTCATTTCCCCTTCCCCCACCTCACCCTAGTTCCAAACTTCCAGCTCAGCACTGTCCCCATGACTTGTCCTACCTGCCTATCTTCTTTTCCACCTATCCACTCCACCCTCCTCCCTGACCTATCACCTTCATCTCCTCCCCCACTCACCTATTGTACTCTATGCTACTTTCTCCCCACTCCCACCCTCCTCTCATTTATCTCTCCACCCTTCAGGCACTCTGCCTGTATTCCTGATGAAGGGCTTTTGCCCGAAACCTCGATTTTACTGCTCCTCGGGTGCTGCCTGAACTGCTGTGCTCTTCCAGCACCACTAATCCAGAAACTGGTTTCCAGCATCTACAGTCATTGTTTTTACCCTCTTCTATAAGTTAGCCAATCCTGCATGCATGCTACAACGCTAATTCCAATACCATGGGCTCTTAAGTAGCCTTATGTGTGGTATCTAATTAACAGCCTTCTGAAAATCCGAATATGTTACATCCACGATGTCCCCTCTATTTATCCCTGTAACATTCTGTTTTGCTTGCTAAGCTAGGAAAGTCCTTTCCTAGCAAAAGTGATGATAATTCTTCCCTTACTTCCTCATGGTCCATGCCATGGTTGAGTTATCAAATACAGACCTGGGAGTATACATCAAAGTAGAGCACACCCCAGCAAGACATGTTTATTTCTGTCTGTGATTACTTCCCCATCAGTTGATTTTTAGGGGTAACTATAGTGATGGTACGACCAACCATCATCTTGTTTCCATCATATGATGCACATAGGTTTTTGTAAGCAAAGCTGTACTCAACAAAATTTTAGGGAAAATTGGCAGTTCATTAAAACTCAAGTCTTATTAGCTAATTTTCATGACAACAAAGATTGTACTGTTCAGTTTGCTTGTTCACACCATTTAGGACATTTTCAAGGTGAAACATGGTGTGAAATAGGACTGTGTTCTAGCCTTCACTTTGGTATTTTCTCCTCTGTACTCCTATTTTCCTTCCCTGAACATATGGAAGTTTACCTGCTTGTAGGGCAGGCAGCCAGCTGTACAATCCTTTTTAGATCAAAATGAGACCAAAATAGAGCACACCTTGAACAAAGAACTTTTTTATGCTGATGATGTTGCTCACGTGGAATCTAAGCTACCAAGACTGATTAGTTGTTTTATCCATGCTGATAATTTGTTCTCTCCTACCTCTGAGCATCAAGAAAACTTTGGGACCAGGTGTAACATCTCAGTTCTTGATCGCAGTAAATAACATCCGGCTAGAAATGGAAAAAATGTCCCTTATTAGAGAACCTGGGGTTTGTTTGTTTTTGTTGGTCTGGGGACTGCCGCATTATTCTGAGAAAAGCAAAACGTTTTCCAAAAAATAAGTACTGTTTACCTATAGACTAAAGCCCAATCAGATCGAAAAACTGCTACCCTAATGTCTGTTATAGAAAGTCAAATCTCTTGTGAAGGAAGAAAATAAATTAGCAGTTTTATGTGAAACTAAATGAGTGCAATTAGGCATGTGACCTGTTTGGGAGTTGAATGCTTCCTCTTGATTGTGATACTCATATGGCAAAATGTATTAATTAGCATTGGGAATTTCTTAATTAGTTGGGTAGACTGGAGATTACTGGAGAGGATAAAATGGTCTGTACATTTAACTGTCTGAAGCCAATAACAATCTGACAAGCAACCAATATTTTTAGATATTTCAACTCTAATCCTTCCTACATGATATAATTAAAATACAATTGAGATAGAGGTAAACAATTATCAAAAGCTTTGGATGGGATCAAACGTTTTGAGAGGACTTGTAAGCTCTCGTCACAAAATTGACAGTCCCTTGAGATTGATTGCAAGGGATTTTCTCTCAAGATATAATCGGAATATAAAGACCAAATTATCTGGAGTCACATCTGAGACATCATAATACACAAAAGAGAAGCAATGAATCAGAATCTGTCAAAGCTATTGCACCATGATTTTCTTTGTGTTATCTAATTACTCAGTACCGATGAATTATCTTAGCATTGTGATCTGAATAAATAACGAAGAGGGTGCTTGGTCTTACCATCACCAATGTTGCCTCTCTGAAATCAATTATAAGACCATAAAATGTTGGAGTAGTTGTAGGTGCATTGAATCTGCTCACAATTCGATGAAATCAAGGCTGATCTGATAATCCTCAAGTCTTTTCTTTCTTTCCTTTTCCCCTATCATCATTAATTCCCATACCAATTAAAAATCTGTCTATTTCAACCTTGAGTAACTCAGTGACCTGGCCTCTACAGCCCTCTGCAGCAAAGAATAACAGATACACTACTCTCTGAGAGAATAAATTCCTCCTCACCTATCTTATATGGTTGACCTGTTATTCTGAGATTATGTTCTCCTGGACTCTCCTATAAGCATCCTTTCCACATCCACCCCGTCAAGTCCCCAAAGAATCGTGTAAATCTGTGATTTTACACAAGGTTTGTAGCTCAAGTTGTAGATCAGGTTGTAAGTTTGCTCATGGAGTTGGTAGGTTTGTTCTCAGACGCTTTGTCACCATGCTAGATAACATCATCTGTGAGCCTCCGATGAAGCGCTAGTTTTCTGTCCTGCTATTTATGTGTTTTGGTTTGTTGTGGTGGTTGATACCACTTCTGGGATTCTTTTCTCAGAGGTTGGTAAATGGGGTCTAAATCAATGTGTTTGTTACTGGAGTTCTGGTTTGAAGGCCAGGCCAACAAAGACACACACGGGAATTCCTAGAGGCCTAACAAATGTTACTGATATATGCAAAAGTCCATTAGAATCCTTCAAATCCACTTTCCTCAAAAGTTGCACCACTGAATAATTCATTCTAGTGTTGTCTGGGTCAAGCATATCGTCGTATGGATCATCATCTGCAGTCTCGAAGGGATCATCAATTGATTTTTCATCACTTCCACGTGACCATAAATAGCCACCCTCCATACCGTCTAAAGCATTAGATCTTCCACATTTTTTTTGAAGGCTTTCACAATAATTTTAGTTTTCCTCACCATCCAGGGCTCAACGATCCACACACATACAGTTGCCACCCTTTGTGAAGCTTTTTTCCCCTTCTTGCATCTAAGTGTCCCATTTCTTCCGTACTAAGTCCTTAAAAGGTTTATTGATGCTAACGTCCAGTGGCTGCACCATGCTCGTAAGGCCTCCAAGAATCATTGGTATGTCGGCATTGTTAACTATAAGTTCACTAATAATACTTTTCACTCTGTGCTCTGAACATATCCCAAATCAACAGGCTTTTTTCCTTTCTAAGTCCACCTGGTTGCATATTCCATACCTCCCTAATCCAATTCTTGCACCCACCTTCATCCATCCACTCGTTTTCATGGCTGAGGACAACAATGCCTTTAAGAAGTTTCTGTCTGGGCAGAGTTTTCCGTTTAAAAATCACCATAGGCTTTAACTTTATTCCATTTGCAATGCAACCAAGTGCCACAGTGAATTGACTCCTTTCATGGCCAAAACTGTTTTTGCACCAATCTTGTCCGCAGTACTGTTCCCTGGCACATCAAAGTTCATTGGGATTTCGTTCATCATGCCGATGCATGAGAGCCTGTATCCATTTTGCTTCTGACTTCTGATTACAAAGCGATGGAACTCAATTAACTTGTCATTAAGTTCTGCTGGTAGACGTTGGGCAATCTTGGTTTTCTGTCTGAGCACTAAATCATACCTTTTCATAAACCTACCGCACCATCCAGCACTGGCTTTGAAATCACTGAATCCACCTTTTTTTTTTGCTCCTTTTTTTGGCACGTGTTCTTATACATTGTTGAGTCACTGTGCTTCCATTCTGACGACACTAAATTACCCAGTTAGCAACCTTTTCTTCTAGCTGTGGCCACTTGTTAGGCTTCACTTGGTTGGCATACTTCTGTTTTGGCAAATACTTTAACTGCGTGGCTTTTTTCCTCCAGTCTCAAACACGTTTTTCAGAAACACAGAGCTCCCTTGCAGCTACGGTATTGTTGTTCATCTCTACAACTTCAATAACTTACTGTTTAAACTGGGCTATATAGTTTTCTTAATGATGCCATTTTGTCAGAAAAAACTGGGGGAGTTTTACAATAAGTTCAGAGCACACTGTACGCGACACCTACCTTTAAGAAACTAAGACAACAACGGGAAGACAAGGTTGAGGGCTGCCATAAGGTACTGTAGATATTTGCATGCCCAGGTCAAATATTTGTATGTAAATGTTACATATAAATATATAAATGTATACACTGCGTATATATTTATCAATATTCAGTTTAACGATTTGAAAATCAGATTGCACAAATATATACTGATGTGTGTAACATGATGATGCAGGTATTGCATTTGAATAAAAAATGTGCAAATTCTGCCCTTTATGGTCAGGAAGAGACCCCTGAAAAACTCGGGTCAACTTATACATAGGGTATATGAAAAATACTCAACTTTTGGCCAAAAACAAGAGGTTGACTTATACATGAGATTGACTTATACATGAGTATATACAGCAAGAGCTAACATAGCAATACCTGCACTACCTATTAAAGGGAAATGTAATGACGTACACAAGGAAGCATTAGACCACCCTTAATATCATAATTTAGTCATAGTCATGGTGAGTTGGTCATTGACTTTGATAGCCACTGGCAAAGCGTGGTTCCATAATCTGGACTGAAGTTACTTCTACAAGAAATATTCAGGAACAATCAGTGACCATTTAGGATAAAGGGAAAAACACTTAATCATGCATTTTTCTCTTCAACAAATTAGGTTTATCAGCTGGCAACAATAAATATGAAAAATATTGATCGAAACATTTGTTATTGTTTCCTACTACTTTGAGGTACTCATCCATTGTTGCTGGTTTTGGTTTCCATTAGCCTTCTCATTTCTGTATTAGTAAAGCATTATGTTTCAATTTGAAGTCTAAGCTTTTGAAGTTGAGCGTGTGTTTTCTTTGATTAGATTTTGCTGGGAAGGCATCTTTCCACCAAAGACAATTTATTTTGCTGCAGCTGAATATTGTAGGAGCACCTGATTTGTCTTCAGTGTGTTCTTTATAAACCACTTTATGTAGTGGATTGCTTTATATTCCACCACCACACATTGGTTATAACTTCAGTGAGGTAAAACCTTTATTAAAATTAAGAACATTATATTTAATGAGATATAGCATTTGTGCCATGTCTGATTGAACAGTGTTATGGACTTAGTAGTGAATCTCTTTCACCTCCACATCCCCAAACATCCAACCCCCTAACACATGTCTTGTAACTAAATATATTAAGTTTGTTTATAGCGTTGAAGTTGAGTGTAATGTGAACATTACAAATTCTATTTCTGCTTCTGTGGTTTTGGGAAACCAGAGATAGGAGATCTTCATGAATATTTTATTGTTGATTGATATTGAACAACAGTAAGTGCTTTTAGAGTTTTTAACTGCTTCATAACCTTTAGATTTAAACCAGTACTATTATCCTGAAGGCTTTTATTAATTGAATAGCTTTGAAGCTATGCCATGGGATAATAGAGATTCATCAGAAATTACATGGTTTGATGTTTTAATGGAATCATTAAGCTGTCCAAAATAACTTATTTTAAGCCTTCTCTAAAATAGCAATGAAGAAATTTAGCATGTACTATTTGTATTATACCATAATACCAGTACTTAAAGAGGCTAATGAGGAGAGATTGGGTAGGTTTGACTTGTACTCAGTGGAGTTTGGAAAAATGAAAAGTGACTGTATTGAAACATAGAAGATTCTTAGGGGGCTTTACAGGGTAGATGCTGAAAGGCTGTTTCCTCTTCTGGTAGAGTCTAGGACCAGAGGACAAAAAAAATTAGAGTAAAGGGTCTTCTGTTTCAGAATAAGATGAAGAAAAATTATATTCCCTCAAAGGGTAGTGCACCTATGTGACTCTTTACACAGAGGCTGCAAACTTCTCTCATGAAGAATATTCAAAGCTGAGAACGACAGATATTTAATGATTAATTTAATCAAGGGAACAGAGGAAAGGCAGGAAAGTGAAGTTGAGGATTGTCAGATAAGTTATGATCTCATTGAGTGGCAGAGCTGACCAATGGCTGAATGTCTTGTAGTCTTCAAGGTTTATATGTTGAGGCAACTATAAAAATACTGTGGCTAAAGCATCCAGTTTTTTTTCTGTTGCGAAAAATAAATGCATTCACTGAAACTGCTGTGGTTTCGCTTTTGATGCTAGTTAGTTAGTTTCAACATTTGGTGTTAGCAACTATTGTAACTATAAGCTTCAAGTTAAATATTAGGGCTAGTGCTATGCTAGGCTGTGTTGATCACTAGTCATGAATGATATGTAATGATTTTGACAGCCACCAGCAAATCATGACCTTCTGGTCCAGACAGAACCTCTGGCTGCAAGAAGTTATAAGTATCTGTTGCAAAAGGTTCAGTTCAGCTCAGCATCCTGATATGGTGAGAAGATGTCCAAAATCTTGAAAATAGACAGGAGGTGTGAGTGTTTGAGCAGTTGCTGACAGTGTTGTTGGGATGTGTGTCTGAGCTGTTTTTCCCAGCTGTTTTGTGTGGAGAATAAGTGGAAATAAGACCAGGGTTAAGCATGTGGGAGTATTGGTGAAAAGGGAATGGAGTTGCGGAGGGCCGGGCGTAGTGGTGCTCCACTGTCTGGTACCACTGTGTGATCTATTATGATTTGGTAGCATTAGAGAACGTAAGATCTGGTCTTATCAGGAGAGACGACAACTTGTTGATGGTACACACTGCTGCTGTCCAAGAGACGCTAGGTCTCCTTTAATGCCACACTCCAAGTGCAGCCTTGATGTCAAGGGCTGTCACTCTCATCTCACCTCTAGAATTCAGCGGTTTTGTCCATGCTTGAACAAAAGCTGTAATGAAGTCAGGAGCTGAGTAGCTGTGGTAGAACCCAAACTGAGCATCAGTGAGCAGGTTATTGCTAAGCTACTGCTGTTTGATAGTTCTATTGATGACACTGTCTATTACTTTGATAGAGAATAGACTAATGGGGTGATAATTAATTTTCTTTTTTTGACTACTGGGCATTCCTGGGCTGTTTTCCACATTGCCAGGTGGATGATGTGTTGTACCTGCTCTAGAAGCTTGTCAAGTTCTGGAACACAGGTCTTCAGTACTATGCTGAAATATTGTCAGAACACATAACCTTTGTAGTATCCTGTGGTTTTTTTTTATATCACAGGGAATGAATAAAACTGGCTGAAGAGTGACAGCTATGATGCTGGGAACCTCTGGAGGAGACCATTTATTCACTATTTTTAGCTTAAGATTGTTGCAAATGCTTCAGCCTTCCCTTTGCACTGATGTTCTCGGCTTGTGGAGTCTCCTCCTCCAATGAGTTGTTTAATTGACCACCAGCATTAATGACTGGATGAGGCACACTGCAGACCTTAAATCTGATCCATTGGTCATATTGTTTAACTTGTAAAAAAAATGCAAGCAGATCTGTTTTGTGGCTTCATCAGGTTGACACCTCATTTTTAGGTATGCTGCAATTTCCCCCCAGACGTGATCGACAATGCTCTCTACCGCATCTCCTCTACTTCCCGCTCCTCTGCCCTTGAGCCCCGCCCCTCCAATTGCCACCAGGACAGGACCCCGCTGGTCCTCACCTACCACCCCACCAACCTCCATATATATCATATCATCCGTCGTCATTTCCGCCATCTCCAAACGGACCCCACCACCAGGGATATATTTCCCTCCCCTCCCCT
>NC_057719.1:29856314-29883972 GCF_004010195.1 Chiloscyllium plagiosum
GCATTTCCAACGCCCCTCCCCCAAGTCCCTCCTCCCTACCTTTTATCTTAGCCTGCTTGGCACCCTTTCCTCATTCCTGAAGAAGGGCTCATACCCGAAACATCGATTCTCCTGCTCCTTGGATGCTGCCTGACCTGTGCTTTTTCAGCAACACATTTTCAGCTTTGATCTCCAGGATCTGCAGTACTCACTTTCTCCTAAGAGCAGAAGTTGGCTATTCAACCCCTTGAGGCTGCTTTGGTCATCCAGCCAAAGTTGGCAAAGGCAGTGAGTCTGGATAGCTGTGGCAGTCACATGCAAGAGTACAGATCTCTATGCAAAGCTGCATTAAGTGAATGACAAGGGGCGGCACAGTGGCTCAGTGGTTAGCACTGCTGTCTCACAGCACCAGGATCCTAGGTTTGATTCTAGCCTCGGGCGACTGTCTGTGTGGAGTTTGCACATTCTCCCTGTATCTGTGTGGGTTTCCCCTGGGTGCTCCAGTTTCCTCCCACAGTCCAAAGATGTGCAGGTCAGGTGAATTGGCCATGTTAAATTGCCCAGTGTTAGGTGCATTAGTCAGAGGGAAATGGATCTGGTTGGGCTACTCTTCGGAGGGTCGGTGTGGACTGGTTGGCCCGAAGGGCCTGTTTCCATACTGTAGGGAATCTAATCATAAACGTTTAAGGTCAGTGAATGTACTTTCACTTCCCAGTAGGCTGATGTGTGACCTCACCTTTGTTGTGCTGATATCTCTACGGATCTTGGCAAGAACTGGAGTTGTATTTCCTTAACACATTGGTGTGTAGCATACTTGAAGGATTACATTTCCTTCTGTTCTGAGTGGCATGTCTGCAGAGCTGCATGTGGCTACCTGTACAGTGGGCTGTTTGCAATCCAAACAAAGCTGTGTGTTTGCTTTGCTTTGCCTCACATTGTCTGATGATAAAATGAAACTAGTTGATGCAGGACACTGTAACAGTTTCCTCTTTTATGCATAAGCTAACAGTGAAACTTCAGAGTTATTGGCAGTGCTGTCCTCTTATGGCTCTGAAGTTCTGTTTGTGGCTGCAGCAGGTGGCATACCTTGCTAATGGTGTCCTTAGTGAAACACTGATGCCTGACACACTGTTCCCTGCTGAGATTTGGTCAGAAAGTAGTTCTTAAACCGACCTGAGTAGATGTGGTTTCCTGCTGAATCCTTCTCCTGCTCATCTTCCTCTTCTAGTGTTTGTCCTGCACTAGATCATTTGTTGTAATTTTTCTGTCATGTTGTAATGCAAGAGGGATGCATATTACTGCACTAATATTTTGGAAACAAAAAGTTTGCAATGAAGACTCTGTAGGTTTGAACAACTTAAAAGATGTCTTCGAACCAGCACACATTACTACAATTGCAGCTGATAGAAATCAATCGCCAATTAATCTGAAAGTAGTTGATTTCTTTAAGTAGCACTGGTTGCAGACACTTCCTGCTGCTGAACACACGCTCAGTTGTATGAGATTATGTGAAGTTATAGAGCTTTGAGCTCCAAAATCACTGCATTGTCATTGTATCTGCATTACACGCTGTTTGGCATCACCTGCTTTACATGGATGGACTATCACTGCAAACATGTAAGCAGCTTCATGAAAATGACACTTGATACAAGCTGCACCTTAAGTATGGACATTGGGGACAATAATGCAGTCCGAAATTGGCACCAGTAAGGCCGGAATTTATGACCCTGCGAAAAAGGATTTTCTCAACAGAAAGTGCTGTCTTCTAGTGATGATTATTGTATGTCCTTCCATCAAGATCTTTCTAAGCTGTTGATTCTTTAGGGGCTTACATAGCCAAGTGCGTGTGAGGATAGCCAACCTCTGGTTTCGTGGGAGA
Organism: Chiloscyllium plagiosum; assembly: GCF_004010195.1. NCBI lineage: Eukaryota > Metazoa > Chordata > Chondrichthyes > Orectolobiformes > Hemiscylliidae > Chiloscyllium > Chiloscyllium plagiosum. The sequence goes on from NC_057719.1 coordinate 29,858,173, forward strand.
AATCTTGTCGAATAAACAATTTATTGCATCTCTGCAACTATTTACACATTAGGGGTATAGGTTCTGTTTGACTGCAGAGGCTGTTGAGTATATCTAGCCTTGGATTTGTCTCCCTCAAGACTCCAGTTTTCCTGTCCCCTCAAGTCCTCATGTGTCATCACCATTGGTAGAACTTATCACAGACAATCAGATCCTATGCAATGATAATCATATACAGGTGGTCAGGAATCACCAGTTTATACAAAGTGTGCTGTGATGCTTTCATTCTAAGATACAAATTCATCCCCCAACAATTCCACTCTTTCCTGCAAATCAAAGGATCTTTGCTGCAAATTTTGATGATGATACTCCAGGCCTGAAGAGCACAGGTGCAGTAATGGGCATAGGGCCACAAAGAACATATTAAAGACACTGTTGACATCTTGATGTTATTGGTACCCATGGCTTAATCAGTCTGGGACCTTCCTGAAATATATCAAGACAAAGGCTCAGCAATGCTGCAAAATAAAACCATTTAGTATTATATTGTGAATGACCTAGAACAAGTTTGCTGTTTAAAATAGCTTTTTGAAATAGTTCCTTTTATTCTCCTGATAGCAGCCAAAACACGCAAGTACTTCCTCCACCAAAAACAATTAAATATGTATGTCTCATTATAACCAGGGAACCTCAACTATGGAAATGTGCTGGTGTACTCCAAAGGGAAATCAGAATAATTTAAGATCTGTATCATTTTAATTAACTATTTCTGGAAATAAAATTCAGTCCTTCAGCATTCAGCTGCTTTTGTGAAGGACAAGCTTAAAATATCAGCAATCAATGCCATGTCATTTCCAATGACAGAAAGAGAAGTGGGCACCAGTTCTGCTTTAGTATCAAGAGCCAGTTCCCACGTGATTCAATTTAAACCACAAAGCGCCAGTGGCATGCTCAGGAGATATGTGCTAGCATGGGTAGGGTGCAGTTGTTCATTGGTGGATCCTACACATAGTTGATGATCCAGCTAGTATGACTGGGCTATTAAAGAAACTCCAGGACAAACCAAAGGACTCTGCATAATGAGCTCAATTTTTTCAGTTCACCTCCGCTCCATTCTTCCTTGCTGCAAGCCTTTATCACCCTTACCCTCCCACCTAAATGTCTGCCATCTGACCCCCTCCTCCATTATTCCCTTCTGTTGTGCATTCCTATCCAATACCATCTAAGAGTATGCAACAGCACACACATTTGAGACCAGACCAAGACTAGACCTATGGTTTAGTGATGCTTTCTTGCAAATTGTGGGAAGGACTTTTTCTCATGCTTGGCACCAAAAGATATCCCGCCTGACCAAGGAAATGGAGATCCCAAAGGGAGCTCAGCCACAATGGATTCTGTAGTAGAACCTTAGTCTATTGCAGGAATAAGAAGAAACGCTCCAGTCATCCAGAATAAGTGGCATAGTTTCATGTTACCAAAGGCACTCTCATGGAGCATCAAGTAGTGTATCGTTGTGAGTGGGCAGCTGGGCCAAGTGAGTGGATGCCTGAGTAGCCTCAGTACCACCTAGCAGTTGAGGCCAAACAGTGTGACATTTTGACTTCTGTGCGTACATATGTGTGATGGGATGCATACAGATAGATGGATTAGCTGTTATCGACAGGTCAATAAATTTGCACATTTTTATGTAGAGTAAGCAGATCCACAATGCCAGAAGCATACAAAGCCAACAAAAAGTCACAAGATGAGGATTGGCAATATCAGGCCAGACATAAATTACTCACCATTTCGGAGAAAGAGACCCTGCTGATTGTAGGGGAGGTAAGAGGCTGAACAAATGCAGATGGCAAGGTTGGGACAGACAGACCATGTACAAGCACTGCACTTGTTTCAGCTCAACAAAATAGATGACACCCACTCTATTTGGTTCATTTCTCAGTGCAATGCCTTTGTCAATCAGAGTCAGTCGGTATGGTTTTAAAATTTAAACAAAACTTGTCAGTTAACTGTCAATCATTATTAACTGGTAACCAATAGGAATCCACTTGTTAACCAGTCAGAACTTTCCTCTCATACAGTATAAATGTTTTTTGCCCTTTACTTAAGGTATTTCTAGCAAATTGACTTGACATGTGGAGGACTAAATGTGCTTCAGTTCAGCAATACTGAAAGCAGACTGAATTGATCCTTATTTAATGCATTAGGAAAATTAGACTTTCTTAACATACCATTTCTTTCTGTCTAAAAACAAATCTGCATGCCCCAACTTCTCTCCCATAATCACAATAGTAGCATCAATTAAGAAAATAGTAGCTTCAGTTGGAATACTAGCTACAAGTTTGCAAAATTGCTGGTTATTGTTGAGCAAAAGGTGTTGTTTTTAAAAAGTAAATTCAGTGATGAACTATTCCTAGAGCTTTGCCTTGAGTGCCATGCCTTCCTTACAAATGAATAGGCTATTTTTTTTGAGAAGGGAAATGGCTAAGAAGTATTTTAGAGGTGAATCTTAAAGTGGTTACAAACATGTTGGATAAATTTTGCTAAAGGAGGATAAGCAGGGCTTAATGTGAAGCATTCTAGAATCCTAAGGGAGACGAAAGAGAAAATGATCAATATTGCAGGCATTTTATTTCAGAACTTTGTAGAATGTGTATGGGTGCCAAAAGGCTGGAGAGTGGTCAATGTCTCCATGTTAAAAAGGCAGATAGAGGTAATCGCCAGGCAGTTAATTTAGCACCTGTAGAAGATGGAAAAATCAGAACAGTGAATTAATTATTAAATTATACACCTCTAGATACAGAGAAAATACATAATCAAAATCTAGTGATGCATTGATGTTTTGAAGTTCTCTTGACTGTCTTTGATCAGAAAGTTTTCTCCTGGGAGTTTGATGGGATTGAGTCTTGCCTAGCTAGAAGAGGCATAGAAGAGGCAGCTTTGATATTTTGTGCTTTTTTAAAAATTCTTCAAAATTATTGCACAGCAGTCAAGTCCCTTATGACCACATGTAAAATATGTTTTCCTTTCCAAAGTTATTTATGGAAAAAAAACTATATTCTATTCATAAGCGAGATATAATCCCATGTCGCTATTATGTTTGGACTTAATAATGAACACTGGTGAAATTAAAACTAATTTCACATTATAGAAGTGCAACGTGGTTAATTTCAATATGATTAAATTTATATATTAAGTAATTAAAGTTAAATTATCAACATTTGAAAAGGTTAGCAAGACAGATGTTTTCCAATCTCCTTGGTGTCTAATCATCAAGGAAGGGTTGGATCATGCAGCTTAGTTTGTTTATGGTAACCTCAACATCCTGAGCAAGAAAATAAGACATGGGCTGTTGAAAGTAAACAATGTATGATAAGACTGTGGTAGAAAACACAGGACACATTTGTTGTCTGATTTAGAGCATCCATCAGTTTTCCCAGTTCGGATTTCTTGTTTAGCTATGTTTTTGTTCGTTGTGTTTAAAAGTAACAGGATCCATCTGAGAATCTATTACAGTAGGTGTCATACAAGTTTATTTGTGCAATGACAAAATGCTGCAGATATTAGAAATCTTAAAGAACAAAAAAGAGTTAGAGAAACTCAGGAGGTGAGACAGCATCTGTGACTATGATGTGTGGTAGTGCCAGAAGCATACAAAGCCAACAAAACGTCACATGCAATTAAACCATTCAAATAATTTATTTTTCTGTTTGCTGTTATGTGGCTATTTCGCAGAAACAATTTTGACTTTAAACATCTTTTGTTGTAAAAACATTAGTTTAGACCTTCAGTTCAGTGGTACAATGGTAATGTCCTTATCTCTGAGCCAGATAAGCCTGGGTTCAAATCCCATCTGCTCCAGATGTGTGTCATAGCATCTCTGGACAGGTTGATTTAAAGTTTTCGATTTTTATTTTACTTATGTTCACTGCTTGACTAAAATAATCAGCAAATTATTTGGTTTCTAGGTAATATGTTCACAAATAGACAAAGACATTTTCAGATTATAGATGAGTGCCTGGACACAGAATTTCAGCTAGACTGCGTGTATCTTTTCCTGTAACTTATAAATAGCTAGCACTGATAAATTGCTGCACTAGAAAAAGGGAGCAAGCTTCATGATTATCATATACCTATTTTAAATGAATCATTTGTGATTTACAGTGTGAAGTATCTAATGATTTCCTTTGACACATAACCCTTACTCTCTTCCTGTAATGAGAATCATCTATTTTACATATTTTTGACATTTTTAATTGTAATGTTAATGTCTTCTATTTTGTCAATAGCATCGCTAACATACTAAAACTTACGCTTGTGGCTAATTTGACTGCAGACATCAGGTTGGAACACTATTAAGTTAGGCTGAACAATATTAAATCCAGTTAACATTTATTTAATCTCTCAAAGATCTGTTGCTTGACTGAGGTTCAAGAGCTCCCATTGGACTGGCTACTGTAGAATATCAGAGAAAAACGTTGTAGCAGCTGCAGAAAGATACCACATGAGAATTTCTGGTGTATTTTGCAATGAATCAGTGATCAAATTTAGAATTGTAAATTTGGAGTGCCAACTAAGTATATGCATCTTCCGAATGTAATAATTTACAGATTCTAGTAACCCATATATATGTTGCAATTTAAAATATTTATGGGAACTTCAGAGAAGGACAGGCATTTGATTTGTTATTGGATTCCTGTCCATTTGTGTACTCTGTGTATGTGATGAGACAATTGTACGTTTACTTACTCTGTGCAGAAGACTTGGAGAACATGCATTATATTTCATTCAGTTTGATTTCCTAGTGAAGCAAAAGGTACTGAAGAGCATATTAACCGCTCAAACTGTTGGCTCCTCCCAATCATACCTGATCTAATGAAGCTCAGTGAAAACTCAAGAAATTGCACCATCTCTTCAAAATACTGAACTGTAACTTTCTGGACTGAACATTGAATTCACCAATTTCATGTTGTAACCAATGGTCTATTATTGCCATTGTCATGATGGGTGCATATTTACTACTTTTTTGTGTGCTTGAGCCTGCAGGACTTTGGAACCATCTGGACTTTTATAAGAGGTTAATGAAAAAATATAGTCGAACTTTTTAAAACTAGGTTTTTCTTCGAAATTGCATAGTTTCAGATAATTACTGGTTTTAGTTGCTTGAACTGCCTTCATGGAAAGCACCTGACTGTGTTTTTACAACTGGATTTTATTTCTGTTCTGTTGGAACAGTGTTTTGCAGGCTTAAAGATAGCTTTTGATTTTCAGTTGGGAAAATCCTGCTAAAGAATACGCTACTCTGCTGGTGGCATTTTTCTGGTGAATCCAGTGTGAAACCTGACCTGACCATTCTCTTGAAGAGCGATGGTATTTCCTGAATGAACAGCATCTGCCAGGATCTCAGGCAACTGTCTATACACATGCCAAAGTGTTAGACCGACTACTAACTGGACATCTCCGATCTTATCAAGTTTACCTTCAAAGCACTTATTGACCAAGATTACCCCCCCAACCCCCTTGAAGTGACTGACTGCAGCGAAAAATCTGCTTCCCCCCCTTTACTCTGCATTTGTTCTTGTGAATGTTTTGAGTTATTTAGAAAACGTTTATATTCTTCAGATTACAAGCTGTGTTAACAGATGTTGCACCTTCATTGAATAAATTTTATTTATCATAACTCAATAATTTTGAGTTAATTAAAGAAACCTGAAGGGATCTTTTTATTTTAAGTCTGATATAGAGAAGACATCTGATTGACCATATTGGAAACCCAAGTAAAGAAATTAAATTTAGTTGTGTTTCCTCTGAATGCCATCTGTTTCATGCAAAGAGCAGAAAGAAAACAAAATTCTCAAGTGATGGGAAGCAGCTGTTTGTCTAAAGATGGAACAAACACAGAATGCTAGCAAACTCAACAGGTCTGGCAGTATCTGTGGAGAGAGAAACCGAGTTAACATTTTGAGTCCAGTATGACTCTTCTGAACACATCTAAAGAGTGACACTGCCTGGATGTGATATGAAGTAGCACAGTGAATAAAATAAATCTGTTTTGTTTTCTCACAGCAGCCTCCTCCATTCTCCTACTCCTTCTGTAGACTCTGCCTCACCTCCCCAATTCTTTGAGTGCCATATGCTCTGATGACATCACTACGCATGCATGTCATCAGCAATGTTTGCATGTGTGGTGGCCATATTGCATCATGCATGATCACTTTGTCAAATTTATGCTATGGCCCATGAACTGGTGGAACTGGAGAAAACAGAGCAATTTATCCGTCTTGGTCATAAAATCATTTGCACCTTTTTGTTTTGTTTTGTTTGTCTTTCCCTATCCCATCAGAACCCCTTTTTCTTACATCATATCCTCCTGATCTTTAATCTCTCCAGCCTTCCACTTTAATGCAGTTCTTCCCTTTTTGTTCTTCCCCAGCTCTCTATTTTCCTTATCTTTGTGTTTTCTTGAAGCAAGGAACATGAACGTTTTCTCCATTTCATGAGAAATATTAACTTTGGATGGAGAGTAACGCTTTCCCCTGAAGTATGTTTGGAAGCAGATGGCATTCAATTGATGACAAGGTGGGGACCTCCTCACCTTCCATCTCCACCTGATTAAGTCTTGGATAGTTAATACCCACCTAAAGGACTCACTATGCCACCACTGGTACTCAGTCAGTAGGATAGTCAACACACAGGAATACTGGAAAACAAACTTTTGTTGCTGACCATCCCCTCCCCCACCTTGCAATCCACATCCCATCCTTGGGGTACTTTGGCCATCCTATGCCTCTCCCCGGGTGCATTGCTGGCAGTTGCCATTGTTCCTGCTGGTATTGCCTGTAATGGACATGTACCAGCTTCTGATTAGCACATCCTGGGGTGTTTCTAGACCAATGGTCCTTAATTTTTGGGAAAGCCTCACTGTGGCCACTTCGATACTTAATTCTACAAGTTTTTCCCGAAGGAGGCAATGTGGGGTTTTCATCAGCCTTGTAGCTGCAGAGCCGGATTTCTATCTCCTCATGAAATTCTGTCCTTTCTTTCTACAGATGCTGTCTGACTTGCTGAGTATTTCCAGCTTTTATACATTCATAGAGTGATACAGCATGGAAACCGACTCTTCGATCCTAGCAGTCCATGCCAACCATGTTCCCAAAATAAACTAGTCCCACCTGTGTGTGCTTGGCCCATATCCCTCCAAACCTTTTCTATTCGTGAACTTGTCCAAATGTCTTTGAAACGTTGTAACTGTACCTGCATCCACCACTTTCTCTGGCAGTTCATTCCATACATACATCATTCTCTGTGTTTAAAAAAAAGTTGACCCTCATGTTGTTTTTAAATATTTCTCCTCTCATGTTAAAAGTATGCCCCCTAGTTTTAAACACTCTCAACACAGGGAAAAAATCTATGTCACTTATGATTTTATAAACCTCAAAAAGGTCATCCCTCAACCTCCCAGGCTCCAGTGAAAAAGTCCCAGTCTTTTCAGTCTACTTTTATATGGCAAGCCATCCATTCCCAGCAACATCCTTCTGTTTCTATGATCCATAGTAATTTTTTGCTTCTGTTTCATTGCACTGTTTTATAATGGTTAAAAAGTGCATCTATGATGAGTCTTGGAATATGTTTTATATCTCACTTCTGACACTGGTCATAGCTCACAACAGTTTTTTTTTTAAATCATTGTTCCTGCCCACCAGTGCTAAATTTCATAGCTCATCATTCACACTGCCTGTATGTTTTACGTCATAATGCAGGCTTCCTTTGTCTCTTTTAAGTATTTTACTTTTTGCACTCTCTGACTTAAAGTGACAATTTGTGCTAAATTATGGCAGCATTTTGCTGCAAATAGCAACTGTTGACAGAGCTACAGGAGTATTATAGTGTGAAGTCAAAGCACAGATTGCAGAGATGGAAGACTGGATTTTCCTGGAGTTTGGGAGACGCCACAGAACTTTAAACTAGTGAATGTGACCAATTTTGGCATTAACACCCCACTTGTTCCTGTATCCGCGCTCCCCCCAATTTTCCAATTTTCATGCACACATTGTAAGGTTGTGGGCAATGACCCTGCATCCTGCATTCCTGAGCTGGTTGCCTCCACTGCAAAGATAGTTATCTCCTAGCCCCTCGCGATTTTCATGGAGTCCGCTCAACTTCCCAAGATTTGTTGTTAGACCATAAGATGTAGGAACAGGGTGAGGCTACTCAGCTTCTCGAGACTGCTCTGCCATTCAGAATGATGATGTCTGATCCAATGTTTTCCTGCCTTTTCCTCGTAATGTTCGATTCTCCTACTGCTTAAGAAATCTACCTGTCCCAGTCTTAAATATCCACGGGGCTCTGGCTACACAGCTCACTGTGGTAATAAGTCCCAAAGACACTCAGTCCTCTAAGAGAAGAAGTTCCTCCTCATGTCCATCTTAAATTGATGCCCCTTTATTCTGAAACTATGCTCTCTGGTCCTAGGATATTTCACCTCATTGGAAAGTCTATCAGCATTTACCCTGTCAAGTCTGACGAGAGTCCTGTATGTTTCATTCTTCTAAGCTCTAGTGAGTAAAGTTCCAACCTGTTTGATCTTTTCTTATAAGATAATAACTCCATACCAGCGATCAGCCTAGTGAACTTCTCAGAACTATCTTCAATGAAATATCTCTCTTTTTTTAAATAAGGGGACCAAAGCTGCTCACAGTATTCCAGATGTGCTGTCACCAGCAATTTGTACATTAAGACGTCTCTATTCTTATGTTCCTACCCACTTGAAATGTGAGCCAATATTCCATTACCCCTCTTGAATACCTGCTGCACTTCTGTTTCATGCACAAGTACTTTCTGCAGTTTCTCTCCATTTAGATTTTATTCTATCCCTTTGTTCTCCCTTTCAAAGTGACCAACTCTGCATTTAAATTTATCTCAGTCTTTAGGGCTATCACTGACTTTGGTCTCATTATATGCTTTCTCTTTCAACTTAATACTCTCCTTTACTTCCTTAGTTAGCCATGGTTGTTAACTGTCCATCGGAGGAGTTGTGATCCATCCATTAGTTTGTTGAAACAGGTACACATAAGAGACATTTTTTAGTTGACATTTTTTACTTCGATCTATTCTAACAATGGCCCACTGCTTACTTGAGATAAGAGGTCAATTTTTATAGGTTTTCCTATTGTTACTTTAAAGATCTGTTTGGAGATTTTTATAAGTTTGTAGTGGAATTTTTTAAAAGAAAGTTAATCAATAGTGATCTTTTAAGCTTTTCTCATATGCAAGTATTTTAAAAAGGTTCATTTGTTCTATGTAGAGTGTATTCTGGGTGAAATGGGCATGGAAGTGCTATTAGTGGAGCTAGAGGGAATGAGGGGCATGCAGTGAATGAGGGGCATGGGTTGGCAACAAGTCTTTCCCTGATCACTTGCCAGTGCTTGGCATGAATGGGAGTGGATAGGGGGTGAGGGGGAATGAGGGCTAGAGAGCCCTATATTTAACATCAAACTCAATAAACTCCCAGATATCTGAGATGGCCCTTAACCATCTCCAAATTTGGAAACCCTCGTGGCTACCTCCATTCTAGTCCAGGAGTGATGAGTTCAATTCTATCATGTATCTGTAGTATCACCACCCACATTCAAGAACCATTCGAGATACTTTCTTCAAAGGTATATGTGTCAAGCAGCGAAACGTTTTGAATTCTGCTTCCTGCCTCTAAGTTAAAAATTGAGCTTGAATGGTTTAGTTTACTCAATTATATTTTTTATTAGTCCTAAACACTCCTGTTAGTATGTATTCCTGGACAAGTTGGTTTACATGTTAGCTCTTTCTGTAGGATATAAATTGATCCTTTAGCACTGAATGCATTATACAGAACAACTTCTGTTATCCAAACGTCAATTATTATGTGGGATGCATTTTGAACTGACTGTCAAAATTATGAAGGAGACCTAGAATTTAAGAATCAACATATAGGACTGCTCCCAATTGTCCAGTACTACTAACTTTGTAACTAGTCCTATTCATTCTGCTTTCAACATTAACATTTCTTTGCCCTCTGTTCTTCCTTTGCACACATAGTATACATTGTGTCACTGCTTGATTACCATCTTCACTGCAAAACTGTACTTCAATCATGATCTAAACTCTGCATGAAATTTCTATCCAACTGATTTGCTCACTTTCAACTTACAAACAAACTCAAGCCTGGCTCGGGCCACCCTTTCAAGAAAACCTTGATCCCTTTGTTTGGGGATTAGTGGAAGAGAATCTTAAGATGGAGTCAGATGGATTTGGTAACCTGGACTTTAGCTCCTAAAGATCTGGATGAGGGGCTGTGGACCTTGTCTACAATGGGTAGAGTGTTGGCAGACAGTGTTAGATCATGTAGGAGAGAATGGTAACTGAGAGATGCACGAGTGACACAGGCCATAGTGAGGATTTGAAGCTTCAGTTCAGGTTATGCTTGAGGTTAACATATATATTCAACAGAACGAGTTCTCAAACATCCTTGAGGTGGTCTGAGTAACTATTCAGGAGCTTCACTTGCAGGTGTCTCAATTCAAGATAAGTAGAATAAACAAGCATGTTTACTCCTGGAAAAAAGCACGACTGATATAGGCATTGGAAAAAATGTTACAGGTTGCAAAAATAGCATAAGAAATTGCCAAACTAGATTCATTAATGTGGATGGGTTTATTGAATGTATTTGAACTCCAGTACATATTTTTGTCTGTACGTCTAATCTATATGCACAGCTATATTGTTTTTAATTAAGTTTCCATAAAATAGCAATTAATTTTATAATTAGAGTTCAGGGTCCAGATTTATTCCTTTATCCAGCTAAGGTATGGGAAGAAACATTTTATGTATATTTAAGTGATTTTTTTTGTATTAGATTAGATTACATTACAGTTCGGCCCAACAAGTCCACACCGACCCGCCGAAGCGCAACCCACCCATACCCCTACATTTACCCCTTACCTAACACTAGGGGCTAGGGGCAATTTAGCATGGCCAATTCACCTGACCTGCACATCTTTGGACTGTGGGAGGAAACCAGAGCACCTGGAGGAAACCCACGCAGACACTGGGAGAACGTGCAAACTCCACACAGTCAGTCGCCTGAGGCAGGAATTGAACCCGGGTCTCAGGCACTGTGAGGCAGCAGTGCTAACCACTGTGCCACCGTGCCGCCCACGTATGATGAAAGAAACTGAGGCTGGATAGATACTATATTTCTGTAATCCTTCATATATATCTTATAAGTTGTTGCTGCATAGAGTTTTCAAATGTTGGTGGGGTAAATCGTGTTCTCATTAATGCTACAGAATGTAAAATTCATAAAATTTTAAGTAGCCTATATAGTTTACAATTTCTATTGAATTAATGAGAAACATATTGACAACATCAGAAAATTAACAAGTAAATATAAAAGCAACAGATTGAATAGTCTTTAACAACTCATTTTGACTTTCTTCATGGGTCAGCCTTGACCATGATTATTGGTAGGTTATTTTATCACAGGGGCATCACCCTATTTTATAATATTGTAATGTAAAGCACCATAAAGCTCATTTAATTCCAAATGGGTGAGCCCAGAATTCAATGATAAAATATACAGTTCCTAAAATTTTGAACAATCAGATTATATCGGTTTATTCAGTTTATGAATGGGATATATGTTTCAATCCATCCCAGCAATTCCAAATTTAATGAAATATAAATGTGATTTTGTGGTCAAATAACAAGAAGAATCTCACATCCCAGAATGAAAGTAGGTCTTTGGAAAATAAGTTATAGTGGAAAAAATTTCAAGAGCAAAATGGTTAACGTGACACTCCTCCTATTTTAGTGTCAGCTATGGCTCAGTAATTCTTGCCTCTGCGTTGCAAGGTTTTAGGTTCAAGCCGCACTCCAGGCCATGTGCACAAGCATCACGGTTATTGCTGCAGTACAGTCCAAAGGAAATACTGCTCTGTCAAAGGTGACAACTTTCATCTGAGGCATTAAAACAAAGGCCCATCTGCTTTCTCAGGTGGATGTAAAATATCCAAAAGCACTACTTAGAACAATAATGAGTGTGATCTAGCAAATATTTATCCATCAAACAACATGACAAAAACAGATCATTAGGTTGTTATCATGTTGTCTGTGGGAGAATGCTGTGTGCAAATTGACTGCTGTGTTTCCCATATTTCGAAAGCTATAAAGTGCTTTGAAATGTCTGATGGTCGTGAAAAACAGTATAGATGCGAGTCATTTTTCACTTTTGTACCTATTAGTAGTCATTTATATCAATTCTTGTTATGTGTTAAGTTGTCAAAGTCAGTATAATATCAGGGTTTCACTGCACACTCCTTGAATTTTACGTACTTAACACTTTTAAATGATGTCAGCTTACAATTTAAAACATCTTCTCCTGTCATTGTGATGCATCTGTGGCTTTTCCTCATATTGTCAAAAATCCAGATCATAGTTTCCAAATCAAAATGATCTTCTAAGCTGTAAACCTAAGTGTAAAATGTTCTACTTTTCTCACACGTAGAATGTCTATATCATAACAGCTCTCCTTAGAGTATATTCTGACATTGGGGCTCCTATAATCAGGTCATTTTTCTTTCAAGTTAGACTGTCTGTTACAAAATTGAATGAGTGAATAATAACTTGACCTGACTAAAATTGAGCAATGTGACAAAGTTTTTCTAATACAGCATTGCACTCATTGTTTATTTGCAGTCAGCTAAAAGTAATTTTTACTTGGTTAATATCAGTAGATATTGCACATCTGAAAACATAGCTTAACAAATACTCAAGGCATCGTGGAATTTAAGGTTACTTTTTACATTTTTTAAAATTCATTCATTTGTGGGATGTTGGCATTGTTTGTTGGCCAGCATTTTATTGTCCATCCCTAATTGGCCTTGAGAAGGTGGTGGTGAATTGACGTCTTGAACTGTTGCAATCCATCTGCTGTGGGTTGGCCACAAAGCCACTGGGGAGAGAATTCCAGGATTATGGCCGAGCGACAGTGAAGGAACGGTGGTTATATTTCCAAGTCAGGATGGTGAGTGGCTTGGATGGGAACTTGAAAGTGGTGGTGTTCCTGTATATATTGACTGCCCTTGTCCTTCTAAATGGAAGTGGTCGTGGGTTTAGAAGATACTGTCAGAGGATCTTTGGTGAATTTTTTCAGAGCATCTTGTAGATAGTACACGCTGCTGCTACTGAGCGTCGGTGGAGGAGGGAGTGGATGTAATGTCAAACAAACGGGCTGCTTTGTACTGGATGGTATCAAGCTTCTTGAGTGTTGTTGGGGCTGCACTCACCCAGGCATGTGGGGAATATTCCATCACACTCCTGACTTGTGCCTTGCAGGTGGTGGACAGGCTTTGATGAATCAGGAAGCGAGTTACTCGTTGCAGTATTTCGAGCTTCTGACCTGCTCTTATAGCCACTATGTTTATCTGGTGAGTACAGTTGCGTTTCTGGTCAACGAAATCCTCAAGGTGTTGGTTGTGAGGGATTCACTGATGGTAATAGCATTGAATGCCAAGCGGTGGTAATTTGATTGTCTTTTATTCATGATGGTCATAGCCTGGTATTTGTGTAGCACGAATGTTATTTGCCACTTCTCAGTCCAAGCCTGGATATTGTCCAGATCTTGTTGCATTTGAATATGGACTGCTTCAGTATCTGAGGAGTCATCAACATTGTGCGATCATTGACAAACGTCCCCTTCTGACCTTATGATGGAGGGAAGGTCATTGATGAAGCAGCTGAAGATGGTTTATCCTAAGACACTACCCTGAACAGCAACTGGAGCTGAGATGACTGACTTCCAACAACTATGACCATCTCCCTTCGTTTCAGGTATGACTCCAACCACCAGAGAGTTTGTCCCCGATGGTCATTGATTCCAATTTTACTAGAACTCCTTGATGCCACACTTGGTCAAATGCTTCCTTGATGTCATGGGTTGTGACTCTCCCTTATCTCTGGAATTGAGCTCTTTTGTCCATGTTTGGACCAAGGCTGTAATGAAGTCCAGAGCTGAGTGGCCCGAGCGGGACCCAAACTGGGCATCGTTGAGCAGGTTATTGCTCAGCAGGTGCTGCTTGATAGCACTGTTGATGACAAATTCCTTCACTTTATTGATGATTAAGAGTAGACTGATGGGGTGGTAATTGACCAGGTTGGATTTGTCTGGCTTTTTATGTACAAGACATACTTTGGTAATTTTCCACATAGATACTAGTGTTGAGATTAGAGTGGTGTTGGAAAAGCACAGCAGGTCAGACAGCATCCGAGGAGCAGGAAAGTAGACTTTTCGGACAAAAGCTCTTCTTCGGGAATACCAGTGTTGTAACTGTACTGAAGAAAGAACCAAGAACAAAGAAAATTTACAGCCCAGGAACAGGCCCTTCTGCCCTCCAAACCTGTGCTGATCCAAATCCACTGTCTAGACCTATCGCCCAATTCCTAAGAATCTGTATCTCTCTGCTCCCCACCGACTCCTGCATCTGTCCAGACGCACCTTAAATGAATCTACCGTGCCTGCCTCTACTACCTCTGCTGGCAACGCATTCCAAGCACCTACCACTCTGTGTAAAGTACTTTCCACATGTATCCTCCTTAAACTTTACTCCTCTCACTGTGAATGCATGACCTCTCATTATTGAATCCCTTGTCCTGGGGAAAAAGCTTGTTTCTATCCGCCCTGTCTATACCCTTCATGATTTTGTAGACCTCAATCCAGTCCCCCCTCAATCTCCTTTTTTCTAATGAAAAAAATCCTAACCTACTCAACCTCTCTTCATACCTAGCACCTTCCATACCAGGCAACATCTTCGTAAACCTTTCCTGCACCCTCTCAAAAGCGTCCACATCCTTTTGGTAATGTGGCGACCAAAACTGTATCCACTATTCTAAATGCAGCCGAACCCAAGTCTTGTTCAATTTTAACATGACCTGTGAGCTCAATACCTTGTCTGATGAAGGCAAGCATGACATATGCTGCCTTGACCACTGTATCCACCTGTGCAGCCACCTTCAGGGTACAATGGACCTGCACTCCCAGAGTTCTCTGGTCATCAACTTTTCCCAAGGCTCTTCCGTTTATAGTATAGTTTTCTCTAGAATTAGACCTTCCAAAATGCATCACCTCACATTTGCTCAGATAGATTGAACTCCATCTGCCACTTCTCTGCCCAACTCTCCACCTATCTATATTGTCCTGTATTCTTTGACAGTCCCCAATGCTTTCTGCTACTCCACCAATGTTAGTGTCATTTGCAAACTTATTGATCAGAGTAACAGTGCCCTCTTCCAGATCATTTATGTATATCACAAACAACAGTAGCACCACCACTGACCCCTGTGGAACACCACTGGTCACCTTTCTCCATTTCGAGAAACTCCCTTCAACTACTACTCTCTGTCTCCTGTTGCTCAAACAGTTCTTTATCCACCTAGCTAGAACACCCTGCACACCATGTGACTTCACTTTCTCCATTAGTTTATAATGGGGAACCTTATCAAACGTCTTACTGAAGTCCATGAATATGACATCTGCAGCCCTCCCTTCATCTATCAACTTGGTCACTTCCTCAAAGAACTCTATTAAGTTGGTAAGGCACGATCTCCCCTGCACAAAACCATATTTCCTATCACTGATAAGCCCATTCTGTTCCAAATATAAATAGATTTTATCCCTCAGTACCTTCTCCAGCAACTTTCCCACCACTGACATCAGCCTCACTGGTCTGTAGTTACCTGGAATATTCCTACTACCCTTCTTGAGCAGGGGACAACATTAGCAACTCTCCAGTCCTCCAGCACTTCACCTGTGTTTAAGGATGCTACAAAGATATCTGTCAGGGCCCCAGTTATTTCCTCTCTTGCCTCCTTCAGCAACTGGAATAGATCTCATCCGGTCCTGGGGATTTGTCCACCTTAATATCCTTTAGCCTACCCAACACATCTTGCCGCCTTGTGTCAATGTGATCCAGAGTAAACAAACTTCTTTCTCTAATCTCAAGATTCATCATGTCTCTCTCCTCAGTAAACACTGATGCAAAGTAATCATTGAGAATCTCACCCATTTTCTCAGGTTCGACACACAACCTTCCTTCCTTATCCTTTAGTGGACCAATCCTTTTTCTAGTTACCCTCTTGCCTCTTATATATGAATAAAAGGACTTGGGATTCTCCTTAATTCTGATCACTGAAGTTATTTCATAACCTACCTTTTAGCCTACTTGAGTCCTCGTTTAAGATTGGTCCTACTCTCCTGATTATTCCTCCAAAGCTTGTTCTGCTGTTAGCTGCCTGGACCTTATGTACACTTCCCTTTACCTCTTGGCTAGTCGCACAATTTCTCCTGTCATCCACAGTTCACGAACCTTGCCTTTTCTGTCCCTTGTTTTCAGAGGGACATGCCTATCCAGCACTATCTTCAACCTTTCTTTGAAAGGCTCCCACATATCAAATGTGGACTTCCCTTCAAATAGCTACCCCCAATCCACATTTCCCAACTTCTGCCAAATTTTGATATAATTGGTCTTGGCCCAGTTTAGTACTCTTCCCTTAGGACCAGCTTTGAACAGCTTGGTTGGGGGAGCAACAACACCTGGAGCACAAGTCTTCAGCATTATTGCCGGAATGTTGTCAGTGCCCATAGTCTCTGCAGTATCCAGTGCCTCCAACCGTGACTGGATATCACTTGGAGCGAATCTAATAATTGGCTGAAGATTGGTATCTGTAATGCTCGGGACTACTGGAGGAGGCTGAGATAGGTAATCTACTTGGCACTTCTGGCTGAAGATTGCTGCAAAAGCTCTAGCCTTATGTTTTGCACTGATGGATGGGGATATTTGTGGAGCCTCCTCCTCCAGTAAGTTGTTTAATTGTCCACCGCCATTCACGTCTGCAGAGCTTAGATCTGATCCGTTAGTTGAAGGATCTCTTGGCTCTGTCTATCACTTACTGCTTATGCTGTTTGGCATGCAAGTAGTGCTATTTCGTGGCTTCACCAGGTTGACACCTCATCCTCAGGTATGCCTGATGCTGCTCCTGGCATGCCTTTCCATTGAAACAGGATTGATCCCCTGGCTTGTTGGTAACGGTTGAGTGGGGTATATGCTGAGCCATGAGGTTACAGATTGTTCTGGAGTACAATTTTGCTGCTGTTGATGACCCACAACGCCTAAAGGATGCTGAGTCCTGAGTTGCTAGATGTGTTTGAAGTCTCTCCCATTTAGCACAGTGATAGTGCCGCACAACATGATGGATGTTATTTTCAATATGAAGGTGGGACTTCATTTCCACAAGGACTATGCAGTGGTCACTCTCACCAATACTGTCATGGACAGATGTATCTGTAGCTGGCAGATCGGCAAGGATGAGGTCAAGTATGTTTTTCCCTTTTGTTGGTTCCCTGACCACCTGCCACAGACCCAGTCTAGCAGCTATGTCCTTTAGACCCAGCTCGATCAGTGTACTGCTGCCAAGTCATTCTTGGTTGTGGACATTGAAATCTCCCAACCAGAGTACATTTTGTGCCCTTACCATCCTCAGTGCTTCCTCTAAGTGTTGCTCAACATGGAAAAGTAGTGATTCATCAGTTGAGGGAGGACTATACTTGGCAATCAGCAGGATGTTTCCTTGCCCATGTTTAACCTGAAGCCACGAGACTTCATGGGGTCTGGAGTCAATGTTGAGGTTTCCCAGAGCAACTCGCTCCTGATTGTATACTGCTGTGCCACCACCTCTGCTGGATCTGTCCTGCCAGTGAGACAGGACATATGGTGATGTCTGTAACATAGTCATACTCATGGGATCATAACTTAGAGTCAGGCTGTTGCTCTTCCAATTTTGGTATTAGCCCCCAAATGTTAGCGAGGACGACTTAGCGGGGTCATCAGGGCTGTTTCTGCTGTCTTTTCCGGTACCTAGGTGATGCATCTGGTTTCATTTCTTTGAGACTTGGTAGTGATTAGTACAACTGAGTGGCTTACTAGGCTATTTCAGAGGGCTGTTGAGAGTCAACCACACTGTTGTGGGCCTGTAGAGAAATGTCGGCCAGACCAGGTGAGGATGGCAGATGTCCTTCCCGAAAGGCCATTAGTGAACCTGATGGGTATTTCCGACAACTGACAATGATTTCATGGTGATTAGTAAATAGTTAATTCCAGATTTTTAAAAATTGAATACAAATTCCACTATCTGTGGCAGGATTCAAACCCAGGTCCCCAGAACACTTACTGAGTTTCTGGATTAGTAATTTTAACGATAAAATGTTTTGGTTTTTTTAACTACCATTACTTCCACCTGAACCTTACCAAATAAATGGGTGAATTAAAAATGGAATGGAATGGGAGGGGACTCCTCAGATACTCTTTGGACATCCAAGACCAGTTTGATGCAGTTTTCAGGAGCCATAAATACCACCTATGATGTAGTGAGTGGCCTAACCACTGGTTTCTAACTCTCTATTTTACTTGTGTGGACCACTGTCCAGCCAGCTTGTAGTTATTGGATTTCTGAAAGGAGAAGGGAACATGAGTCAGGTTGTGATTGGTGGCAGGAGAAAACAAGTGAAGAGGTGAATTCCCTTGCAGATTTGTTCCTCTGTATCCTTCCCACTGGTTGGTTTATGTATTACACAAAGCAATGTATTTGCACAGTTCTTATTCCTTAGCTCTTTAAAACACATACATTCAACTAAAAATAGGATTTGAGGTTGAAAAACAACAGGAATGTTGCAGATTTTGCCGTGTGATCATGAACTCTTGAAAGAGGTGTTTTCTTTTTTAGTTAAAAATCACACAACACCAGGTTATAGTCCAACAGCTTTAATTGGAAGCACTAGCTTTTGGAGCGACACTCCTTCATCAGGTGGTTGTGGAGGACACAATTGTAAGACACAGAATTTATAGCAAAAGTTTACAGTATGATGTAACTGAAATTACACATTGAAAAATACCTTGATTGTTTGTTGAGTCTTTCATCTGTTAGAATACCATGATAGTTTCACTTCTTTCATATGTAAATCACAAAACTTTTTTTAAAAAAAAGTTACATTCCCAAGTTAACTGTAACAATTGGTGTCAGTCAGATAATATGTTGAAGGTGTTAGCCCCCTGTGTTCCCTGTCTGTGCCATAACGTTTCGACTGATTCTAACCTAAAAAGTGAGTTAACAGAGTCTTACATGGATTCATGCAATTTTTGAGCAAAATAAAATGTAACTCTGCAAGTACAAATTCCCCCAAAAACGTATATGTGTGTGTGTCTGTCTGTCTGGGGTGGGGGGTTGTGAGTGTGAGAGAGAGTGTGTATGTGTATGTGTATGTGTATGTGTATGTGTATGTGTATGTGTATGTGTGTGTGTATGTGTATGTTGTGCAATGGTGGTCACCTGTAGTGTGACATGAACCGAAGGTCCCGGTTGAGGCCCTCCCTATGGGTACGGAACTTAGCTATCAGCCTCTGCTCTGCTAAGTTCCATACCCATAGGGAGGGCCTCAACCGGGACTTTGGGTTCATGTCACACTACAGGTGACCACCATTGCACTACACAGACACACACAGACTTAGACACTCTACACTCACATACACACACATATACACTCTCTTTCACACTCACAACTCCCCACCACAGACAGACAGACAAACACACATGCCCACATATATATTTGTGGGGTGAATTTGTACTTGCAGAGTTACATTGTACTTTGCTCAAAATCTGCGTGAATCCATGTAAGACTCTGTTAACTCACTTTTTAGATTAGAATCAGTCTAAACATTATGGCATAGACAACAGTACACAGGTGGCTAACACCTTTAACATATTATCTGACTGACACCAATTGTTACAGTTAACTTTAACTTTTTAAAAAGTTTTATGATTTACATATGAAAGAAGTGAAACTATCTTGGTATTCTAACAGATGAAAGATTCACAGACAATCAAGGTATTTTTCAATGTGTAATTCAGTTACATCACACTGTAAACTTTTGCTATAAATTCTGTGTCCTAGAATTGTGTCCTCCACAACCACCTGATGAAGGAGCGGTGCTCCGAAAGCTAGTGCTTCCAATTAAAGCTGTTGGACTATAACCTGGTGTTGTGCGATTTTTAACTTTGTACACCCCAGTTCCACATTGGCATCTCCAAATCATTTATTTTTTAGGGCTCACAGAATGCAGGACAGCATACAGAAATCACGTGTGGGAGTAAACTTGGCATTTTTCTGCAGCCCTTCAGAATTTGGGCCAACCTCAGAGAAGCTGCATATCTATTTTGCGCCTAAGGTCCTCCTGACCTGTGAGAAACCCACAATAAAAAGACAGAGGATAATTGTATTTCCAGCAAAACAAAAATTACGTTCAGTGTATTGCATGCTGATTTGCACCTCATTTGGAGAATGAAATCAGACTCAAAGTATTTGTTATGAACCATGCGGCAAATTTCATGTCTTATTTTTATTTTTGTGCTTTTTAAAATGGTGGACTGAAATGAGAAAGAACTGTTTTAAAATCAACATGGCAAGCATCATTGAAATACCTACTTGAAAAAGAAGTACAGAGGAACCTCGATTATCCAAAGGACACAGGCGGGGAGTTTTTCATTCGGTTAATCGAATTCTGGAGAATCCAATGCCGGATAACACAGTTTAGCCAAGCATCGGGACATTGCGATCTTGCCAGATAATCTGAAATTCAGATAATCGAATGCTGGCTAATCGAGGTTCCTTTGTAATTGAAATTTGAATAAATGCATGATTTTAGTGTCACGTGTATTTTACAGTGAAAAAAACACTATAATACACTGAAACGCATTTCCACTGTTCCCATTAGCTGCACCATTTTGAATGGTTTAAGCGTAAAAGAAAAACTGGAAAGATATAGCTTAGAGAGTCTGGAAGTCCTGAGCTAGCTCATCATCATTGATGCCTGTACTGCCATCCGTCCTGTGCTGCCCCACTGCCATCTACACTGGACCCAACCAATGGTGAAGTGGTTACTCTTCAGTCGCCATCTTTCACCGCTGGGCCAGTTCTCCTCTGTCCACCGCCTTAGTGCCATCTGTGCCAGATCCATCAACGTCAGAATCATCTCTTGTCGCTGGGTCCATGTCACCGTTGATACCCTTACGCCACCACTTCACCGCCTCCAGGCTGGACCCACCCAATGATGAAGTCGCTGATTTTCAGGCATCCTCTTTCACTGCTGGACCTACCTGAAATGTTGCCTCAGGTGATGTGGCAGCAGTCGATTACGGTGCCAGGTCCCATGCTCACTCCATTAAAGTAAGTGAGGGCTCACTGAAGTACATTCTGGACTTACTCACTACTACCACTAGGTCCACACTGGGCCCACTCGATTCCAATCTGGGCTCACTCACCAGCACCACGACTCTGCGTTGGGAATCCAGACTGGCGCCAATGCTGTCCACGCTGAGAACAAGGGGTAAGTTAAGGAAAAGAGAAGAAAATAAACAAGAAGAAAATAAGAAAAGGAAAAGATAAGTGGTCGGAGCAAATGATCCCTGGCTCAGGAGCCCTAGGTTGCAGACAAACTGGAGTTGTGTAGATGTAGATGGAGCTTTGACTGGAATAAGAGTTTGATTCGTCTAAGGACTAATGATCACTCATTGATGATCAAGGCCTTTTGTCTGCCAACAACTGTGCAATTGGTTTTCAGATAACTAAACAATTTGTTGCTGGGAACAAGATACAAAAAACTGACCAGGTTTCCAATACCCAGGAGCTCTTTCTCCATTCTCCATGGTAAACTACTTTAAACTGAACAAAACCAGTGTATCTTTCCTTCAGTTTCTGTAAACTTTGACTTTTCATAGATAATCAAAGGTCTTTTGTTAGTGAACCAGCCACCCTGTGCTTCTCTCAAACTGGTGGAAGCATTTGGGAAAGAAAACTGAGAAGGAACGTTCTGATCAACATGAACCAACTCAGTAGATCTTGCAAACAAAGGCTACTATAAAATGAAGAGCTTATGCTTGAAACATCAACTCTCTTGCTCCTCAGATGCTGCCTAATCAACTGTGCTTTTCCAGCACCCCACGTTTTGACTCTGTATTCCTCTATGACTCTGCTGAGCTGCTTTTCCAGATTCCCTTTCTCCAATGTCTGTGTTTTTGTCATGTATGTGTGCAAGGGGAGTTTACAAGGGCATTGAGTTTAATTAGTAGTGTTATATGCAAATGATTTGTACCTGCTTACTTGTAGCTAGAGTCTAATTATTTGTAAAAACTATTCTTAAGTACAGAAAACTTGTTTCCTATCAACCTGGGTCTGAAAATAAGGTACATTTGGAAATCTTTACACACTTTTATTTTGAAAGCTCTAAATCTTGTTATGACTCTAGGAAAAGCAGGACTTGATTACCAACGACCTCCCCCAACTGAGTTATGACATTGCTCTTGTGTTTTGCCTCCATACACAAATAACCTGAGTCTCTGATCACCCCAAATCTTTACTTTGCTATCCCTTTGCCTTACATGCATTTGCAAAAACTTCTTTTTGATTTCTTTCCAGTTGTTTTGAGGTTTACAATATACTCTTGTTAGTTGTATTCTAATTTGAGTCAAAACTGAAAATAGTTCAAGCTGCACACCAACTCAGTTTTAAGTTTGTTAAAAGGTCAAATGTTTCCCCATTATTTCATGGACTCATAGAATGTTGGGGGCAGTGGAAGTCAAAGGTCAGTTTGGTGGTCTGTCAGCTCAGAGTGTGACTCCTGGGGAAGGGTTGGAGGGGGCTGTCTACTATTTGTGTGGGATATGGCTGGACCCAGGTGAGGTGAGGGAGAAGGTTGGTGTTAGTTGTGTGTTTGTTCATGTGGGGAAATGAAGTGTTTTTGGGGATCAGTGGGAAGCGGGTGGGGGGTAGTGAAGAGAGTTCACTTTAACAAATGAAACAATCTGAAGTCTCTTCAACCAAACTGTTTCTGATTTAAAGTTACAATTATCCAGGAGTTCAGCAGGTTTTAATCCAACTTAAGTTTTCTTTTTAGATCAGCAATTAAGGTAGGTCACAATCTTCTAAAATGTCTGACTGTAGTCCAAGAGTTGGGTACATTTTTGTAGGATTCCAAATGTTACATAATTGCTTATCAGAAGTTTCAACTTCCTGGGTAATTACTGCTGTGTCAATTGCATTGGGATTTCTGCATGGTCCCTTCCACGCAACTCTAGTCTACATTTCAGAAATGACTATCTTCCTTTCAGAAGATTTGGGTCTCATTATTTCCTTCGTGAAAACCCTGCATTATTTTAAATATCCCTGTTAATGATGCTGCCATACCTGCCCACCCACCCAAAATCCATTCTGCTTTTAAAAGGACATATCCCATTTCTGCAGTTTAACTACACAAATGAAGTCTTTAATGCCTGTATATAATCTTGATGTTTTTGCTATAGTGTACTGCCCAGAATTAGTCACATTACCCTTGTTTGGGCCAAATCAGCATTTTGTACAGGATTTGTGTGACTTCATTGCAAATTGAGTCATAGTTGGAATATAAAACACAGTCTTGTCAGTCTTTTTAACTTCACAGCCTTCTCGGCTTCACAGGCTAGTGGATATAAATCCCCAGATCTCTATGTTCCTACGCCCCCTTTAATTTTGTGCCATCTAATTTATATTACTTCTCATATACCTGCCAAAATAACTAATTTTCATCTGCTATGTGTCGACCTGTTTCACCAGTCTATGCCCTCCAGTCCCTCACCTTGTTTTACTGCATTTCATAGTTTTTTATCATCAACACAATTTAAAATTATTTCCTTGTACTGAAATCCAAACAATTAACATTTTTCAAAAATATTTCGGAGAAAGAAGGAAATTACCTGATAACTGGCTAGATCTTTTAAAATGTATTATTGTCTCTTTTTATAAAGAAATTACTTCCCGAAGTAGAAATCTATGCATTAAGTGATTGCTGTCACTGCCAAATTTAAAGGGAGAAATTCACTTGAGAATTTTGCCGTTGGGTATTGCAATAATTATAGCAGTACTAATTATGGGACCAATCATTATAATGTTGATTTGATTACAGAACAGGATAATAAAATTCAGCTTTCAGCAAAATTAGTATGTAAGTGAATGTGAACTTAACAGACAATTAATACACATTCAGTAGCTGTTACAACTAATACTTGAAAAACTAAAACCTTTCAGATTTCTTTTTAAGCCTACATTTAAGTGCTGCAAAATGATGTTATGTATCAAAGCTAAGTTTCACCAGAATGCATTATTTCATGCTGAATCTCCTTTTTGTGAAACATGATTTGATGGAAGAACAATTTTAGATTAGATTACTTACAGTGTGGAAACAGGCCCTTCGGCCCAACAAGTCCACACCGAGCCGCCAAAGCGCAACCCACCCAGACCCATTCTCCCACATTTACCCCTGCCCCTAACACTACGGGCAATTTAGCATGGCCAATTCACCTAACCTGCACATTTTTGGACTGTGGGAGGAAACCCACGCAGACACTGGGAGAATGTGCAAACTCCACACAGTCAGTTGCCTGAGGCAGGAATTAAACCCGGGTCTCTGGCGCTGTGAGGCAGCAGTGCTAACCACTGTGCCACCGTGTCGCCCAATTTCTTTTTTTTCTTTAATAGATTAGATTAGATTAGATTAGATTAGATTACTTACAGTGTGGAAACAGGCCCTTCGACCCAACAGTTCTAAGAAAAGTATTCCTGTCATTCTGAAACCTGTAGACCTTGCATGTTGACTGATTTGTGGCTGAAGCTTGAACCATGCCTGTCTGTCTGAAACACAATCACTTTTGAAAAACAGAAATGATAATTGAAAAATAGTACCAAATCTATTGTTGGTGTTGATTTGTACCTCAAGGCACAAAACCAATCTGGTGTATGCATACTTGTCTATATTTTCAATTTTGATGGAGAGTGCAGTACAAAATTGAGTTTGGAGTTGATCCAATTTTAGCAAATCATTATGCTGTGCTTGACAGTTCAGTAATTGAATGAGCTTTTATGTCTTCTACTTGGTGTCAGAGGTATTGGTGTTTTCTTTCCCTTTTTAAATTTCTCCTCTCCTGAAAGCAACACTCAACCTATTTCTTTTTGGTTGGATGAAAGTCATGAACCTGTCGCATAATTTCCTGAGCATTACAGGACAACATGCTCTGCCATCTGCTGTAATTGTTTTTGATTAAACACTAGAATCACATGAAAGCTTTTTTTATAATAGCACCAAATTTTGTTTTTGTTATGTACTAAGGTTTACTGTCATAGAAAACAAAATAAAGGTTTAGTTTCATTCTGGATCTTGCTTGTTCTAACGTTGATAGATTGATTATAATCGCAATTCCAGAATTTTGAATTCAAATTTCGGCACCAACAAATGTGGGATTTGAACTCGAGTCTCCAGAACATTAGCTGTTTTTTTGGATTTTCAGACCAGTGACAGTACCCCCATACCACCACCCTCACAGGATAGGGGTGTTTTGTGTGTGTGTGTGTGTGTGTGTGTATGTATGTATGTATGTATGTATAGTTAGTGGTGGTGAGGTGGGAGGTCCAATTGCATGGAAAATTATGGAAAAAATTAAAGTGTGGAGGGGAGGTGTTGCTCAGCAGAGGTTAAAGTTTCCAGAACAAGTAATAGGACAGAGTATGGAAAGGGTCAGTAATCTAACTTCAGGCACAGCAGACAAGAGGATAACTATGAGAAGGGGACAGTCAACACAGGACTGATGGTACTTAAATGCACGGATTATTCAAGACCAGGTAAATGAGCTTGTTGTATCTGATTAGATTAGATTAGATTA
>NC_057719.1:29884015-29913568 GCF_004010195.1 Chiloscyllium plagiosum
GTATACCACCCAGACCCATACTCCTACATTTACCCCTTCACCTAACACTAGGGACAATTTAGCATAGTCAATTCACCTCACCTGCACATTTTTTGGGGATTGTGGGAGGAAACCGGAGCACCCGGAGGAAACCCACGCAGACACGGGGAGAATGTGCAAACTCCACACAGAGAATCGCCTGAGGCGGGAATTGAACCCGGATCTCTGGCGCTGTGAGGCAGCAGTGCTAACCACTGTGCCACTTTGAAATCTGCCAGTTTCAATCTGTGCAATGTTGTGGGTATCACAGATGTGGCTGCAAGAGGATCAGGCCTGTGAACTAAATATCCAAGGATAGACAGGCAAATGGTCAGAGGGGTAGGGTTGACTTATTAGTAAATAAATTAAATCGATAGCAAGAAATGATTATAGAGTCAGAAGACCTAGATTCTGTGCGAGTAGAGGTGAGGAACTCCTGATTGGAGTTGTGTACAGTTCTCCTAGCAGTACTCAGGATGTAGGGAAGAAATAAATCAGGAGGTAGAAAAGGTATACAAGAAAGGCACTATTACAATAATCATGAGAACTTCAATATGCAACTAGACTGGGAAAATCGGGTTGGTAGTGGATCTCTAAGGATTTTGTGAAATGTCTATAAATTTTTTTTTTGGAGCAGCTTGTAGTAGAGCCTTGGGCAATAGGCAATTCTGGATTTTGTGATTTATAATGAGGCAGGCTTGATTAGGGAGTAAAGGTGAAGGAACCCATAGGGAGCAGTGACCATAATATGCAAGCAGAAGTCATGCAGAAAGTAGTACAGTGCTGGTCTGAGGCAGCGGAAGAGCTGTTCTGGGACTACCTGGAATTGATATATTCAAGTATTCAGCAGCTAACCTAGGTGAGTACGCCACCATCATCACTGACTTCATTAGCAAGTGTGTAGAGGACTGCGTGCCATAGAAGGCAATCCATACGTTCCTCAACTGGAAACCATGGATGAACGAGACAGTCTATTGTCGACTGAAAAATGTGTTGCTGGAAAAGCGCAGCAGGTCAGACAGCGTCCAAGGAGCAGGAGAATCGACGTTTCAGGCATAAGCCCTTCTTCAGGAAGATGCCCGAAACGTCGATTCTCCTGCTCCTTGGATGCTGCCTGACCTGCTGTGCTTTTCCAGCAACACATTTTTCAGCTCTGATCTCCAGCATCTGCAGTTCTCACTTTCTCCTAGTCTATTGTCTACTGAAGACCAGGCATGCAGCGTTTAAGTCAGACAACCCAGACCTTTACAGTAAATGATATGACCTCAGCAAGATCATTAAAGATGCCAAGAGGCAATACTGGACTAAGGTAGAGACCTAAACTAACCATATGACACCCGTACTCTGAGGCAAGGCCTGCATGACGTGACTGGCTACAAAATTAAGCAGAACACTATAGCAGGCAAAAATACATCCCTCCCTGATGTGCTCAATGCTTTGTATGCTCGGTTTGAGCAGAAGGTCAGTGAAACTGTGTCATCTGCCCCGACAGCCTCAGACACACCTGCCTTCTTGAGAGTGAACCCACAGAAAGTGAAAAAGAAGGAAAGATGGAATCCCTGGCCGTGTACTTAGATCCTGTGTGGACCAGCAAGTGGGAATATTTGCTGACATCTTTAACCTTTCCTTGCTATAATCTGAAGTCACCACCTGCTTCAAGAAGACCATCACCATCCTGATACTATAGAAGACACAATGCACATGCCACAGTGACTACCACTCGGTGGCTGTGATCTCTATAATAAAGAAGTGCTTAGCGAGGTTAGTCATAGCTCACATTAACTCTAACCTCCCAACCTGCCTCCATCCTTTGCAATTTGCCTACCAGCGCAACCGGTCCATGGCAGACACTGTTTCCATCGCCCTATCGCTCATCCCTGGAGCAACTGGATAATAAGGATACCCACGTCAGGCTTCCACTTATTGACGACAGCTCTGCTTTCAACATTATAATCCCACACAAACTAATGTCCAGACTTTGAGACCTAGGTCTCTGCTCCATCTTCTGCAACTGGATCCTTGACTTCCTGACCCACAGCAATCCGTGAAGATAGGCAACAGCACCTCCTCCATGAAAATCCTCAACACCAGCACCCCACAAGGATGCATACTCAGCCCCCTACCATACTCCCTATGTACTCGTGCCTGTATGACAAAATTTCATCCAAACTCGTTCTACAAGTTTACTGACAACACTACTGTTGTAGGCCGGATATTAAACAGTGCTGAGACAAAATGTAGGAAAGATAGGGTGCTTGGTGACATGGTGCAAAGATAACAATCTTTCCATCAACGTCAGCAAACCCAAAGAGCTGATCATCGACTATAGGAAGCCTCTCTCGACGTCAATGGAGCTGGCATGAAGGTGGTCGAAACCGTCACGTTCCTAGGAGTGACAATCACCAAAAATCTGTCCTGGACCACCCATATTGATGTGATGGTCAAGAAGGCACAACAATGCCTCTTCTTCCTCAGGAAGTGAAGGAAATTTGGCATGTCCATAAGGGCCCTTATCAACTTTTACAGATGCACCATAGAAAGCATTTTATCCGGATGCATCATAGCTTGGTACAGCAATTACTTTGCCCAGGACTGTTAGAAACTACAGGAAGTTGTGAACACAGCGCAGACCATCACACAAGCCAACCTTGCCTCTATTGATTCTATCAACACTTCTTGTTGCCAGGGAAAGGTAGCCAACATCATCAAAGACTCCTCCCAACCAGTTATCTCTTCCAACCTCTTCTTTATGGCAGAAGTTACAAAAGTTTAAACACATGTATCAACATGTTCAAGAATAGTTTCTTTCCCGCCGTTGTTAGACTGCTGAATGGACATCTCAAATTTCAGACCTAATGTTTATGTTGCTTTTTGTGCACTTTCTTTGCAGCCATAACTTTGTATTCCTTGCTCTGTTCAATCACCCTATGATCTTTGTGTCTTTGTATGTTATGATCTGCTGTACTGCAGGCAAAACAAAACTTTTCACTGTACTTAGGTACATGTGGCAATAAATCAATCAAAATGTGATAGAATTTACCCTGCAGTTTGAGAGGGAGAAGATTGAATCAGGTATAATATTATTACAATTAAGTAGAGGTAACTACAAAGATATATGGGAAGCCAGAGTTGATTGGAAGAGAAGCCTAGCAAGGACGATAGTGGAGCCACATGGTAGAACTTTCTGGATGTAATTTGGATGGCACTATAGAAATCCAAAGGAAAGAGAAACATACCAAAGGGAGGATGAAGCAACCATGGGAAACGACGGAAATTAGGAACAGCAATTTGGCAAAATGAAAGCATACACTGTGATGAAGATTAGTGGGAAATCAGTGGATTGTGAAACCTTCAAAAACCAGCATAGGATAACTGAAAAGGCAATAAGGTGGGGAAAAGTTGCAGGAGTTTTTTTTTAGATAGCTGAAAGGTAAGAGAGAGCTGAAAATGTGTTGCTGGAAAAGCGCAGCAGGTCAGGCAGCATCCAGGAACAGGAGAATCGACGTTTCGGGCATAAGCCTTTCTTCAGGAAACACATTTTCCAGCAACACATTTTCAGCTCTGATCTCCAGCATCTGCAGACCTCACTTTCTCCTGAAAGGTAAGAGAGAGGCAGGAGTAGACATTGGACCATTGGAAAATGAGGCTGGAGAATTAGTAATAAGAATCAAAAGAAACTGAATATGTACTTTACATGAGTCTTCACAGGAAGACACCAGCAACACAACAAAACATGAAGAGAATTGGGGCCAGAGGTCAGTGTAGTGGCTGTCACCTGAGGTGAAGGTGTTGGGGAAGCTGAGAGGTCTGAACGCAGATAATTCATCCGTACTGGATGGGCTACACCCAGGGTTCTGAATGAGATAACTGAGGAGATTATAGAGACATAGTGGTGATCTTTCAGGAATCGCTGGAGTCCGGGAGGGTCGAGAGACAGGAAAATGGCTAACATAATTCCTCTGTTTAAGAAGGGAGAGATGCAGAAGACAGGAAACCATAGTCTGGTTAGCCTGACCTCGGTCGTGAATAAGATTTTAGTGTTCGTTATTAAGAATGAAATTGCACAATATTTGGAAATGCATGGTAAAATAGTGTGGAATCAGCACAGCTTCGTAAGGGGAGGTCATGTCTGACAAATCTGTTAGAATTCTTTGTAGAGACAATGGACGTGGTCTATTTGGATTTCCAGAAGGACTTTGACAAGGTGCCACATTGGAGACTGCTAAATAAGATAAGAGCCCATGGTGTTAGGGTGAGGTACTGGCATGGGTAGAGGATTGGCTGACTGGCAGAAGGCTGAGAATGGGGATAAAGAACTCTTCCTTTGAATAACAGTTGTGACTAAGTGGAGTTCCACAGAGGTTTGTGTTGGGACTACAACTATTAACGTTAAACATTAAGGATATAGACAAAGGAACTGAGGGTATTGTTGCTGAGTGAGCAGATGACACAAAGATAGAGAGAGGGAGTGGTAGTGTTGAGGAAGTGGGGAAGCTGCAGAAAGACTTCAAAATGCAAAGCAAGTAGGCAAAGAAGTGACAGTTGGAATATAATGTGAGAAAGTGTGAGGTTGTGTCCTTTAGTAGGAAGAATAGAGGTGTAATCTATTTTCTAAACTGGGAAAGGCTTTGGACATCTAAAGCACTAAGGGATCTGGGAGTTCTAGTTCAAGATTCTCTTAAGGTTAACGTGCAGGTTCACTTGGTATTTAGGAAGGCAAATGTAGTGTTTGCATTTATTTCAAGAGGGCTAGATTACAAGAGGGTAGATGTCCTGCTGAGGCTGTCTGGACTCTAGTCAGACTGCAATTGGAAAATTGTGAGCAGTTTTGGGCCCTGTATCTAAGAAAGGAAGAACTGGCACTGGAGGGATCCAGAAGAGGTTTATAAGAATGGTTATGAGAATGATCTAGTGTGCTTCCAATTAAACCTGTTGGACTATAACCTGGTGTTGGGTGATTTTTAACTTGGTTATGAGAATGAATGAATGGCTCATCATATGGGGAACAGATGATATCTGTGTGCCTGTACTTGATAGAGTTTAGAAGGATGAAGGGGAGCGTAATTGAAACGTACAGAATATCGAGAGGCCTGTATAGAGTGAACATGGAGAAGGTGTTGCCACTAGTAGGAGAGACTAGGACATAAGGGCACAACCTCAGAATGAAGAGACATTCCTTTAAAACTGAGAGGAGGAGAAATTTCTTCAGCCAGTGGGTGGTGAAGCTATGGAAGTCATTGCTGCGGATGCCAGTGGAGGCCAAGTCATTGAATGTATTTAAGACAGCGATAGGTTCTTTATTAGTTAAGGGATCGAAAGTTATGGGGAGAGATGGGAGAATGGGGTTGAGAAACATATCAGCCATGATCGAAAGGTGGAGCAGACTTGATGGGCCAAATAGCCTAATTCTGCTCCTGTATCTTATGTTCATTAGGTTCCATTAAATTGGAAAATGCTGGAGTACTCTGACCAGGATTTGGGTCATGTCACAGCTTCTGCTTATTCTGTCCAAAGTTAGAAGCCAAAACAGTCTATATTGCATACAAAAATAAACTAATTTCTCTTGTGCATTTTCTTAGCTCCTACTATGCTGTTTACCATTGCCTGGCCTAAAACTCCTACACTGTGTTACTTCTGTGACTGTGACTGCAAAATGATTGGAAGCCTGTCCAATTTTAGTGGAAGACAGTAGGTGGCCTGTGAGGACGCCCTCAATCAGCTCCAAACCTGAAAGGCTCACCCTTAGACTGAGCTATCTTGGGAAAGACAATTGTAACCAAGGTTATTTAGCTGATGAGCAATAGCAACAGAATTTGCAGAGCGGCAGGGGTGGGATCACCAGTGCTGTCATCCTTCAAGAGGACAGCAGGTTTATGCTGTACTGAACCACTACCACTGTGCTAGTTTGGTGATGGACTCCTTCGTCCTTTTTGACATTGGACATGGACTTGCTAGCAGCCAAAGTACCAGACCTTTCATTGGGTATACCCATCAGTTGTCTTCTGCAGTCTGCTCCATTGAGTTTCTCAGCTGAGTTATCGGCAACAGAAAATGTGCTGCATTATTTGGTTATGCGAAGGCCACAATTAGTGTATTGTGTCTACATCTGACCACCTCTTTTTGGGCAAGGATGTATGGGTTATTAAGAGGTTACAGAGCAGACTTGCCTGAATTGTTCTAAGTTTGAGGGATTTTAGTTGTAAAATCAAATAGGAGAATGTAGAATTGTTCTCCTTGAAGCAAAGCATGTTAAGGGAGATTTGATAGAGATGTACAAGATTATGACAGATTTGAGTTTGGTTTGGTAGGCAAGGAATAATTTCCCATTAGTTTGAGTATACGAGGCCTGGGGCAAAGAGTTTAAAGTTTTGGGCAAGACATAGAAAAGGAAGAACTTTTTTAGGCAGCACATGATAACTTCGTATTCATGAAGGGATTGGATGTGAAGGTGGATCAGTGATTTGAAACTTAAATTTGATAGATACTTGATGGAGGCAGTTTGAGGAGTGGGATTATCTGGATTGTTCCTCAGAGAACTAGCATAGGTCTGTAGAGCGGAATCATCACTTTCTGTGTTTTTAATACTCAATAACAGTTTTAGTATCTGAGCTGTAGGCTGTGAGTGTGAAAGTGAGTGCCTGCATTTCTTCTTCTTCATTGTCTTCTTGCTCTTCCACTTGTTCTTTTCAATCACTGCCTGGCCAGCTTATAGTTATTGGGTGTTTAAAAGGAGAAAAGATTGATTTCAGCAGGAAATGAGTGAAGTAAGAAGTGAATGTTTACATTGAATTAAGCTTCTAAGTCAGAAGACATTGTGGAATGAAGGATAAATGGGATGTGAGTAGGAAGAATAATTATAATGATAATTTCTATTATGTGGAGAAGCTGGAGTTGGACTGGGGTGGACAAAGTCAAAAATCAAACAATATTAGGTTATAGTCCAACAGGTTTATTTGAAATTGCAATTTCAAATAAACCTGTTGGACTATAACCCGGGTGTAATTTGATTTTTGACTTTAATTTCTATTGTTTAAGTCCTGGTGCTGCCAAAGTCCTCAGCATTTATCAGTTCATTGATCACGAACACCATCTCTGCAATGAGGTAAGGGAATGCAGCCACATCTATCCTTGGATCCTGCCACCTTCAACTGCCCTCAAACTCAATGTGCTGTGTGGGCCAAGGCCAGTCAAAGAAGGCTCATCAGAGCGCAGTAAGTTTATTTCTCTGCCTTCCACTACACCTAAGAGCAGACCTAAATTTCGCAGCTGGGGTGGAGAGAGGTTGCAGTTGGTGTTTGGCTGACAGACTTGGTCATATCAAGGTCATATCAAGACCTGCTGTGTGTCCTGTCCATATGTCCGCTTACCACTCTCAGTTTGAACTTTCACAAGCATTATGATCACGGGGATGAGCGGTGGTCGAGGTGGTGTGTGGAGGGTCTATCCATCTCTGTACCTAGGGAAGAAGCTTCTGGGGGTCCTTTGTGTTGGTCCACATGCTCGGGTGAAGACCTTCCCACTGCAGCTTGCAGACCCTACAATAGAGGTACCATTACCCCAAAAAGGGTCAAGCAACATTTGCACTACACAAGTGTCAGACAGCAACCATAAGCAACAGGTGAGAATCTAATCATAATCCCATGACATTCATTCGCCTTTCATTACTTTCCCTGCTGCTATTAACATCCTTGCAGTTACTGTCAATGTTATACAGCTGCAGAAGGGAAAGAATGCTTTGTCAGGTGGGTATCTCTTAACTTGTAATGATCTGCTGTTTCCTTTGTGAGTTATTTTCACTGTCCATGTGTATAGCTATACAAGATTAACGGTTGTGGAGAAAAGTATCTGTCATTAATGTGATGGATAACTATGATTGATTGACGGCTTCTTGAGAAAGTAAGAGGGCCAATGATGAATACAGCTATTGCTGTATTCCTAGCCTCTAACTTGTGCTTGTAGCCACAATGTTTATATAGCTGATGCAATTCAGCTTCTAGTTGGATATTATCTTCATCAAACCATTTAGAGATGCTATTACAAACCTCGTAGAGCAGGAGGAACTTGAATCCAGGACTCCTGGTTCATAGCTAGAGGAATTACCACAAAAGCTCCCTCAAAGAGCTGACACAGCATGCTACAGGTATTTTTAATTAACTTGTTAAGATTTGTTATGATACACCCCAATGCCTTCTGGATCAGATGTAGGATTACTACCTCAAGAGACCTAGCAAGTTTCTGGTTAGTGGTAAGCTACAGGATGTTGAACACCTTTTTCTTTGGTTGGTGATTCAAGGCCAGGACTAGCAGGTGATTTTGATTCCTCTATGAGGCCACAGCTCCGCCAACTTACCAAAATCGTGTGTGGTTTGAATTTGCCTATGGGCTTGCTTCCTCCATATGTCTCCTCAGTTGCCTAATATTGACAGAAACTAGAATGGGTGTGGAATTCCGAAACCAGTTCCTCCCACCATTCTTAAACACCTACTGAGTTGACCTACTTTGGCAAAAATACAGGCACTGCTCTTGTTGTTTTTATGCTTGTATCACTTAATCCTGTACTGTGATTTGGGTGTCCATTTTCAGGGACTACTGAGTTTCACTAGCTTATATCCTCAGTTTCTATGATGCATAACCACTTGAAAACCAACCTATCAAAGGTAATTATGTACTCTATATCAGCAATCTTCATGACCTGTGGACACAGGTACATATCTATAATGATCATATGGGATGTAGAGATAATTGGCAATGTACTCCAATTTTAACTTGATAAATATTAGTCAAATTGCATTCTCACCTGCAATAGAACACTTTTAATTGATTTTTCTGATTAGACCAAGTGAGTTTCTTCCTGCAGACTGCAGGAAATGCCCTTGTCACCCATAACCACTAACAACTTCACAATTAAGATAGTAAAACTGAAATGCTATTCATAGCATGTGTTGAGGGAGAATTAAGAGTTAATGCTTTGAGTCCAATATGACTTCTTCAGAGCAAAAGAGGATAGGAAAACCAACAGATTCTATATTGTAAAAAGGAAGTGGAAAGAGAAGGAGCAAGTGGAACAGATGGTAAGGGTTTCCAAAATAAAAGGCGAGGAAAATGCTAATGGTAGGTTGAGGAAGGATATAGATGAAGCGCAGATGTTAACTGCAGAAGATGGGCCAGCTCTTCTGAGAGCATACCTATGGAAACAAGACACTTGGAGAATTGGTATTGCAGTGGGGGGGGTGTGTGTGTGCATGCATGCACATGCATGCCTTGGGGGGTGGTGGGCTGGGTGGAGGAAACCAGGCAGTAATCAAAATGGAGGACAGAGTTCATGTTGAACTCCGAGTTCAGCCCTGAAGCTCAAAGTGCCTAAGTAGAAAATGAGGTACTGATCTTTGAGCATGCGTTGGGCATCGCTGAAACACTGCTGCGACACTAGAACAGAAGTGTTATCATGAGAACAAAATTCTGTATTGATGAGGCAGAGCATTGGGTTCATGCCTGTTGAAGGTGGCAGAATCAGAACAGATGTGGTGGTGGCTTAGTTTTTCCTCAACTGGATTCTTCTCTCCCTACCCCCTCCCTCAGAGATTAACAGAGTCTTCAACCAGGTCAGAACTACTTCCCACACTTCTTCCCCCATCTCTTTTCCTTATTCCCAGAACAACAATACAGTTCCCTTTTGTCATTATCTTCTACCCCACTAACTTTCACATGCAAATGATTATCCTCTGCATTGCCCATTCCCATCACTGTCAGGATGCACAACCAAACATATATTCCTCTCTCCTGTTAGTATTGCACAAAGAAGACTGGAGCCACAGTAACATTCTTGTCCAGTCCTCTATCCTCCCAACTCCCCTTTACCACACCTCTGTGGCACCTTTCCATGCAATCACAGAAGCTGTTACACTCGCTTCTTTATTTCTTCACTCTCCAAGGCCCCAAATATACTTTCCATGTGAACCAGAGTTAGTTGTATGACTTTTAATTTAGTTCTGTATATGCTGTTCAGAATGTCATCTCCTGTACATGGTTGAAACCAAAAGTGGACTGCATGACCATTTCTTGGAAAACCTCTGCTCTGTCTGCAAGAATGGCCCCAACCTTCTGGTCAGTTGCCATTTCAATACATTATGTGGCACTCATTGTCAGTCGTGGGCCTGTTGTAGGTTCCAGTGAAGCCCAACACAAGCTGAACGAACAGCACCATTTTTCTGCTTACGTTCTTTGCAACTTTCAAGTTTCAATGATACATTCAACACTTCAGACCATGAACTTTCTCCTCCATTTTGATTATTCCCACTTCCTGCAACCTAACAACCCCCTAGTGTCTTGTTTGCAAGAGTTTGCTTTCAGCAGACCAGATCTATTTTGTACAATTAACAACTGCTCTTCATGTATGCCACTCACGTACCTACCATGAGCACACCCCTTCCCTTCCCTTTTGCTCTGGACATCCTTACCATCTGTCGTCCCACTTGCTCCTCCCACTTCACATTACAGCAAAAAACTCAGTGGTTTTTCAAGCTCCTTCAGTTCTGAAGAATAGTCATTTTGCATTCAAAGCATGAGCTTGGTTTCTATCTATAAATGTTGCCAGATTTATAAAGTTACTTTGTATTTTATATCTTCAACATGCGCAGTATTTTGCTTTTGCTATTAGTATGGGCAACAAATGCTTGTATAGCCAGCCACCCCAACATCCTGAGAATTTGTTTTGAAAATTTGGTGGTAAATCTGTTGAAAACTAAATATTACGATAAGAAAAAAGTGGACAAAATAATGTTTTATCACATTTCATTGTTTTACTGACTCTATATCTCTGTCTTTTTTCCAGTTGGACATTCTCCCTTGATTCAGAATCTAAGTACAAAAGGTAACCACACATATGTGTTATAATGTAAATTCAGTTTCTGAAATATCATTGAGTTTAATTGATTTGTGACATTTTCATGAAAGCTAACAAGGAAAAGAGCATAATTATTAAAACATTTCCAATAATCTCCTTACATGATTTTAAAAAGACCTACTGTATGCCTGTAA
The DNA here is from genome assembly GCF_004010195.1 of Chiloscyllium plagiosum. Lineage (NCBI taxonomy): Eukaryota > Metazoa > Chordata > Chondrichthyes > Orectolobiformes > Hemiscylliidae > Chiloscyllium > Chiloscyllium plagiosum. Next base: position 29,895,071 of record NC_057719.1, read on the forward strand.
ATTTATTCTGAGAAATATAATTTATTTTTGTGTAAATTAGAAACCATTTATTTCTACTGTTATAATAAACAACAGCCTAGATTGTACAGTGGCTCAGTCGCTCCCCTTCTACTTTCATCTGAGTGACAATGATTGTAACAGGACTAGATAGGGTAAACGTAGAAAGGATATTCCTGATGACCAGAACAAGGGGCCACAGTCTGAGGGTAAGAGGCCATTTAGGACTGAGAGGAAGAGAAATATCATCTCAGAGATTTGATGACCTGTGGAATTCTCTTCCACAGAAAGTGATAGAGGCTAAAACATTGGATGCTTTCAAAAAGGAGATAGATATAGTTCTTCGGACAAAAGGGATCAAAGAGTGTTGGGCAAAGTAGCAACAGGATACTGAGTTGTCTGATCAGCCATGATCATATTAATTGCTGGAGTAAGCATGAAGAGCCGAATAACTTATTCCTGCTCCTAATTTCTACGTTTCTTTGTTTGCAAGTCAGTTTGCTGAAAGTAGCAGGAAATGAAACTATGGCTTCGGTCAGTTCGAATAGTATCTGACAATACATCTATTCACTTTCTTTATTGTTTGGTTCATGGAAAATCATTTATTGCCTTTCCCTAATTTCCCACTGGACAGTTGAGAGTCCAGTCATATTGTTCACGACCTGGAGTCACAGGCCAGACCAGGTAAGGATGGCAGATTTTCTTCCCTGAAGGCCATTTATGAACAAGGTGGCTTTAGGCTAGCTTCTTATTCCAGATTTTTACTGAATTCAAATTTCACCATCTGCCAGGTTGGGATTCAAACCTGTCTCTAAAACATTAGCCTGTGTTCTGGATTACTAGTTCAGTGGAATTACCACTTCACCACTGCCTCTCCTGAACTACGATTCTGTGAATTATGCAAACTTTGTTAATATTTTGTGACCTGAATTGAGAACATCCATTATACCTTAGTGAATCAATTGCTACATACAGTGTGCTTATAAATTCCTTGTGCAATTTTGAGCTTGGATAATTTTGGGTAGAATGTTTTGTAATTGCTAACTGATTTCCCAAGCGGTGCATTTTTGATGCAATGAACAGTGGATTTCTTACCACAACCATCCTAATCTCCTAGCCATAACACACATTTTCTCAACAATAACTGTTTGTTTGTTTGAATTATAACAACAACTCACATTCATAAGACTTATGAATTACGCTTTCATATACCATTCACAGTTTGTTCCCATCATGTGTACGTCCAAAGAACCCAAAGATTACATTTCTCTGAGGACTGTATAAACACCCTCTGTTAATTTTCTGGACTAATTTTGCTTCTGGTTCAGTTGCCAGCTTGCTTTTTGCTCTCTGAGAAAAAAAAGTTTGATATTTGAGTTTTAGTTTGGTCTCTTGTTTCCATTCCTTTCATTCTTTGGTAAGAGGGTGATATTTTTAAGATGTCCTTACAGGATTGCCATTCTTAAAGATGTATTAATCAGTGTAAATTCTTCTGTGTCATTTATTACAACAACGAAATAAGAGATGCTAAATATTATGATATATGGAGGGGTGATCAAAAATTTGGTCAAAGTGTGGGATTTTTGAGTGTCTTAAATTAGAAGGAAGTTTTATGAACTGCAGAACATGGGAAGAAAGGATGAACACATGGTTGGTAATGAAGCAATGGAGGGGATGCACAAAGTCTTGAGCCAGGGAATTATGCATTCCATAGGGGAGCAGAAGTAATACAGAGAGGTGAAACTATGAAAGGATTTCATCATGAGGCATTGAATTTTAAACTGGAGACTTTGAACTAGGAAGAACAGGGGTGGTAGGTCCTGAGTAGGATTCAGTAAGCTAATGTTTCCTGATTGCAGAGGATGAAGACCAATGATTAAACAACCTCTACCCATTTATTGTGCGTAGAACATCTTAGACCTATGTGCTATTCATTCCTTAATGTGCCTCAGATTGATGCACTTGTATTGACTTGATCACAAGATCTTAACACTAAACTCTTCAGCCATCTAACCTTTCCAGTCAGGAATTTTGGGCTATCTTAACCGTTGTGTAGGAGTGATTAATGCACAGGGAAGAGTTTCACATGAATGGAGGCAAGAAAGACTTGAAAGTCATTCTTTGTTACAAAGAATTTACTGGCAGATAATCAGATACCAAGATTGGAAATATGTAAGGGAGCTGGAATCAGTTGTGATGATACAACAGGTTATGACAGAGACTGAAGACATTTTTTTCACTTGTGGAAACTGTGACACATCCATCACTGGATATTGGAGTTAATGGCAATTCAGGAGGGGGAAGGGGAACTTTTTGCTAGTTGGATGAATATCTGGCAGAAAGAAAGATGGTTGTGGTTGTTGAAGGTCCGTCATTTCAGCTCGAGGATATAGAAGAATACAGCGCAGTACAGGCCCTTTGGCCCTCGATGTTGCGCCGATCTGCTAGTTGGATGAATATCTGGCAGAAAGAAAGATGGTTGTGGTTGTTGAAGGTCCGTCATTTCAGCTCGAGGATATCTCTGCATGTTTTCCTCAGCATAGTGTCCTAGGCCAAACCACCTTCAGCTGCTTCATTAATGACTTTCCCTCCATCATAAAGTGGGGATATTCACTGGTTGATTGTGCAATAGCCAGCACTATTCATGACTCCTCAGACACTGAAGCAGTCCATTTTCAAATGCAGCAAGACCTGAACAAGAACCAGGTTTGAGTTGATAAGTGGCAAGTAATACTTGATAGTGAAAATTCTGCAGTGATAATGCCATTATATGTCAAGGGGTGATGATTAGATTCCATTCTTTTGGAGATGGTCATTATTAGGCATGTGTATGGCTTGAAGTTTTTTCACTCATTCATTCATTCATTCATGAGATACAAGCAACTCTAACAGGGCCAGCATGTATTGCCCATCCCTAGTTCTCCTTGAGAAGGTGATAGTGAGCTGTTGTCTTGAATTGTTACAGCCCATGTGCTTTTCGAGCAGGCTTAATGCCACCTTCATAAGGGCAATTTGGGATGGACAGTAAATGTTGATTCAGTCAATGACACCCATGTCCCATGAATGAATTTTAAAACAAATTGAATCTCACAATTGCCCAGCAATGACTATCTGCAACAGGAGAAAATCCAATCACCATCCCTTGATATCCAGTGACATTATCATTGGAAAATAGAGTCAGAGTCATTCAGTGCAGAAGCAGACCCTTCAGCCCAACTCATCCGTGCTAACTAGGTTTTCTAAACTGTACTGGTTCATTTATGTGCACTTGGTCCATATCCTCCTATACCTTTTTTATCTAAGTACCTGAACAAATTGTAGTGAATGGAATGAGGTCAGCCAAGTGGGCCTCACAGACCCAATCACTGAGCCCTGGCTGACATATATAAACAAGAGTGTTAGACATTCTGAGAGCTGGCTCTCAAGAGCAGTTTCAAGTACTACGAGTATGTAAATAAAAAGTGACTTGGAGATGTGATATCAGGTTCTATGGAGTTATTTCACAAAAGTCTTTTAATGTTGTAATTTTACTCACCTCAACCACTTCCTCTGGCAGCTAATTCCATATGTGCATCACCCTCTGTGGAAAAAGTTATCCTAAAGTCCCTTTTACATCTTCCCCTCTCACCTTAAAGTTATGCCCCCTAATGTTGGACTCCCCTACCCTGTGAAAAAGATCTTGACTATGCATCTTATCTATGCCCTTACTAACCATGCCTCCTATATTTTCATCCAAATCATTAATATAAATGACAAACAACAGTGGACCCAGCATGATCCCTGCGGCATACTACTGGCCAAAGTCCTCCAGTCTGAACACAACCCTCTACTACCATCCTCTGTCTCTTACCGTAAAGCCAATTTGGTATCAGTTGGCTGGCTGTCCTTGGATCCCATGTGATCTAACCTTACTAATCAGTATACTACATGGAACTTCTTTGAAGGCCTTACTAAAGACTATGTTGAAAACATCTACTGCTCTGCCTTCATCTATCATCTTGATCACCTCCTCAAAAAAAACCTCAAGTTTGAGAGAGTCTTTCCCACATAAAAGGATCCCTACTATCAACATCATGTTGGTTACCATTGACCAGAAATTGAATGTGCCCAGCCATATATACACATACTGTAGCTACAAAAACAGGTCAAGATGAGGAATTCTGTGGCGAGTAACTCTGTTTCCTCAATGCCTGTTTACTATCTATAAGGCACAAATCAAGAATGTGATGGAAAACTTTCCGCTTTCCTGGATGGGTGCAACTCCAATAACACTCATTCAGGACAAAGCAGCTGCTTGATTGGCACCTCATCCATCACCTTAAGTATTCACTCCCTTCTTCACTAATGCAGAGTGGCAGCAGAGGATGCCATGTACAAGATGCACTGTAGCAACTCATCAAGGCTCGCCTTGACAGTACTTTCCAAACCCACAACCTATGCAGCCTAGAAGGACAAGGACAGCAGATGAATGGGGGCATGACAATCTTATTTTTCCCAAGATATGTGTCATTCTGACTTGGAACTATATCTTCGTACTTCACTGCTGCTAGGTAAAATTTTCAGAATTCCCTTCCGAACAGCACTGTGGGTATTCCAACACTAGATATACCACCTTCCAGGGCAATTACAGATGGGCAATAAATGCTGGCCTAGCCAGGATTGACCACTTTCCCTTGAATGAATAAAACAAGATCAGTCTGGACCTGCACAGGAATCCATCTCCCCTATTAAAAAAGGCATAACTAAAAGCTCTCCAAACCTCGCTCATGTGGTACTGATCACTTTGATCCCACTAACTTAACCTCTCATTTCTAGTTGATCAAGTTAAAGCAGTCACAATTTAAGAACATAAGAACAAGGTGCAGGAGTAGGCAATTCAGCCCCTTGAACCTGATGTGCCATTTAATACAAGCCCCTCATCTTGGCTTCAACTTCACTCACCTGCCCACTCGCCATAATCCTTTAACCTGTTTCTAATCAAAAAAAATTTCATAAGTCTTAGAGTCATAGAGAAATATAGCCTCAGAAATTGACCCTTCAGTCCAACTCCTCCATGCCGACTAGATCTCTGAAATTACGTTAGTCCCATTTGCCAGCACTTGGCCCATATCCCTCTAAACTCTTCCTATTCATATACTCATCCAGATGCCTTTTAAATGTTGTAATTGTACAAGCATCCACCACTTCCTCTGGTAGTTCATTCCATACATGCACCACCTTCTGTGGGAAAACATTGCCCCTTAGGTCTCTTTCCCCTCTCATCATAAGCCTATGCCATCTAGTTTTGGACTCCGCCCCCCACACAACCCCCACCACAGGGAAAAGACCTTGTCTATTTACCCTATCCATGCCCCTCATAATTTTGAAAACCTCTATCAGGTCACCCCTCAGCCTCTAACGCTCCAGGGAAAACAGTCCCAGCCTGTTCAGCCTCTCTCTATAGCTCAAATCCTCCAACCCTGGCACATCCTTGTAAGTCTTTTCTGAACCCTTTCAAATTTCACAACATCCTTCCAATAATAAGGAGACCAGAATTGCATGCAATATTGCAACAGTGGCCTAACCAATGTCCTGTATACTTGCAACATGACCTCCCAACTCCTGTACTCAATACTCTGATCAATAAAGGAAAGCATACCAAATGCTTTTTTCATTACCCCGTCTGCCTGCAACTCCACTTTCGAGGAATTGTGAACCTGCACCCCAAGGTCTCTATGTTCAGTAACACTCCCCAGGATCTTACCATTAAGTGTATGTTGATAAAATATGGAGCTGGAAAAGCACAGCAAATCATGCAGCAATAGAGGAGCAGGAAAGTCGATGTTTCAGGTTGGGACCCTTCATCAGGACTGGGGAGGTGGAAGGGAGCCCAGAAATAAATACAGGCGGGGGGGGGGGGAAGGGCTGGGTATTTAGTGTTTAATTCCTGCCTTAATTTGCCTTTCCCAAAATGCAGTACCTCACATTTATCTAAATCAAACTCCATCTGCTACTCATGGCCCATTGACCCATCTGATCAAGATCCCGTTGTACTCTGACGTAACCTTTTGCTATCCACTACACCTCTAATTTTGATGTCATCTGAAAACTTACTACATCCTACCTGCATCCACCTAAAGCCATCTCACTCACCTTTCCCCAGGCCCCACCCCCCCCATTTATTTTGCAGCTCTCTTCCCCTCCCCCAGGCCTGATGAAAGATTCTGACTTGAAACATCAGTGCTACTTCTCCTCTGCTGCTTGACCTGCTGTGCTTTTTCCAGCTCCAATCCTTATCTACTGACTCTCCAGCACCTGTAGTTCTCACTGTCTCTAAACTAACTAATAACCACCTGATGAAGAAGCAGCATTTTGAAAGCTAGTGCTTTCAAATAAACCTGTTGAACTTTAACTTAGTGTTGTGTGATTTTTAACTTTGCATACCTCCTATGTTCACATCCAAATTATATATATAATGTTGAAAAGTAGTGGACCCAGCACCGACCCTTGTGGGACTACAAGTTTTAACTTTTCCAATTCATCAGTACTGATTTCTAATCGCTCCCGCAGTCATCTCATGGTTGTCTGTGGGAGTCTTCTGGGCTATGTGCTATTGCTATTACTGTGATCATCTTAGGCCGCCTTTCCTAATTTGTTATATGTTTCTTTAAAAACTTTTTGGGCCCTGGAACTGATGGTCCAGAACCAGGATCAGTTGCTACAGAATTCTGTCCATTTGAACCATTTTTTTGAAAAGGTATTGTCTGAGCTTGACTTATTTTGCTAGCACGCATATAATTCTTGGGTTCCTTACTGGATTTCTCTTCAACTTTTAAAAATTAAAAAAAAAATTTTATAAGGTGTTGAAATATAGAGTAAACTTTCCTCCACTCGTTCAAACTCAAAAGTAAATTAAATTGAAATCCCCTCAGCTTCATCTCCATTGAACGCTTCCAGGACAGGGACAATGATTTAAAACTCAAAGAAGAATTTCTTCTCCTTGTTGCCACTGAAAATAAATAAAGTAAAACTCCCCTCACTGACCCTATCAAAAACATCTGGGAAAAGGATGCAGGGGTTAAAATAAAAGCTCCCTGGGTTTGTTCAAGGAATCCAAAGTGTCTCTAGGGTTTCTACACAAGAGATAAGCATCTGTCCCCCTCTAGCTGACTTCCTTACAGTCCCTCTATATCCCACTACCCTTTTCCAGCTTGAGCCTTACTTGCTTTGCCGGTAGAACACCTGGCTGATGGACCAATTGTGATCAGTGCCAGAGTCTCACACAGCTGCCCTCTTTGGGTTGAACGTGCAATGTACCAGGCATGGTTGGCAGTTTGGGTTCAGAGGGCCGTAGAATCACTTCAAACCAAAGCCTCTTAACTGGGACACCAAATGTTGTCCATTACTGTTTGAACAAGTTGCAGACAATTCCAATCAGAATGTTATGAGTGACTTTGTCCATGTTTCCCACAATACCAAGGCGAATAAGAACACAAGCTGGTACCAAAGCAAAACATTCACACTTTATTAGGAATAAAATTACAATAATTTTTAATAATAAACATACTATCTGTAATCCTGTTTGGCCCCCTAAGGTTACAACACTTCCAGAGTGTCTTGTAAATGTACACAGTCGCTCTCTGCTATCTCCTCAAATATATTCAGTACTCTTGCATCTGCCACAACCCACAAATCCATCCACAACTCTTTGAGAGAAGCAATTCCTCCTCATTTTCTGTTTTAAAGCTGCAATCCGTTAGCCTAAAACTATGATCCCTCATCCTAGATTGTCCCACAGGGGAGACATCCTTTATACATCTGGTTTGTCAATCAGCTTTAGCATCTTATATAGTTCAATTAGATCTGCTTTCATTTGTCTAAACTCTGGTGAGTACAGACCTATACTGCACATTAAGACAAGTTTTTCATCTCCGGAATTAATGTAGTGACCCTTCTTTTGAAGTGTTTCTAAATCTTCTTTCCTCAAATACAGGGACCAAAACTGTACACAGTATTGCAGATGCTGTCTCACCATTACCTTGTGCATTTGCAACAACACTTTTTCTACATTTACGCACCATTCGTTTAACAATAAATGTCAAAATTTCATTTACTTTCGTTATTACCTGCTGTACCTGCATACTAGCTTTCTGTGATTCGTGCATGAGAAGACCCACATCCTTCTGCTTTAACACTTTGTGATACTACTTAGATATTTCTAAATACTGATATTTATTAAATTATGGATTCACTTGGTCTTGTGATTTAAAATCTGTTGAACATGCATTCTACCCCAATCAAGGAAACAATAAAAACGGCCTCTTCTTTATTGGTTAATAATAAAAGTTGCATCCATATTTAATTTCTATTGACCTGGTTCCTATTAAATAGGAAACCCTGGCATGCAACTAACTAATTCAAATTTCAGTTTAGTAAATCCAATTCTCAGAAGCTTTTTGTAATGTACATATTTGAAATCTGCTAGGGGTTACATTAGATAATTTCTAAAAAATACACACAGCAATTCATCTGTTCCTAACTATGGATGTTAAAGATAAAGTTGGACGAAGGGATTTAGAATTCTGGGAAGAATAGTAGTAAACGCGATGATTAGAATTGTTATGAAACTAGCAAAGGGTGATGGGAAACTCAGTGAAATTGAATAAATAGACTGAGAGTCTGAAATGTAAAAACAGATTGTAAGAGCTTTCACAGTCATATTAAAAGGAGGAGACTAGGTTCAGGAGCTTAGGAATAAATTAGAAAAATAATGAAACAAAATGTTCAGCATTACAGTCCTTCAAACAGTACTGAGCCCCGCCTGCAGTCCGCACCAGGCCTCGCGTCCAGTCTGTGCCAAACTCAACAGCTGACAGCCTGATGAGTGCCTGACCTGAAGCTCTGGGCCTACTGAAGCTAGGAGCTCAATCCACGCACTGCCACTGCTGCTGTCAACAATCCCCTGAAACTGCTCCGGCTTCCCCATGACATCAGAAAATGAAAGAAAAGACAAACACAAAGATAGAAAAGGGGAGAGAGAGAGAGAGAAAGATGTGACCGGCCTGGAACAAGTACTCCCTTACCATGCCTATGCCACCATGTTGGAGGGTTATCTTGGGGAATGAGGAAGGAGGAGAGACACTGAATAAATGTTTTTTACATCTGTTTTCACAATGGAAAATGCAATAATCTCAGAAGTAAATGGTAACTAAGGGCCTAATGAAAATGAAGGACATAAGATGAAAACCAGTAAATCCCTGGGATCTGATGGTTTGCACCTTTAAGTTCTAGGTGAGGTAGCTGCAGAAATAGTGAATGCACTTGCTCTATCCAAAATTCCCTAGATTGTAGAATGAATTATAAATTAGCATATGACTTTACTATTCTCAAAAGGAGGGAAAGTGAGATCAGGAATTACAGCTCAGTTAGCTTGACGCCAATCATCAGGAAAATGCTAGAACCTGACATTAAAGAATTCTTAACAGTGCTCTTAGAAAAATTATGATATGATCAGACAAGATCAACATGAGCTTATTAAAGAGATACATTATTGATGAATTTTATTTTAAGGAAATAGGGTAAATAAATGATATGATATACAGGATTTCCAGAGGCTTTCAGTAAAGTGGCACAGTAAATGGGAATACACAAGCTTAAGGGCTCATGAAATTGGGGGTAATATATCAGCATGGATGGAAGACTGGTTTACAGATACAAGGTAGAGAACAGGAATAAACCAGGTATTTTCATGTTGGCAAGTTGTAACTAATGGAGAAAGTGAGGACTGCAGATGCTGTAGATCAGCAACACATTATCAGCTCAAGTTGTAACTAATGGAGTGCTGCAAGTATCAGTGCTGGAACCTTAGCTATTTACAATTTATACGATTAGCTTAGACAACAGCATGGTGGCCCAGTGGTTAGCACTGCTGCCTCACATCACCAGGGTCCCAGATTCGATTCCAGCCTCGGACGACTGTCTGTGTGGAGCTTGCACATTCTCCCTGTGTCTGCGTGGGTTTCCTCCCGGTGTTCTGGTTTCCTCCCAGAGTCCAAAGATGTGCAGATTAGGTGAATTGGCCATGCTAAATTGCCTGTAGTGTTAGGTGCATTAGTCAGGGGTAAATGTAGGGGAATGGGTCTGGGTGGGTTGGTCTTCGGAGGGTCGGTGTGGACTTGTTGGGCTGAAGGGCCTGTTTCCACACTGTAGGGAATCTAAGCTAATCTAAATATCAAAATTTGCTCATGATATAAAGCAAGGTTGGTAATATAAGCTATGATGAGGACAAAAAGAGGCTGGAAAGAAATCTAAATATGTCAAGTCCATGGACAATAAGGTGGTTGGTTGAGTATAATGTGGGGAATTGTGAGGTTATTCACTGTAAATGGAAAAAGAGAATATTCTTCAATAAGTGTAAAACTTGTAAATGTTGATGTTCAGAAAGACTTAAAAATGTTTTTACAAGGCTGAAGTCACCAAGTAGGATTTTCCTTCTCAGCCTCTTCCCTCAGTTAAACCACCATCTCTCTCTAATAAGCGAGCAGCTCTATGGTCCGGTAGCTCTATGACAAGTTTACTTTTAAAAGGAACACACGAAATTGGGGGTCTGAAGCTACAGTAAGGAACGAGGAAGGTAAATAGCACCTCAGCCTTTACTAAAAGGTGATTGGGGCTAAAGTAAAGGAATCTAGCTGCAATTGTTTAGGACTTTGAGGCCAAAACTGCAATATGCTGCACAATTCTAATTTACATATCCAAGGAATGATGTGCATGCATTGGAGGCAGTACAGTAGAGGTTTACTGGATTGATTCCTGGGATAAGAGGGTTGTTCTATGATGATAGAGTTAACTCTCTGTAGTTTACAAGAATGAGAGGTGATGTCATTGAAACTACAAAATTATAAAATGGCATGAGAGGATAGACAAGGATATATGCCTTGGTTCTTTTGGGGATTCTAAAACACAGTGGCTAATCCTTTGTTTAAGGAGTGATCATTTGTGAAAGAAACTAGAGGAATTTCTTCACTTTGTGAGGAATGTTTGGAATTCTCTACCCCTGAAGCTTGTGGCTGCACTACTTATTGTTGAACATTTTGAAGATTGAGAGGCAGACTTCTGATTTTTCTGGACACAAAGACACAGAGCAACTGGGCAGGGAAATTTATCTGAGATAGAGCATCAGCGATGGTCACATTGAACGATAAAGCAGTTTCAAGGAGCCATATGGTTTACTCCTGGTTGTGGTTATGTTCTTAGCCCACAACCATTCACTTCAATACAGCAGAACATTAAATTTGTGTTCTCCATTGCACCAAAGTCATTGACTGCATGCATTAACAGAGGCCCAATATTAAGAATGGTAAGCATCACGAAAAAAATGTTCTTGACCTCTTGAAGGAGAGGCTTAACAAGAATGGTGGAATCTTTGGAGAAGTGATTCTGTTCTGTAATGCAGTAAGGAATTGCTGAAGATGTGACGTGACGTAGCGCAGACCAATAATTTCTGACGATTAACTGGATGTCCTGTTGCTGTGCAAGGGCATAGGAACATCCAATATTCTGATGATGCAGAAGACTGTCTACGTGGAAGCCCTGGTTGAAGTGGGAAGAATAACAGCAGAGGTTAATTCCTGAAGTTTAGCTCCAAGAGCAAGCTCCAAAAAGAAGTTGAACAATTTTACTCAGGTTGTCAAGGCAAATGAGCAAATGGCACTTACATCCAAATGAATTGAGAGCCTTATTGAATGCTGCTTAGTTCACTGCACCCCATCACCTACTTACCAAGAATAACTATCAATCAATACATGACCCTTCAGTTCATATGCGTTACATCACCCTTACAAGTGTAACAATGTCATTTGGGCAGCACGGTGGCTCAGTGGTTAGCACTGCTGCCTCACAACAGTGGGACCTGGGTTTGATTCCAGCCTCAACTGTCTGTGTGGAGATTGCATGTTCTCCTGTGTCTGCACGGGTTTCCTCTGGGTTTTCCGGTTTCTCCCAAAATCTGAAGATGTGCAGGTTAGGTGAATTGGCCATACTAAATTGCCCATTATGTTCAGGGATGTGTAGTTTAGGTGCATTAGTCAGGGAAAATGTACAGTACTAGGGTAGGGTAATAGGTCTGGGTGGGATACTCTTGGAAGGGTCGATATGGACTTGTTGGGCCAAATGGTCTGTTTGCACACTGTAGATTCTGTGATAATTCAAACATACACTGCACTTAAGCTCTTGCCTTTACATGAAGCCAAATCACCCAAATATATTGCAGACTCAACTGCCACTACTTCCTCCGTCTTGCTGGAGGGAGTGATACATAGCAGGAGGTGACAGGAAAGTACTGAAGAACAAGTGGGCTTACATGTTTTAATCCCTATGGAGGAGACATACTGACCATTATGAGAAGATGCATCATTAAGATTGTAGTCACTGATGTTAGGGGAGGGATTGATGATAAGTGTATTTCCACCTTCCTTCTGTCTTCCCATTTCCTCCTCATCACATTCTGTCTTCTGGCTCACAAGCTACAGATGGTTGAAGCACTTTTACTTTTTCCTCCTCCCACCCCACAATCCAATCTTTGTCCCTTTTTCTTTTCAAATACCCAATAATTTGAATGATCCAGTTAAAGGAGGATTTAATTTACTGTACATATTTTAGAGGCTAGATTATAGGATGTTTGGCAGTGGCACAAGAGTTGAAGTAGGGAACAGATAATGCAGATTGCTTGAGGGTAATACTTATTGTACTTGTTTTGAACAGGAGTCCGATGTGGACTTTAATGAACCAGGCTACAGAAGAGGGTGCTTAAATAAAAGCAAAAAATAGCAGATGGTGGAAATATGAAATCAATTCAAAATGCTGGTAGCATTTGTGGAGAGAGAAAAAAGGAATTAATGTTTTGAGTGCAATGATTTCAGAAATCCAAGAACTTCTGAAGAAGAGTCTTTGGACTCAGTGTTAATTCTGTTTTCTTTTCCTCTCTCTCTGTCTCTTAGCCGATGCTGCGAGACCAAATGCATTCCTCCAGCACTTTCTGTTTTTGATACAGAGTAAAGTGGCTTGGTGTACACAATAAAATGACTGGTACACTGGAAAGTCTTCCAGAAAACCTGCATTCAATTTCAAACAGCTAGGAGGAGTCCAACGATATGCAGAGCTTACTTGCAACTCATTCTTTCCTGTACAGAACAGATGGTTATGTCCATCAGCATACATATGGAATCCACCATGATACAGCCATCCAATGTCTGATCCCATTGCAGCACAAACAGCATTTACAGAGCTGGAAGTCAACTCTATTAAAGGTTTAGGTGCTGCAATAGAAACTATGGCCTCTGCTTTGCACATTCAGAATTCTGCCATGGATACCACTGTTAAAAGGGCTTTTAGAACGTCACATCTAGACATCAATCTGTTCTCTAACAGATCAACATAGTTGATTATGTAGCCTTGGGCAGTGGTATGGTGGAACATGTACAGGAGAACCTAGATTATCCGAATGTGATGGGCGGGCACTATTTCGTTCAGATAATCGATTACTTACTTGGTTAATCGATTAAATGCCTTTCTTCTGGGGTTCAGAATTTTAAAGTCTGCACCCTGTTCAGGAGATGGCAGCAGCACACAGCGTGCAAGACCCCACATGCCCTGCCATTAACCCCGTGCAACACCGACACCATCCAACACCGCTCTACTGCCCCCAACGCCATCCGACACCGTGCCCATCCACCCCTCAACCCTGTCCAACACCGCACCCCAATCCCATCCACTCCCGCCCCATCTCCGGGGCAGCTGGACTGGACACCAACAACAAGACTGCTGCAGTTGCCTTTGTGGGGTAAGTCTTCAAATAGCGCACACATGCAGCCACAGTCCCCCACACAACATTTTACTGCAATGTTTTGACAGGTTCCACCTTTGCCCTGTACAGGACAAATTGGAGAGATTATCTAGGGATGGGGTATGGGGTACACGTCTGTGTAGAACTCCAGGGAAAGTGTGGAGACAGAGAGAGGGTGGGCAGACAATCATTTGGAGATGGTGCCTGTTTAATTACTGTAAGCAAAAGACGCGATCACTGTTGGAAGCACGTCTTTGATGTAATGTTTCCTCGAGATCTCCTTCAGATAATTGGCATTCAGATAATTGAGGTTCCTCTGTACTTGCTTGCCTCTCTCAGTGACTGTATTCCTGTTCCTGCCCCTGTCCCTTTGTAAGTGTCCTTGCTGTTATCTATCAGCCAACCCATAAGAATGAGGACCAAACCAATTTGTTGGTATCTAGCTAACAAATCTAGAGTATCTAGAGTAGTTTGAGATTATCCTCAAAGCCATCCACATCCCTCAATTGAAAATCAATAGCCTCCCACCACCCTTGTTGAAGCTACTGGGAAAGCACCAGGGCAGGCATAGGCCCATCGAAGGCAAACCCTAAGGGAATGTGCAGACATGATTAGTTTAATATTGTAAGCGTTATGTAACAAGTAAGTTTAAAAACTTGGATTGGAATGTGCTGCTTCTGGTTTTTTGTTTTATTTTTGGTGTTTCCAGAAAGAGGGCAATGCAATGGTCAGTGAAAGGTAATGACTATATCACACTGACTGGGAAGGTGGGTTTGAGGAGATGGTATCACTCTAATAATTTTGCTGTGTAGACCCTGGGAAGAAAATGGCTATCTCCTACATGATCTCCTATCCTATTCCTGTTATTTCACTTCCTGTTGCACTTTCTTCACTTCCTCCTTTTAACTGTTTTCTTGCCCCTCAACTTGTCACTTGATAGATGTAGCAAGAGCATATGCCGACATAATGGCCAGTTCTGTATCATGTAGCATGCTATTATAAATCTTGATATTTTTAAACTCTGCATTAATTAACCTAGGGCTCTTCCAGACTTGTCCAGGTAATGAAACTGGCGCTCAAGGATATTAATAGTATACTTTATGGTTTTCCTTCTGACACCATAGCTTTCATTGTAGACCTTTTGTGCATGTGTGCATGGGTTACACCAAAGTCATGAGCCATACAAATGTGGAGCCCTCGATATTCAATAACCATCCTCTGATTTTCATGTTGGGCCAAATGACGGTGACAAAGAAGACTGTCACAAATGATAAAATCATGACTAATGCTTGGATAGTGGGAATATGTTTGCTTTGGTTTAACATTTAATTCAGGACATTTTGCCTCCCACAGTACTGCAGTGACGCTCGATCCTCAGTTCAGATTTTGTGTCCAATTCTCTTCAGTGTGACTTGACCATGCAACATCCTGACTGGGAGGAAAGGTAGTTACTCACTGAGCGATAGCAGTCACCTTAGAGGTGCAAATTAGCTTGCATTGAAGAAAGGGAGATTAAATCATAGAATGTTACAGTTCAGATGGAGGCAATTCAACCCATTGTGTCTGTACTGGCTCCTGAAACAGCTACCCAGCCAGTCCAATTCTGCAGCTCTATCTCGGTTGCCCTGTAACTTCATCCCTTTCAAATATATTTCCAACTCTTTTGAAACTTCCTATGGAAACATCTCCGTCCCTCTCCCAGACAGGGCATTCCAAATCCTAACAACTTTCTGAGTAAAGACATTTCTCTGCATCTCACTCCTAGCTCTCTTGCTGACAGTCTTGAAGTTGTGATCCCTAGTTATTGACATACTAACTAGTGAAATGAGAACATCCTTCTTTAATCTGTCAACATTGTTCATAATTTTGAACACCTCACTAAACCTCTTAACCTTCTCTGCTCCAAGGAGAACAAGCCCAATCTCTCTAATATTTGCATGGATCTAAAATCATTCATTCCTGGTATCAATCTCGTAAATCTCCTTTAAACTCTCTTCAGGGCTTTAATATCCTTCCTTAAATAAAGTGCCCAGAACTGAACACACTACTCCAAATGTGGTCTGACCAATGATTTGTAGAGATGTAGTGTCACTTAAGAGTCATAGAGTCATACAGTAATACAGTATGGAAACAGGCCCTTCAGCCCAAACTGGTCCATGCTGACCATGGTCAAGATTAGAGTGGTGCTGGAAAAGTACAGCAGGTCAGGCAGCATCTGAGAAGCAGGGAAATCGACGTTTCGGGTAAAAGTCCTTCATCAGGTTTTTGCCCGAAACATCTATTTTCCTGCTTCTCAGATGCTGCCTGACCTGCTGTGCCTTTCCAGCACCACTCTAATCTTGACTCTGATCCCCAGCATCTGCAGTCCTCACTTTCGTCATGCTGACCATGGTGCCCGCACAGCTAGTTCCAATTGCCCGCATTTGCTCCATATCCCTCTAAACCCGTCCCATCCATGTACCTATCCAAATATTTTTAAAATGTTGCTATTGTACCGACCTCAACCACTTTTTCTGGCAGTCCATTCCATATATGCACCACTCTTTGTGTGAAGAAGTTGGCAGTCCGGTTCTTAAGTTTTTTTTTCCCCTCCCACCTTAAACCTATTCCCCCTAGTTTTCAAATTCCCCATCTGTGAGAAAAAGACTGTATGCATTCATCCTATCTATTCCCCTCATGATTTTATAAACCTCAATAAGGTCACCCCTCATTCTCCTACATTACAAGGAATAAAGTCCTATTCTGGTCAACCTCTCCCTACAACTCAGGCCTACTAGTCCTGGCAACATCCTCATAAATCTTCTTCGCACTCTTTCCAGTTTAACTATGCCTTTTTTATAACAGGGTGAACGGCACTATGCACAATACTCCCAAGTGCAGCTTCACCAACGATCTATATGACTGCTTCATAACGTCCCAACTCTTATACTCAATGCCTCAACCAATGAAGGCCAGCATGCTAAGTGCCTTTTTCACCACCCGGTCCACCTGTGATGCTGCTTTCAAAGAACTATGTATTGTACTCCAAGATCCCTCTGTTCCACAGCACTCCACAGAATCTTACCATTTATTGTATAAGTCCTACCTTGGTTTGACTTTCCAACGTGCAACACCTCACATCTATCTGTATTGAATTGTGTTTGCCAATGCTTAGCTTACTTCCCTATCTGATCAAGGTCCCTCTGTAATTTTTGATAACCTTCCTCGCTATCAATGATACCTCTAAATTTTGTATCATCACAAACTGACTAATCATACCTTTTACATTCACATCCAGATCATTTATGTAAATAAGAAATAACAAAGGTCCCAGCACCGACCCCAGTGGCACGCTACTAGCTACAGGACTCCAATCCAAAAAACAATCCTTCAACCATCATCCTCTGCTTCCTCCCATTGAGCCAATTTTGAATCCAATTAGCTAGCTCTCCCTGGATCCTGTGCAACCTAACCTTCATGACTAGCCTGCCATATGGAACCTTGTCAAAGGCCTTACTAAAGTTCATATAGACAACATTCATTGTCCTACCCTCATCAATCCTCTTGGTTACCTCCTTGAAAGAAATCTAAAAAAATGTTCTTACTTTTACTTTATGCTTCTATTTATAAACACTAGGATCCAATAAACCTTTTTAACTGTTTCAACTTACCTGGCCACCTTCAGAGAACCATGCACACAGACCCTGAAGTCCCTCTGCTCCTGCACTCCTCTCAAAGTTGTACCATTGAGCCTGTATTGCCTCTCCATGTTTCTTCTACCAAAGTGCATTACCTCACATTTCACTGCATTGAAACTCATTTGCTAAGTGTTTTCCAAGTTGGCCACCTTGTCAATGTCTCTTTATTGCTCAGCATCCTCTTCACAAATCATTATTCTCCCGATCTTAGTATAATCTATAAATGTAGAGATTTTGTCCTGAATACCCATCTCCAAATGGTTTATGTAAGTCATAAAAAGAAAGAGTCCCAACACCAATCCATAGAGAACAGCACTTTCAACTCATCTCCAATTTAGAAATGCACATTTCTACCTACCCTCTGTTTTTCAATTTCTGATCCATGCTGCCAAGACCACATCAGTCCCCAGCCATTTCTAATTTGCTAACCGACCTGCCATGTGGCAGCATATCAAATGCTTGCTGAAAATCCAAATATATAACATCCACATCCCTGCTTTCATTCATTGCTTGTGTCACCTCATCAAAATGTCCAATCAATTTTGTCAGACAAGACTTGCCCTTGACAAAACCATGTTAACTCTCTAGTATTAACTTATCTTTCTCTAAGTATCTTTATTTAAACCCACATCATGGCCTCCACCAGCTTTCAATAGACAATAGGTGCAGGCGTAGGCCATTCTGCCCTTCGAGCCTGCACCACCATTCAATATGATCATGGCTGATCATCCTTAATCAGTATCCTGTTCCTGCCTTATCTCCATAACTCTTGATTGCACTATCCTTGAGAGCTCTGTCCAACTCTTTCTTAAATGAATCCAGAGACTGGGCCTCCACTGCCCTCTGGGTCAGAGCATTCCACACAGCTACCACTCTCTGGGTGAAGAAGTTTCTCCTCATCTCTGTCCTAAATGGTCTACCCTGTATTTTTAAGCTGTGTCCTCTGGTTCGGCACTCACCCATCAGCAGAAACATGTTTCCTGCCTCCAGACTGTCCAATCC
>NC_057719.1:29916422-29968826 GCF_004010195.1 Chiloscyllium plagiosum
TTTGAGTTTTCTGCTTCATTGATACAGTTGTCTTTCTTGACTTCCTTTGTTCTAACTTTCCCTTCAATTTCCTTCTTAAACATCCAGTTTGTCCCCTCCCCACCGCTACTTAGTTTAAACGTAGTTGTGTTGCAGTAGCAAACCTGCCTGCCAGAATGCTGGTCCCTAACCTATTAAGTTGCAAACCATCTCTCTTGTATAATTTATGCTTACCACAAAACATACCCCAGTGATCCAAGAATTTAATCCTTGCTTCCTGCACCAGTTCCCCAGCCACACGTTGAAGTCCATTATCTCCCTGTTTCTGGCCTCTCCAGCCCGAGGAACTGGAAGCAAACCAGAGATAATCACCCTGGACGTCCTGCTTTTCAGCCTTCTTCCTAGTTCTCCAAAGTCCTACTGTAGTATGTTCCTCCTCTTCTTCCCAACATCATTTGTGCCGACATGTGCTACCACCTCTGGCTCTTCACCTTCGTCCTTGAGGATTTCCTGCACTCTGTCTGTGATGTCTTTAACCCTGGCACCAGGAAGGCAACACACCGTCCTGAAGTCCCGCCTGCTGCCACAAAAACCCCGGTCAGTTCCCACTATTAATGTCAAACTGATAGGTCTTTCGGGGGATGAGAAGATTTAATGTGCAATAATTTTGTCTTGTGAAAACAGTATTATTGCCATTTGCACAAGAAATATTGCAAAGTGCTCTTGACTCTATGCTTACTTAAAAATGTTCTGGGGCTATGTTTTCAATCCAGAGCCTTCTGATTGTGAGATGAGAGGCCTAGCAAAATGAGCAAACTGTTGCAGTTAAATGATTAAATATTATTGAATGCATAATGCCATACTGTATTTTTCTTCGGGTAATGTATCCTCTTGTTAATTAATCCCAGTAACTTCCTGGACTTCTGACTACTGCGCCAGTTTTTCTGCAATCCTGCTGACATTTCAAGATGATAAATCCCCTAGCAAAATGTTATTACAGTGTTTCTGAAACCCAGTGGGATATATTAATATTATCGTGTTTTATTCAAAAAGGAAGCAATGAAGTCCCATTGTTTGCAAATCTTCATCTTGAGAGGGTTAACGGATAAGAGGTTAATGTTGGCTAGCCCCTTTTACTAAAAATAACTCTCTAGCACAAAGGACCAGTTCTATTTTATTGGCAGCAGAGGTTTTTCATTGGTATAGTGCAGCCTAATGGAATAATGAAATAAAGAATGTAAATCACTCTTTCACTGTTAGGAATAGATGGGTTTCACTCTGTAAGTGGTTTGGCATTTGAAGAATACATAACTAAAAATTTAATACAGGAATCAAATTGTATTGCCACAGTTTTATACCTTTAATATTCTAACTGAATCAGACATGTAAAAATAGAAACCAGGTTGTCTGTATGTGATGTTCTGTGACTAAACATAAGGTTTGGAGACAGTACATAATTAGAAGAATAATCAGCTTAGCGTTCCAAAGATACTAACCATATAACAACAGAAATTAAGTGCAACTGAACCTTAATTGCAATTATGTTTGCAAGTGCTTGAATTCAATTCAGTAGTTATAATTTTCACAAATTTTTAGTTTAATGAACTACAGTAACTGAATTTTATTGAGAATGTTCAGTGCAGAGTAGAATTAGCTGAGTGTGCAAGTCTGATATTTGCCTTTGAGTGAGGAGACCAGTGGACGTTGGTGAAGTTGTGGGAGATAACAAACAGTTGGTCTGCCAGCACCTTTCAAGAAATTGTACATTTCAGAATGGAAATTGAGTTTGTCTGTGCTGGGAACCTTACGAGCAAGACCTCTAACCCATAAGCGAACAGTGAATTGAGTTTTAGACAATGCAACAAGACAATTAAAATTTTAAAAGCCACTGTCAGGCAGTAACTGTTAGTTTGCAAATTAGCTTTTTATCTTTAATTGGAATTTTATTATTTCTATTATTACTTGCACTTCAAATCAGTAACTTATAATAAGTCATTTTTCTTACATTTTATTAAGATACTGCATTTTAATTTTCGACTGAGATTGATATCCTTCAATGACAGTTGTTGCAGCATAATGTGTCACAGTCTTAAAATTAAAATTTATTCATATATGAATGAAATAAGGAAATATATTTTCACAAAGGGTAGGAGAAATTCATGCTTCTCAGAACTTATTTAGGCTGGAGCAATTTAAAATTTCTATGTGAAGATTGACTGGTTTTTATCTGTGAAGTTATTA
The DNA here is from genome assembly GCF_004010195.1 of Chiloscyllium plagiosum. Classification (NCBI taxonomy): domain Eukaryota; kingdom Metazoa; phylum Chordata; class Chondrichthyes; order Orectolobiformes; family Hemiscylliidae; genus Chiloscyllium; species Chiloscyllium plagiosum. The sequence goes on from NC_057719.1 coordinate 29,918,643, forward strand.
ATAGATATGGATCAAACACGGGTCAGTGGAGGTGAGGTAGAAATCAAATGTGATCTAATTGAATGGTATAACAGCCTCAAGGGATTAATAGATTTATTCCTGCTTCCTAGATCTCTAAATTAGGTCAGTATTGGGAACAGAATTAAGTATAAGGCATTCCTAATCTTAAAATGAGAAAGCATTATTGTAAAATTGATGTTACCATGATTCATAAATGCAAGAATATGAAAAATACAGGTCTCAGGCAAGATCTAGAAAGCACATCTTTAGAGTCTCCAACTGGAGAAGCAAAGCTACAGTTATGGTCCACATTACAAGATGGAACATTTCAGTACAGTTTGGGAGGAACAAAAAAGCCACTGGGAACAATACACATTTGCAAAAGTCAAATCATATCTTCTGTGAATTGAATGAGTCACTGAAAGCTGTGGAAGTCATTTGATTTTTAGGGCATTGTTTTGAAATCTTTAAATTGAGTACTCTCATCTTTCAGTCCTGTGGGTTAGTAGTCTTAAAATTCATTCTGAGTTGAATGGTTTGCAAATTATCTGGCTGTTCTTGTGTTTTGAAAATTTCCTTCAAAACAACATTGGAGTATCCATGATAATTAAAATATCTATCGCATTCACATAAATTACAATGTTTCTCATCAACTAGGTTAACCAACTACTTTGATTCCATTGCTTGTAAATTGTTAGCTCAGCATTATTTATGAGGAACCTGGCTTAGATTTTTATCAGCGGGAGTAGGTTTCTGTTTCTCAACAAGCTAACCCATCTGGTTCTAGAGATTGAAAACAAAAAAATGCTGACGATCACAGTGGGTCAGAGCTGATGAAGTGTTATCCAAACTCGAAATGTTAGTATCCTCTCTCTCCATGGATGCTGCCTGACCCGCTGTGATTCCAGCATAGAGTCATAGAGATGTACAGCACGGAAACAGACCCTTTGGTCCAACTTGTCCATGCCGACCAGATATTCCAACGCAATCTAGTCCCATCTGCCAGCACCTGACCCATATCCCTCCAAACCTATTCATAAACCCATTCAGATGCCTGTTAAATGTTGCAATTGTACCAGCCTCCACCACATCCTCTGGCAGGTCATTCTATACACATACCACCCTCTGCATGAAAAAGGTGCTGCTTAAGTCTCTTTTATATCTTTCCCCTCTCACCCTAAACCTATGCCCTCTAGTTCTGGACTCCCCGACCCCAGGGAAAAGACTTTATCCTATCCATGACCCTCACGATTTGATAAGGTCACCCCTCAGCCTTCAATGCTCCAGGGAAAACAGCCCCAGCATATTCAACCTCTCCCTATAGCTCAAATCCTCCAACCCTGGCAACATCCTTGTAAATCTTTTCTGAACCCTTTCAAGTTTCACAACATCTTTCTGATAGGATGGAGACCAGAACTGCATGCAATATTCCAACAGTGGCCTAACCACTGTCCTGTACAGGCACAACATGACCTCCCAACTCTTGTACTCAATATTCTGACCAATAAAGGAAAGCGCATCAGATGCCTTCTTCACTACCCTATCTATCTGTGACTCTACTTTCAAGGAGCTGTGAAACTCTACTCCAAGGTCTCTTTGTTCAGCAACACTTTCAAGGACCTTACCATTAAGTGTATAAGTCCTGCTAAGATTTGCATTCCCAAAACGCAGCACCTCTGTATCCAGATAGCTAGTTCTCCCTATATTCCATGAGATCTAACCTTGCTATCCAGTCTCCCATGGGGAACCTTGTCGAACGCCTTTCTGAAGTTCATATAAATCACATCCACAGCTCTGCCCTCATCAGTCCTCTTTGTTACTTCTTCAAAAAACTCAATCGTTTATGAGACATGATTTCCCATGCACAAAGCCATATTGACTATCCCTAATCAGTCCTTGCCTTTTCAAATACATGTGCATCCTGTCCCTCAGGATTCTCGCCAACAAACTGCACACCACCGACATCAGGCTCACTGGTCTATAGTTCCCTGGCTTGTCCTTACCACCTTTCTTAAACAGTGGCACCACGTTAGCCAACCTCCAGTCTTCCAGCACCTCATCTGTGACTATCGATAATACAAATATCTCAGCTCACTTCTGTAGCTTCCCACAGAGTTCTATGGTACACCTGGTCAGGTCCTGGGGATGTATGCACCTTTATATATTTCAAGACATCCAGCACTTCCTCCTCTGTAACATGGACATTTTTCAAGATGTCACCATCCCTTTCCCTACATTCTATATCTTCCATGTCCTTTTCCACAGTAAATTCTGATGCAAAGTACTCATTTAGTATCTCCCCCATCTCCTGCAACTCCACACAAAGGTTGTCTTGCTGATCTTTGAGGGGCCCTATTCTCTCCCTAGTTACCCTTTTTTCCTTAATTTGTAAAAACCTTTTGGCTTCTCCTTAATTCTATTTGTTAAAGCTATCTCATGTCCCCTTTTTGCCCTCCTGATTTCCCTCCTAAGTATACTTCTACTGCCTTTATACTCTTCTAAGGATTCACTCAATCTATCCTGTCTACCCCTGACATATGCTTCCTTCTTTTTCTTCACCAAACCCTCAATTTCTTTAGTCATCCAGCATTCACTATACCTACCAGCCTTTCCTTTCACCCTAACAGGAATATACTTTCTCGGGATTCTTGTTATCCCATTTCTGAAGACTTCGTATTTTCCAGCCGTCTCTTTACCTGTGAATATCTGCCTCAGTCAGCTTTTGAAAGTTCTTGCCTAATACTGGCAAAATTGGACTTTTCTCCAATTTAGAACTTCAACTTTTAGGTCTGGTAAAACCTTCTCCATCACTATTTAAAAACTAATAAAATTATGGTCGCTGGCCCCAAAGTGCTCACCTACTGACACCTCAGTCACCTGCCCTGCTTATTTCCCAAGAGTAGGTCAAGTTTTGCATCTTCTCTAGTAGGTACATCCACATACTGAATCAGAAAATTTTCTTGTATGCACTTAACAAGTTTCTCTCCATCTAAACCCTTAACACTCTGGCAGTCCAAGTCTATGTTTGGAAAGTCAAAATCCCCTACCATAACCACCCTACTATTCTTGCAGATAACTGAGATCGCCTTACAAATTTGTTTCTCAATTTTCCTCTGACAATTTGGGGGTCTATAATACAAGCCCAATAAGGTGATCATCCCTTTCTTATTTCTCAGTTCAACTCAAATGACAACCCAAATATCCTCCCTCAGTACAGCTGTAATGCTATCCTTTATCAAAAACGCCACTCCCCCTCCTTTCTTGCCTCCCTTTCTGTCCTTCCTGTAGTATTTGTATCCTGGAACATTAAGCTACCAGTCCAGTCCATCCCCGAGCCATTTTTCTGTAATTGCTATGATATGCCAGTCCTGTGTTCCTAATCATGCCCTGAGTTCATCTGCTTTCCCTGTTCGGCCCCTTGCATTGAAATAAATGCAGTTTAGTTTATCAATCCTACCTTATTCTTTGCTTTGTCCCTACTTGCCCTGACTGTTTGACTCACTTCTGTTCTCAACTTACCAGTCTCAGATTGATCTCTTTCCTCACTATTCCCCTGCATCCCCCCCCCCCCCAATCCCCACCTTAGTAGTTTAAATCCTCCCGAGCAGCTTTAGCAAATCTCCCTGCCAGTATATTAGTCCCCTTCTAATTCAGGTGTAATCCGTCTTTCTTGTACAGGTCACTTCTACCCCAAAATAACTTTCAATGATCCAAAAATATGAATCCTTCTCCCGTACATCAGCTCCTCAGCCATGCGTTCATCTGCTCTATCCTCCTCTTCCTGCCCTCACTCGCTCGTAGCATCAGGAGTAATCCAGTGTTACTACTCTTGAGGACCTCCTTTTTAAATTCCTGCCTAACTCTCTCTATTCTCCCTTCAGAATCTTGACCTTTTCCCTTCCTATGTCGTTGGTTCCAATGTGTATAATGATCTCATGCTAACCTTTTTCCCCCTTGAGAACATTCTGCACCTTCTCTGAGACATCCTTGATCCTGGCATCAGGGAAGCAATGCGCCATTGTGATTTTTCATAGCTGGCAACAGAAATGTCTGTCTGTACCTTGGACTAGAGAGTCCTCTAACAAAATTGATCTCTTGGAACTCGACGTACCCCTCTCTGCATTAGAGCCAGTCTCAATACCAGGGACTTGGCTGTTCGTGCTACATTCCCCTGAGAATCCATCCTCCCCTACATTTTCCAAAATAGCATACTTGTATGAAATGGGGATAGCCACAGAAGACTCTGCACTACCTGCCTACTTCTCTTACCTTCCCTAGAGTTAATCCACCTATATGACTGTATCTGCGACTTTTCTCCCTTCCTATTGCAATCCCTTGATCTTGTAAATTCCTCGTTCCATCTGTCTCTCCAACCAACCCGTTTGATCTGATAGGATTCACAACCAATGGCATTTATTGCAAATATAATCCTCAGTAACATGTAAACTCTCCCTAAAGTCCCACATCCGACAAGAAGAGCATATCACTCTACTAAAGGTCATTTTTGCTTCTTTCAATCTATAGACCCTGAAATTAGCTCTGTCTTATTCCTCTACAAACACTGCTCCAGCGATACATGAATTCAAACAGCAAAGGCAGTAGCTGTGCAGGTTCACTGCTGTGCAATTAGCAATGTGGGTCTCTCTCTCTCTCTCTCTCTCTCTCTCTCTCTTAAAAATGATGTTGCTCTGACTTTTTTTCCTCCAAAAGTTCCAAACAATGCAACAGCATATAAAACAGTAATTGCTGTTCCTGGAATTCGAGGAAATGACCTCCAAAACCTAAAATACCTCAAAAAAGGAGCAGCCTGTGACAGCCAGAAATTTTTCCTCTCCTCCACCTTCGATTATCTGCTGTAATTTGCTTCAACATTGGTTTAAGAGATTCATACGCCACTGATTACAATTTTTCTCGCAGGAATGCTTCAATAAAAACTCAACAAACATTTCAAAAATGTCTCCTATATCATTCAGGTTACATTTCTTAATCTCTAGTAAGACACTTAAATGACCTCGTTTGTACATATAACTATGAATTATGCAGAATAAGTAAACAATGGATTAATGTTAAAAGCACATAGCCTATTTTTAGAGATAGAAGCCTTGCAAATTATGTCAAATTTTTGTGAGAAGGGAATTGATCTTATTAGTGCAAAAGAAGCCACTGACATGATAGGAAGTGATGAACAAGATACCGCTATCTTGATTCAGAAGTCTGTGACAATTCCATAAAAAGTTCCTTACATTTAAAGAGAACAGATGGGTATTACTGTTAATAGAAAAATATGCATGGCATTTATTGGACACATTGTAGGTCATAAGGCATATGATGCAATATGGATGCAATACTTGAGGATGTATGTAACAAGCAAGGTAGTAGAAATGCAAATGGCAGGGCTAATCATACTATGGGCCAGGACTTCTAAGATGGCAAAGTTTTCCAGTTTACTACCCGAAGAGTCAGTGGAGAATGTATCACCACTGGTACTGGCTACCCTGCAGCTATTTAAGATTAAACTGAAAGCATTGCTAGAAACTGTAATAGGTGGGGCTGGGACTATAGGTCCCAGAGTCCAAGACCAGATAATGGTGGGAATCTCTGAGTAGGGAGCTGATGTGAGGCACATGGGGCATGCAGAATGGATGGGGTGTTGTTGGTGAATGAGGATGGCTGGGACTTGAAGGAGAGATCACCCATTGAGGACAGACCTTGTTGGTGGGAGGGGCTGAGGGGGTGGTGATGTTGAAAGCAGGCCTTTGATGAAGCCCCACCCACTACTCTCCCAACCACATCAAAGCTAATCGCCTCAAAACCAAAATGTGAATGTATCATCCACCCACCATCACCACGATTGTCCCAAGCTCTTCATGTTAAGTGATTTGGAATTTTGAAACCTAGCCAAATATGATAATGGGCTAAACTGGAATAGCAGCCCTTGATGAGTTTAAGCAATTAACTCCTTTGAAATTCTAGGAACAAATGACATAGGTCATCTGGTTAAGTTAGGAAAAACTGTCAATCAAAGCAGACCAGCAGCATTTTTATTAAACTCTAACTGACATCAACAGGTTAGTGTTCACATATTATCAGAGTGCTAGGATTTTAAAACACATTAGACCAAGAAATTTAAATGCACCTTATTTAATCTTCACAACCATCTGTGTCTCCTCCATAATTTAATAATTTCTAAACTATGAAGCCAAAGATGTAGTCTCTTTGAATTCAACACTATTTTCAAAAGACACTGCTAAATGTAAGTGCCTGTTGATGTCCTATCCACTTCTTTCTCCCAATGTAATTGAGAGAATCTGATCATAAGGCTCTGAAAATTCTTGAGATTTCTCCCAAGTTTGGCCTCACTTTTGTTCCTTTTGATCAGGTATGTAGCATTCCTTACGCAGGAACAAATGCTGCATCTTGAAATATTCTTCTGAAGCACAAAGCAATGATTCAATTAAAATTGTTATGAGTTCCAAAAGCAAATTGGGGGTGTGTAAAGTCTTTGCATGTGCAAGGAAAGTTAAATCGAAATAGATAAAAAGATAAAACAATTTAGGCATAAAACAACCAAGTAGTACCAATTATTAAATGTATTTGGTTTTAAGGTGGAGTCCAAATGCCCAAAGATGGATTTAGCAGTCTTGGAAGTAATTTGCAAGGTGGTTGATTGGTTAGCCAGCAGTTCAGGAATAGTAGACAGTTTCTCCTCTTTAAAATTTAGAACTAGCTCTGTACCCTCATCAAACTACAGCAGTACAAATAAACCACTGGCACCTGTCCATAAAGTGGAAAATTGCCGAGGTATCTCTTGTCCACAAAAAGCAAGATAGATCCAACCCAACAAATTACCATCCCAGCAATCCACTCTTGCTCATCAGCATTGTGATGGCAGGGATTGTTTACGTGATATTAAGTGGCACTTGCAAAGGAATAACCTGCTCACTGATACTCTGTTTGAGTATTGTTATGGACCAGGCCAGACCTCCTCAAAACGTTTCAAGAAGGCAGCCTCGATACTAGCCTTTCAAGCTGTTTTATGCAGGTGTGATTTGGATATTCCATGAGTGATGCAATTGGCCCAACTAGACAGTTTTAAACAAAACATAATTTATTTACAGAGTACTGAATGAAACATAAACACAAAAAACAGAATACAAAACAACCTAACCTATCTGAAAACCCAACAGACTGTTCCAACTTAATGATGCAGTTCCAAAGCCTGCAGGCATAGGTTCTTACAGGAGAGAGAGATGGCAGATAGATTAAGCATGGAACCTCCTTACACTCTAGCAATTTCTTTGGATTCCCCAGCTTAAGCTGACCAGAGCTCTGAACAGCCAGGGTGCTAACAACCAAAACAAACCAGAGAAAAGCTGAGCTGGGAGAACTGGTCCCTCCCCTTTATTGTACAACTTTTAAAAAAATACTTACAAGCTTCTTCATGTCGATTAAACCCAGACATCTCTGAATCCATGACTTTATGACTACTCTTTAAAAAAACAAGGACAACATAACCTTGTAAAAGGAGCAACATCGTCACAGTACCATCATCTCCACTGAACTCCTGACACCATTACAGCCTTGGTTCAAACATGATGTGAGGTTAGAGTGACCACCATTGACATTAATACATCATTCAACTAAGTATGGCATCAAGGAACCTGATTAAAACTGGTCTCAATTGGAATTGAGGGGATAACTCTCCACTGGTTGGACTCCCACTTAATACAATCGAAGATTGTTATGGTTGTTGGAAGTTGGTTATCTCAGTCCCAGGATGTGGCTGCAGAGGTTTCTCAGGTTTCCTAGGCCCCACCATCCTTAGCCACTTCTGTTAATCCTGAGAAGTGGAGATGTTTGATGATTGCACAATATACAGCACCATTTATGATTAGTCATACTGAAGCAGTCTGTGTCTAAGTGCAGTCCACTTGGACTGACAAGTGCAAAGTAACTTTAGTGCCCACAAGTGCCAAGTGATGACCATTTAACAGTCTGCTAAACCCATCTCTTGAATTAAGCAAAAAAAACTTTTGAGATTTGAAAGGATTTTATTTTACATGTACAGTTTAGCATGAACTTCAATTTCCAACTTTTCCTTCCGTATCTTTTTCCTCTTCAGAGCGTCCCTACCCTCCCAAATTGGCATAGACGTTGGCTTTTAAATGCAAAGTGAATTGTGTGTCGCCTGCTCTCAGTCAGCTCTGGAATTGTTTTGTCTTAACCTTAAAGGACCTACATTTATAACATTGCAACACATCTGTGATGGAGTTTTCCCACTTGCCTGGATGAGTATAGCTTCAACAACATTGAAAAAGCATGACACCATCTGAGACAAGGCAACCATTAATGAACCTTCCTGGTACTGCTAAATCCAACTAATAATTAACATACTTTAGTAACTTCAATAAACCAAGCATCCCATTCCTAATACTTTAAAATAAACCCTAACAACTACTATTTAATTAGGAGAGTTGTGAAAAGTAAATGTGCTAAATAACTTATTGTCACACTTGTGTTTCTCTGAAGTTCACCTACAAAGAGGATGTTTCTTCCCTCTTGCCACCTCTCACATTTTTAACTGCTTGCTAGGTTTTTCCTTTCTCGCTGCTTTTTGTTTTAAATTGTTTTAAGCTATTCAAGGACAAAACTATTACAGTTTGCATGGAGTTAATCTGTTTGGACTCCACAAAACTGATGGTAATGAGTTCAGCCAGGTGGACTTTGTAGAATGAGTTCCCTGACTGTGGCTTTTAATCTGGCTCAATTAGGAAGCCCTTGCTGACGAGCAAGAATAAGCATGTCAGACATTCTCTTCACTCTAAGAGCTGACTCTGAGGAAGCTGGATCAGTGTCAAGGACTCTCTATGTGTAAATAAAGGGTGACTTGGTAACGGGATACTTGTTTCTGTGGAGCTATTTCACTCCCCTTACCAGTCGTGGCTGCCTTTTTATCCAGCTCTCCCTTCTTCTCTTCCCACTGATTTTTGGAGGTGACACTGAAAAGGTCAGCTTGAATTGCTAGGCTTATGGGTGAGCATACAGCTATTATCAGTGACTTTATCATTTATCATTCCACTTTACCCTGCTGGGCAGTTCTATGAACATCGTTGAATTAAAATGCCATTTTCTTATGTTAGAGTAAGGTATTTTTATTGAGTTAGTTTAATGTATTATACAAATTAACTTTTCTCTTTTTGGCTTCAAACCATTTATTTTGATTTGTTTCTTTTATTTACATTTTTGATTTCAAATTTCATGTCTTGATTTTTAAGGGTATATGTTAGATTTGAGGCCCAAATCCCATTACAGAACAAAACAATAAATGGATTGTTCAATAAAGAAGAGCTTAAGTACAAAGATAATTATTAATACAGGTTTATCAATATCCTTGTTTTTAAGATGGAGTCCAAAATTCCAGAGCTGGATTTAGCTCTTTGAAATTTCTTTAGAGGGGAATGAGGCTAGGTGTTGTTGATTGACTAGCTGGTAGTTAAGGAGTGATGAACTGTTTCTTTTCTTTAGTTTCAAATTTCTTCTGAAGAAAATTGCTAAAATGTAAATTCTCCTTTGCTGTTTTGATGAAAGAAGGCTGATTAAATACTTAGAAAAGGAGAAATGAGGACTGCAGATGCTGGAGATCAGAGCTGAAAATGTGTTGCTGGAAAAGCGCAGCAAGTCAGGCAGCATCCAAGAAGCAGGGGAATCGATGTTTCGGGCATGAGCTCTTCTTCAGGAATGAGGAGAGTGTGCCAAGCAGGCTAAGATAAAAGGTAGGGAGGAGGGACTTGGGGGAGGGGCGTTGGAAATGCGATAGGTGGATGGAGGTTAAGGTGAGGGTGATAGGCCTGAGTGGCACCCTTTCCTCATTCCTGAAGAGGGGCTCATGCCCGAAACGTCGACTCTCCTGCTCCTTGGATGCTGCCCGACCTGCTGCGATTTTCCAGCAACACATTTTCAGCTCCAGTTCTGTGGGATCCTCCCTGATCTCACTGATTCCTGATAAATCACCAACAATGACTCCACAATTTCCTCAGCTATTCCCTGCTGTAGTCCGTGTGGTCGAGGCAATTTATCCATTTTCAGACCTTTTAGCTTCCCCAGACCATTATCCTAAGTGATGGCCACCACCCTCACCTCTGCCCCCGAACTCTCTGTCATGCTGTTGGTATCTTCGATTCACATTTTCCAGCGATCTAATGTCCACTCTTGCCTGTTCCTTCCTTTGTACACAGTATATCTACAAAAAGCTATTTCCAACCTCCTTTTGTATAACAAGCTAGCTTACTCTCAGATTTCATCTTCTTCCGTTTATTGATGTTTTAATTATCCTTTGGTGGTTTTCAAAAGCTTCCCAATCCTGTGGCTTCTCAATAATCTTTACTTTCTATTTGCTTCACCCATAAACATAGACATGTCCACCGAGAAAAACATCAGCATGGAACGTAACGGTGTGTATTTTCAAAAACATATATCTATAAACGTGAACATTTTTCCTAATCTGCAATCTTCTTCCTGACCTCTCCGCCCCCACCCCCACTCCGGCCTATCACCCTCACCTTAACCTCCTTCCACCTATCGCATTTCCAATGCCCCTCCCCCAAGTCCCTCCTCCCTACCTTTTATCTTAGCCTGCTTGGCACACTTTCCTCTTTTCTGAAGAAGGGCTCATGCCCGAAACGTCGATTCTCCTGCTCCTTGGATGCTGCCTGACCTGCTGCGCTTTTCCAGCAACACATTTTCAGCTCTAAATAGTTGGAAAAAACAAGTACAGGTTGTTGTTTGCTTTTTACAGGTCAGAAGTTCTTAGCCAGTAGTGAGGGCTTTTGATATGATCAGGCAGTGATTATGAAGAAGCATTGGTGCCTTAACTGACCACTATTTCAAAATTGTAAGATTATAAGGCCTTTGTTTTCAATTCTGAGGCTGTGACCAAGACTTTATTTGTTGTGAGGAAATCCGTTACCATTGAGATAAAAGCTTGCACTGCAGATCAACAACTGTTCATGGCCCCATCCCAGAGGCTAAGCAGAAAGTCATTAATACAGCATCTTACAGGAAAGAAGTAATTTGCAATTCTGCTGTGTATGGCCTTTTCCTGGAGACCATGTGTCTTTGTGGCCATTTATAACATAATATTTAGCATTCCAGTTCCATCAGGAAGTGCATGAAGCATTGATTGTCTAGCTGACTCTTGTTTCTGAGAAGCATCTGGAAGGCTACTGCTAAGTCTAGTCATGTGAGTATAGCATCTATGTTTGAATTTTTAATAATTTTATAACAGTGACTAAATAAATATAGACATGCATTAAAGTGAGTTCCTCATCCTTTTGTGGCAGTATGGAAATACTACCTCAAAATTACTGATGCTGACTAGATTTTTTACAATGGAAAGTGATAAGTCTATTTGAAAAACATTTCCCAATTAAGTTAAATATGTTAATTGACAGCGGAATAAATAGAAAGTGTTTTTTTTAGAAAATACTGTAGCAGGAAAGATGATATAGCAGCTTTCAAGTAAATTATTAATTTACATTTTTGAGGTCACTTCTAAGATATTATAGGAGATGCTATTTTCTTCTTGTAGAAGGTCTCACAACAGCAGCACAGCTTACTTAGTAACTTGACTCATATAATGTTCTCATTTATTTTTCAAGAGTTCAGTAGATTAACATTTTTTATTCTCGAGTCTGGGAATCTACACTGTTTCTGTGGTAATATAATGGCATTTTAAGACTGTTGGCTTCTACTGTCAATGGAGAGTAACTTTGGGTGAAATGTGCAGTCTAATTTGAGAGACCAATCCAATATAAGACTCCTCGCAATGAGAACCCCTGGTTGTTTGTGTTCACACCAATTTGTGTTCACCCTGGCTGCAATCTAACTACAACCCTGTGAAAGCCATATTTTGAGGATGACTGGGTAATTCCTTTTGAAGATTTTCACCTTCAGTCCAAAAGCAGTTTGCCCCCATAATATTAAAAGTTAATGCATTAGTAACATTTACTTGATTGATATATTTCCATATTCCAAGTTAACTATGCAGTGTGTGGCCATTTAAAATTAGAAGTATAACACTAAGAATATTCTGTTCTTTTATGAGACACTATGATTGGCCAGTATATAAATTCATATTTTTCAGTCCTGAATAAACAAATTGTCACAAATGATTGCATGGTCTTTGTAGTACTGGAAACATCATTTACTGTGAAATAGGAACAGGAATGGCCTATTTCAACTACTGCCTATGTCTGCAATGATCCTGCTAAAAGTAAGTGGATTCCGGTTAACAGTTCTTGCTTTGTTCTTTTATCTTTCCTTAATTTTCTTCATTCTTATTGTTCATGTCAAGTTCATGTCTGATGAAATATTGACCACTTCAGGAATTTCACCATTATTGTCAGTGATGAAATTTCTCTACCAACCTCATCAAGAAATATGTAATATTATGTTCCTAAATGCAGCCTCACCTCTTACTCATCTTTTGCTTATTGCCTGTTGTCCACTGGTGATAATATCAATATTTACAAAGGTTAACTTACAATGTGTATTCATTGAATATAACAACACTTTGAACTTGCTTATTTGCTAGTTCTTTTCAAATGTTTTGTTGTTTGCATTGTTTCTTTGTAATGAACAATTCTTCCTAACACTTGATGAGCAGAAATAATTCAAAACTAATTCTAGCTTTGTACTTAAAATATGACAGTCTTCTATGACCACTCTTTGATTGTTTGAACACCATCTTGGCAGCAAAGATCGAATACTAAATACGTACCACTGTAAGCATAATCGGTTTGGTTCTAATTCATGTCTGATGTCTTGCCACAGTCATTCAAACGTAATGTGACACAGGATTGAATAAAAAAACATGGCACTTGATGGTGTAGAGAGTTAGAACACTGTCCACACGTGGTAAATTTGCCTGCAGCTATTATTATAGTACATTACCTAGGTCCAAGGCTTTAAATTTACATTCATCTAAATATTACTTCACCTGTATGCAGAGAACCTCAGTTATCCGAACGAGGTGAGTGGGCACTATTTCGTTTGGATAATTGATTATTTGGTTAATTGATTTCCTCCGGGGCTCAGAGTTTTCTGTGACGTCTGCTCCCCATTCAGGAGACTACGCAATAGCACACCGCACGCGAGATCCCACCCCCCGTCCACTCCCCAACCCCTTCCGCTCCCACCCTGCCACCCTGTCCACCCCCACGCACCGTCTGACCCCGTCCTTGCCCCTGTGTCCCTGGGGAAAAAGTGATGAGCTGTCCAGAGTAAGTGTGTAGGAGACATAGAGGCCATGCATGGTTAGTAGCATGGAGGAATTAGGCGTGTGGGAGTGAGAAAGGATGTTGCACTGAATAGTGAGAATGGTAGAGCATGGATCTTGGTGCCGGAGCAGAAATAGTAAGTGTGAGTTAACAAAGAGAAGAAGATGGTATTTATCAATGACAATGGTCATTGACCTTCTTCTTCTTACATGCTGGCATTTCTTCCAAGTGGCTGAAACCACACTGACATGGGTGGCAACCTCGGTCCAGGCTGTTAGGATCTGGTGTCATCCCCTTCACTACCAGTCCTGGGGAAAGTAGACAACCCCATTGTGCACTACTCTATCCATCTTGTCCAAAAAAAGGGTGCCATTTTCCCCATCCCAGCCATGGCCAAGGCAGATGTCCTGAACTGTACAGAGTGGATCTGGAATACCAGCACTCGATTGTTTATGCACCAACCTTTTATATATGATGCTAAGGATGATGGTCTGTTCTGAGATATCTTGGCAGTGGTTGGTGGTTCTTGGCCAAGGGCTCCCATGGGAACAGGGTAGGTTGTCAATGAGGAGAAAGTGAGGACTGCAGATGCTGCAGATCTGAGTTGAGAGTGTGGTGCTGGAGAAGCACAGCAAGCCAAGCAGCATCCGAGGAGCAGGAGAATTGACATTTCGGGCATAAGCCCTCCATCAGGAATGAGGAGCCTCATTCCTGATGAAGGCCTTATGCCCGAAACGTCTATTCTTCTGCACCTAGGTAGTTAATGAAGTATGTTTGGAACAATAGCGTGAAACATTCACTAGGCCTCGTGGAGAGAAGACTCCTAAACTAAAATGACACTTTTGTCAAAATATTGTAAGATTCAACCCAGCAGGTCTGGACTGGTAAAATTTAGTAAGTTACACAGAGCAGCATGTTTTCCAGAAATGTGTCTTGCTTAAAGAGACCTGAGCTAAGATGGATTTTTAAAAATCATTCATGGAATGTGGATATCATTGACCAGACCAGTTTTTTTTTTTGCCTATCCATAATTGCTTAGAGAGCATTTGAGAGTCAACCACATTGCTGTGGGTCTGGAGTCGCATGTAGGTGAGACCTGATATGGCTGAGGTATATTTCCTTCCCTGGAGGGCTTTAGTGAACCAGATGTGTATTTCTGACAATTAGTTTCATGGTCTTCATTATAGTCTTAGCAATTTTTTTTGTTGAATTTAAATTCCACTATCTACCATGGTAGGATTTGAACCTGTGTACCCAGAACATTACCTGGATCTCTGAATTAATTTAGTGATAATACCGCTAGGTCCTTACCTCTCCATATACACCTTATATGATGCTGTGATGATAGCATGAGCATATCTCTTAAAGATGTACTGAAATGTGTCTCTGAGAGGTATGCTGACAGACTGTGAGACGTATAACAAAAGAAGGTGATCTGCAACTCAGGACTACAGGTCAGTTTAATGACCTGAATTGCAGAGAAAATCAGTCAGCAAAGTAATGTAAATTTCAAAAACAATAGGAGAAAAATAATATTGGATTTCAACCACCTTAATGTTAACAGACAAAACCAGTGTAAATGGCATTGAGAGCATAAAGCCCACCAAGAGAAGATGTAGTTGCAAAATGAGGCAATTAGAATTCAATTCAGGATTTGGAGGCAAAGTAAAGTACTATAAATTGTGGGGTACTAAACAGAAGATTTTGGAGTTTATGTCCACAAAACCCTGAAGGTTGTAGCACAAGAGAGATAATGTGGTTATAAGATACTTTCATCTTTTAGCCAAGTTATAAGAACAGCAAGGTTATGTTAGAACTGTATTACAAACTGGTTCACAGATGTTTGCACACAGCCTGGTCATCAGGCTGTCCAATCACATTGGAAGAATGTGATTGCAGTTTAGAGAATACTGAAGATGTTAGGATCCATGGAGAATTTTAGCTGTAAGGAAAGACGTAATAGGCTGAAGTTATCATCTTTAGAATGAAGGAGGAGAAGGAAAGATTTAAGACCATAAGATATAGGTGAAGAAATTAGGCCATTCAGCCCACTGAGTCTGATCTGTCATTCAATTATTGCTGAAAGTTTCTCATTCCCATTCTCCCACCTTTCTCCGTAACCTTTAATTCCCTTGACAATCAGGAACCTATCTACCTCAGTCTTAAATACACTCAATGACCTGGCCTCCACAGCCTTCTGTGGCAGTGAATTCCATAGATTCCCCACTCCCTGGCTATAGACGTTTCTCCTTATGTCCATTCTAAAAGGTCTTCCCTTTACTCTAAGGCAGTGCCCTTGAGTCCTAGTCTCTCGTACCAATGGAAATATCTTCCCAAAATCCACTCTATCCAGGCCATTCAATTTTCTGTAAGTTTCAATTAGATCCCCCCTCATCCTTCTAAACTCCATCAAGTATAGACCCAGAGTCCTCGAACGTTCCTCATATGATAAGCCTTTTATTCCTGGGGCCATTCTCGTGAACCTCCTCTGAACATGCTGCTGGGCCTGTACATCCTTCCTGAGATAGGGGCCCAAAACTGCACACAATACTCCAAATGTGGCCTGACCAGAGCCTATTGAGCCCCAGAAGTACATCCCTGCTTTTAAATTCAAGTCCTCCCATAATAAATGCCCTCATGGCATTTGCCTTCCTAGCCACTGACTCCACCTGCAAGTTTACCTTGAGAGAATCCTGGACTAGAACTCCCAAGTCTCTTTACTCTTCAGACTCCTGAATTTTCTCCCCATTTAGAAAATAGTCTATGCCTCAATTCTTTCTACCAATGTGCATGACCTCACACTTCCCAACATTGTACTCCATCTGCCCTTTTATATATCGAAAGAAACTCTTAAACTCTTCCTTTATGTTACTGGCTGGCTTACCCTTATATTTATTCTTCTCCCTCTTTATTTGTTTTCTCGTTCCCTCTGTTGATCATTGTAAACTTCCCAATCCTCTGGTTTCGCACTGCCCTTCACCATATTATATGCTTTCTGTTTTGCTTTTATGCTATCCCTGACGTCCCTAGTCAGCCAGGGTTGCCTCATCCTCCCTGTACCATGCTTCTTTTTCCTCAGGATGAATCTCTACTGTGTCTCCTGAATCATTCCCAGAAACCCTTGCCATTGTTGTTTCACTCTTTTTCCTGCTAGGCTCCTCTCCCAGTCAATTCTACCTGGCCCCTCCATCATGCTTCTGTAGTTGCGTTTATTCAGCTAAAAAAGCATTCCCTCTGATGCTGTCTCCCCACTCTTGAACTGCAGAGTAAATTCAATCATAACCATAATAGGATTACTAATTACTAATCATATTATGTGAAGTGAGGAATGAGGAAACTGGATAGCTCAGATTTGTTTACATGGGCAGGGGATTCATCAATGCTTGTGAGCATGTGGTACTGAATGACAATAATTTGGGGGAACTAAAGTCATGCAACGTGAATGGGAATGAGCTTCCCACCAGGTGCCAAAGATTCGACTGCAAATAGCCTTGGACATATAGTATCTGGAGTACATTGCCACATGCATGAGAAGAAGGATGTTTAAACCATAGCAAACCCCTGTGCTTGGGTTTAGGGTCAATCCCTGAGAATATATAGCAGCTGAAAATATGATTTTTGTTTTCACAGCTATGCTTTGACATGATATCAAGGAAACTTGGGCCTAGATTTTGTAGGCTAAAATGTCATCCGGTGCATAGGATTGGACTTGGTGGCAAGAAATCCACCCATTATCCCGACCATTACCATGCAGCAGCTTACTGCTTGGAGCCCTGTTAATCGCTTTAATTGAGACTTGCATTCCATTCTTGGGTAATGCCTCATTTTAACGAGCTGCTAGCCAATAGGATGGACTGATAGATCCATAGCATCAGCAGCACTAGCTACAGCAGTCTCAACATGCCAAGCAGACCAAGTACATCCACAGTTGAATGTCTCAGCAAAGTGGATGAGGAGCCACAGTGTCCAAGGGATGGTTGCCTGGCACCAACCCCATAGCTAAAGCTGCTGAGCTTCCCGAATGAGAAGTGCCTTCCGCTGCTCTGGGTAAAATACTGCCAGAGGCTGCAAGTGTAATAGGCTTTCTGCTGAATGAGGTGAGTTCAATGCAGACTTGTAGGAAGCATTTTGAAGGTTCTCAAATACCAGATCGAAGACCTTCCAAATAAACTATCTTGTTAAATTTTCTTGCACCAGTCATACATGTTAAACAAAGTATGTTGTCCCTCTATTCTGCCTGTTGCAGTAGTGTCAGTAATTCTCGACAAAGATCACATTTCTTTCATTTCACCCTGATTGCAAGTACAAAATATTAATGTTTAACTTTTTCATTGATTCAAATATTCTCTGCTTAAACTTTTAATGATTATAAGCAATGTCATTAGCACTCCTTTTGATAACTGTCTTGTTTGGCAGACTACAGATCTTCCCTCATCATTTGCAGTTCCTTGCCAATATTTAAGAGTTTTATTTCCAAGAAAAGATCGCTGCTGCTTGCAGCTGTTGTCACCAGGAGATCTGCTGTCATGGCATGCCACCCTTGTCTGTCTTGAGCCATTCTGACATATTCACCATAGCTCATCTGCAACAAATCTGACATCTGTCGTCCAAATACACATGGGTGTGCTGCTCTCTACTTTCTTCTCGAGAAGAGATCTCTGTATCTCTGATCAAGTGGCTGAAAGACTAATAGTTTGTCTTCTGGATATCACTTTTATTTCAAAAAAGAATAAGATTTGCTCTTGCAAATTCAAATACATCTTCGGTTGTCTTATGGTCTATATGTGGAATATTTAGCATCCACATTTCAAAGGCCCCTATTTCATTACTTTATTATCCAGATTTTTAAGACATACAATAAAGGATTAATGCACTTTTTATGCCAAAACTGTGACAAAGAGTGTTTTTCCAATTCTGGTCAGCCCTAACTTGTCATCAACATGCATATATATTGTAGGTCTCTGTTAAACTAACTAAAAATATCGGTAAGTAAAACCAGAAGTGTACTATAAGAACCATCTCTTATTAATATCAGTGATGAAGAGCAGTGTTTTTGATGAGAAACACCATTCCAATGTATATGTACAATGGAGACCAAGGAAAGAAAGCAAAACAGTATTCATTTCACTTTAAGATTTGATGGTATTGGGAAATGAGGAGAAGGTGTAATCAAGAAAGGATGGAATAGGTTGCTGTAAGATGATCTCATTAAAATGAAGAAATAAAGATTAGATATCAGGAAGAAAATGAAAGTTTGAACCTAAAGAAAAATAAATACAGCAGGAACATTAGAAAAGTAATTAGGTTAATGTTCTTCCCTTATTGTGTGGTTAATAATTTTAATAATGTAAATAATAAAATTACAGATCATGAAATTTCAGTAGCTGGCAAGTCAAACACTTGAAGTACTGTATCAAACATTTTGGATTTGGCAAGGCTGTCTATATAATGAAAAGGTTTCTGTAATGCATATCACAATTAACTATGTAGATAACAGTTAAATATATTCTGCATTACTGTGCCCTTTTACTATCTAAAACATGCTGTAAAGTGTTAGGATGTTCTCCAGTGACAATTACCTTTTGTAATTGTGCTATTTATTGTTGCATGCCCTCTTCTTGATTTTAATTATGCATTTTAAACTTATGTATTGCCTTCAATAAAACAGTATTATAACAATATTTCCTTTAATATGAAGACTGATTTCTAACACATACCGTTACTAGTTTTGAAATCGGTTAAGGACAAAATTGGCCTTCATTCTAAAGAAGCTCGCTGTTGTATCAATAGTTTCTTACGCCTGTGCTTCATTATTGATGCTACTGCTTCAATTTACTTGTGTGAATCTTGCTGTAAAGGAGAATACCTTCAATGAACTGTTAGTACACAACCTCACATAAACCATTTGGACAAATTACAGTATTGGATTAAATGCAGAATTAAGAGCTAAAATCACAATTATCATTGTTCCATCTTTCTCATTTTCTTTTTAGAAGTTACAGAAGGATCACTTGTTAGCTCAACAGGTTTGGAAGAGTATAGTCCAGAGATTGGCACAACAAGACAAGTTCTAAGCTTTGAGTCTCACGGTATGACCAGCTCAGATTTCGGAATAGAGATGGTACCAGGGGATTCTATTGACTTGGCCAAAGCTTTGGTGGACCCTGTTGGGGCAGAGAAGACAGAATTCCAAAACTACATTGATATGTGTCATTCAGAAGAATCGAAAGTTCAGGAGTTATCCAAGATGCACTGGGAAGAGAAAATGTCTTTCCTAGATGACACATCAGCTGACATAGAAGCCTTCCCAGAAGCTCCGAAAAAGTCAGTTGAGGAGATAAAATTGATAGAAGAAATGAGCCCTTGTCTGAGTCCTGAGGAATCAACGACTGCACCATATGTGGAAGAGCCTTCAGATGAAGACATTTCAGAGAAATGGGAAATGGAGGACACCCAGCACAACGTTCACACAGTGGATACATGTGCATCACCAGCCCATGTTTTGCTTACTGAGCTAGAAACCATAGTAGATCCCAATAGCAGGTGCAAGTCTCAGCGTGAACAAGACATGAAACCAAAACAAGGATCCGATGTAGTGCCAACTGTGACTGTATCAGAGCCAGATGATGACAGCCCAATCTCCCAAACGCCTACTCCCTCAAGCTCAGGTAACAAATGTTATGTGAGTTACTCTAAAAAGTTGGCAGTGTGCATACACACCATTCCAAAATTTTCTTTGTTTGTTGAACTAGAGTAATTGTTTGGTGTGTGTGTGTGTTTCTCTATGTTGATATTCTGTTTAACTTGAACATCTTTCATTTTCCCTTTTACCTGGCTTGTTTTTGGAAAAAAGTTGAACATTTGTAAATATTTGGCTTTAATGTAACTTACCATGATATTTCTGTTCCTTATTTGACCATCCTATTTATATAGCTGGGTGGTTTCACCATCAAGAAAGAAAATGAAATGGCATAAAAATGGTCACTGAAAGCACAGTATGAAAGGACACAAAAAAAATGTGAAATTTAAATGAAAAACTATGCATCCCTGTCCTTGCTCACACAAGTCCACCGTGATTGATGCATGTTTAATCGATGCAAACCGATTTTTAAAATGCATGTTGTCTATCTCAGTCAGGTAACTTCCACTGTTCCTTTCTTAGTCTTTTTCATGTTTTTTTTCATGCTTCCACTTTATTTAAAAAAAAATAAAATTGAATAATGAAAAAAACTGCCTCTTTCTTTCTCTTTCTCTCTTTACTTGTCTTATTTTCTCTTCTCTTTGACTCATAAATGTTAAAAATTAGAGATGATTTTAATGTACCAGGCTAGTTAAAACTGCACAGGTGACTTAACCACTTTTGACCATATTTTTTAATGCAGACGTCTTGACAGATTTACTTTAATCTAGTGGTTTGTCACTTAATTTCTATTGAATTAATATTAACTCTGCCAACCGCTAGTTACTGATTCTGTTTTTGGATTACCAGCAAAAAAAAGTTACTCTTCAGGACTCAGCAAGGATAGTTCTTGTTAAAAAGTCTGTGATCAGATACCCACCTTTAAATAAAAACATTAAAATTTAGGTCAGTGATGATAGGCACACTCATTTATACCTGCATGTTTTCCCTGTATGAATTTGTGTTGAAGATCCTTTATCACTGAGTGGTCTAAAAAGACAACATTTTGTTGAAGCCTTTCCTATTCCTTGAATATTTCCAGTATGATAGCATATTTGCTTTCTTTGAAGAATGCAAATATGCATGCAAGAATTTCCTTACGCATCCTCAATGGGATCCATCCTGCACTCAAATTCACCTTTGAAATGGAATATTCAAATGACCTTCCTTTCCTTGATATGCTCTTTGAGAAAATAATCAGATGGTTTCGACTGCTGTCTACCACAAGCCTTTCTTCATTGGTGTGTGGGATTCTGTATGTTATAAGATTTGGTCTTTTCATCAATCTTGTCAGAGGTCCCAAGCCACTTGTTCACTGTGCAAACTTGATGCTGAAATAGGGTGCATCAAAGCCATCCTGTGGGATAATTGTTAACTTGATCAGATCATTTCTTGCTACACATCATGTCAATTCAGGAACAGTCCTAAGGCTGCTACTGTTGGTCCTGAAAAGTGCACCGTTTACCTCAGATTAAAGATTATCAGTTCAAACATTTTAGACAGGTGAAGCTAGCTGTTTTATGCTGCTTCTTGCTATGCTGTAGGTTACTGAACGTTATAGGAATTTCTACTCCCAGTGATGCTACTATGTCAACTGCACATCTGACAGACTGTTGGATCGTGTCAAATAACGTATTCATTTTGCTTGTTCACAACACGAAAGGTATTGACTCTATCCAACCAGTCTGCATTTGCACAACTTCAAACATCATGTCAAATTTTGGATGTGATTTTGCGTTTAGATAAATGTGCTAAGAATTACACAGACAACCAATTTAAGATTGTCAGTGTGGTGCATTTGTTTGTTTTGGAAGCTACATATATTAATGAAGAAGGCCCTGTTCTTTGCAGACAGAAGAAGCTGCATCTGTTTCAGCTGAACAGAGTAATCACCATTCTCTGTTCATTTCTAGGGCAATGCCTTGATCAACCAGGTTAAAAGTCATACAACAACAGATTATAGTCCAAAATGTTTATTTGGAATCACTTGCTTCCAAATAAACCTGTTGGACTAAAACCTGGTGGTGTGATTTTTAACTTTGTCCTCCCAATCCAACACCAGCTCCTCCTCATCTTGACCAACCAAAGTCAACTTGGTTTAAAGTAAAACAAAACTTGGCAGTTAATGGTTATTCATCATCTAACTGGTACATTGTCCATGGCAAGGCCTCTACTGATCAGAATCCACATTCCAATCAATCAGCGCACCCTTTCCATCCTGCGTAAAAGTGAATGACATTTTTATATTAGGACAATTTACATGAAGAGCACATGAGTATAAGGTGAAAGGTTTTGACAAAATGTGTCTTTTCTCAATATTACTAAGTTCTCTACTACCAAATGACTATTTAAGCTTCTAATTTGTGTTTTTTTTATAAGTTACTGTGCCAGTTAAATTTTAGATGTACCATGTTTTCTACAACAGAGAAGAGTGCACCTCAAAATTGGTTGACCTTTTACAACCTCAACCAATTGAATAGTGCTTTTTATTTAGTGTTAATAAGATTGTATTTCCAACATACTCCAGAAACTCTCTGAATTTAAATTTTCAATTAAATTTGGCGAACAAACCTTCCTCATGGTAATATAGCTTTGCTACACCTTTTATGTGTCGCAGAATCCCTAAAGTGTGGAAAGAGGCCATTCAGCCCACCAAGTCTGCACTGACCGTCAAAAGAGCATCCCACCTCCCTGCCCATCCCTATATTTACAGTGCCTAATCTACCTAGCCTGTACATCCCTGGACACTATGTAAATTTAGCATGGCCAATCCACCCAACCATTACATCTTTGGACTGAAAGGAAACAGGAGCACCTGGCAGAATTCCCGGCAGATACTTGGATAATATGCAAAGTCCAGACAGATAGCCATTCAAGGTTGGAATCGAACTCCAGTCCTAGCACTGTGCGGCAGCAGTGCTAACCACTGAGCCACCATGCTGATTTTTTTTTCTGGAAATTGCATTCATTCCTTGTTTTTCTTTTCTTTCTCAACTTTCATGACCCTGAAAGCTTTACTTTCCTACCAGTTTTCCTCCTCATATCTTCTCTTCTTTTGTCATTGATTTCTTCCTGGGGTAAAATTCCATTATGCTGATCCATTTCTTGTACTATTCACATATGAGCCTTGATGGTTGTTGACAGAATATCTAACCATGATCAGCATCACAGTAAGACTATTTTGCTGTCTCTTCTTGCCAGCTTCACACATTTGTGTATGATATACTAATCCAACGCTTCCAGAGGACGTGCATGATATACATTGTGTTATTTTGGCCAAAAACTGGATTGGTATTGTACCTTGCTTAGATGTATTTAAAGCCATCACCAGTGCTACTCTTAATCCAGTATTTTCAACTGATGTCATTGCATGTTGTTCCCAGCATTATCATAAATAATGGTAGTAAAGATTTATTTAGTACAAATAATTAATTGAAAGTGTAAATAATTTTCCTTTAAGATTTGACCTTCATTGCTACTGATATTCATTCATGGTTTATTGTAATTGCATTTAGCTTAAAAAGAAGCATCCAATATGTTTCCCTAAATTGCCTGGCGCCAGTATGCTTCTGTTTTTTGGAAACTTGCTACTGTGCATTTTTAATTTCCTGCTCTATAAAATAGAGAGGGATGAAATACACAATTTTTAAAGTGTTTGAGTGTCCCTCTAATTTTTGTTTGTAAAATAGTTAAAAAATGTGAAAAGTTTATGAATTTATATCCTGTCATGTGCACAAATAGTGGAAGTATTTCAGTGAAATGACATCAGCCCATCTATTTGAAAACCACATCCCTCTGCAATTTAAGAATGAGAATGCTTAGCTGTATCAAATTAAGTTTCCATTTCCTGATTCCTGACTTATAGAGGGACTTTAAAGTTAAATACACCTTTGTTTTTTTTTAAATGGCTCTTAAAATTCAAACAGGGCATTTCTAATAATTACAGCATAGCAGTCAGTCTTTGGGTCAGTGGAATTGTGTACAGTACCTTGAAGTTAGATGGGCATGTAAAGTTTCCAGTTTTATATCCCTGATGGTGACACTAGAGCTTCGGTTGTTAAAGTTAATGCAGAGCCTTCCTTTTTAAATGCTCTTCTATGACAGTGAGTAGAATCTGACATGCCTATAATATTCAGTGGGACAGTACTGGAAAAAGCATCCATGAAAGGTAGACTAAATTATTCACTAGCACTTTAAATGAAGAACTAGAAATAGGCATGTAGAATTATTAGGGAAAGCCACATTTGGCATGACCAATTGTTGAATTTCCTGTTACACTCTGTTGTTAAGTAGGCAAATATTAGATGTATATTATAGTAGCTCCCTAAAATGGGTAGAGAAAAGATTAGTGGCAATACCATTGCTGGCTTGTTCTTGTACACATCCGTAAGACCAGCCAAAGAGCATTTTAAGCAAGGTGTAGTTTCAGAATGCTTGCCCACCAACTTGATGGCTATGAGATTAAAAAGTCCATTTGCAACAAGAATCTGTTTTACGAGGATGCATTTTCAGTCTAGCTCTTCCTTCCTCGACATACAACTGAGCTTTTAAAAATGCAAAACTTAACAGATGTGGTGTTGATAATAAACTTGATGTACTATTACAGCAGCAAAAAAAAAACTTTGGGTGCTCACTGAGCATATTTTCTGTCTGCATTTATGATTGCAGAAGAGTCTGATTCACAGATTGAAGCTGCTTACCATTTTCTGGAGGAGGAACACCCTGTTGCCAGCAAGACATCAGAGCAAACTCAGTGTTTTTCTTTAAATACCACAGAAGAAGAGACCTCCCCAAGTGCTGCCTTAACAAAATTAGATGAGTCTGCACAGAATTTGTCAAATCTACCAGCAATGACATTAGATCTAGAGGCCAGCAGTGCTGAATCTGGAGATTCTGAGATAGAGGTAGTACCAGATGAATCACTGTCTGTGGAAGAAGCAGAAGATTGCAGCTATATGGCATTCAGACAGGCTGGTGGGACTCCACCTTCTTCCGTTTCTTCGGTCCAGTATAGCATCTTGAGGGAGGAACGTGAAGCTGAGCTTGACAGTGAGCTCATCATTGATCCATATGATGTTTCATCAGCATCTGAAGAGAGTCTCCAAAGAGAACAAGGCTCCCCTATGAAATCTAATAGCATGGGGAAAGAGTCTGCTGAAAAAGCCTTGATAATGGACAACCAGCAAGAATCAGATCATCAGTCAAGTCAATTAGCTGAGTATGCTGCAACTTCTATTCTCAAAGGTTCTAATGGAACTGAGGTAGCCACTATTGAGCCCCTTATCCCCCTCGATTATACAGAAGCTTTCATTACACCTGAAGTAGTAGTTGAAGAACCATCTTCTGAAGAAGTCTCTGAAGAAACAGCTGGAAAAATAAGTGATAGCAAATCCTCAGACAGAGCCAAGACTGGAAAAGATTTCGACAACAGCCAGCCTATTACTTCTGAGCAGTTTCTACTGGTACTCAATAAGAAATCAGGTAACTTTCGCCATTAGTCTGATATTAATAATTTATTTTAAACCATCTTCAAATGTCACTAATTTAAAGTTGAAAATCACAACACCAGGTTATAGTCCAACAGGTTTAATTGGAAGCACACTAGCTTTCGGAGCGACGCTCCTGTATCATGTGATAGTGGAGGGCTCGATCGTAACACAGAATTTATAGCAAAAATTTGCAGTGTGATGTAACTGAAATTATACATTGAAAAATTGATTGTCTGTTAAGCCTTTCATCTGTTAGAATACAGTGATAGTTTCACTTCTTTCATGTGTAAATCAACTGCAAATTTTTGCTATAAATTCTGTGTTACGATCGAGCCCCCCACTACAACCTGATGAAGGAGCATCACTCCGAAAGCTAGTGTGCTTCCAATGAAACCTGTTGGACTATAACCTGGTGTTGGGTGTTGTGATTTTTAACTTTGTACACCCCAGTCCAACACCGGCATCTCCAAATCATAATTTAAAGTTGATAATGCATCTGTTCACAACTTGCCTTTTAGAAGTCTTCAAAGCATTGCTTGACATTGGTTGCATATTTAATTACTTAATATTATTTTATGTTAATCTTTGTTAATTTCCGCAGACTGATTTTTCTCTCCTGCTCCCTATCCCTACCATGACCTAGTGTCCACCATCTCTAGAATTTAAGTATGATGTGTAATGCCTATCAACCATTCAGGTAAAGTAAACTAAGTGAAATGCAAACATTTGAATTATTTATGAGGCAGTGCACTTAACTAACAGCCATTTATCAAATGCAACTTTTGAAAATGTTTTCAAAGGTCTCACTCTTGGGCACAGCTAACATTAATGTGTAAAGTTATCTCTCTTGTTAAAGATTTGAATGCTAGTAAAGTAACTGTCAATCTCTGCTTATCTACTGTAATTAGTAAAATTGCTGTCTGATTAATTGGATAAAGCAGGGGTAAAGATCGTTCTGGATAATGAATTTTTAATGTGTATTTCAACTTGAAAACTGTCTTTATTTAACTACACGAGAATATGCTTTTTAAAACATTATCAAATCAATAAAAGGTCACCTTTTCTGGCTTCTACCCAGTGTTGGAAAGGACTAGGCCATTCAGCCCTTCAATTCAGTCAGATCACAGTAAATCTATGCCTTAAATCCATTCACTAACCTTAGCTCCACATTATTTTTGTATCCTTGTCTGATTAAAAAACTTTCAATTTCAGATTTAATATCATTGATTTTTGCAGCATAGTTTCATAGTTTTGCCAGACTTCACATGAATGTGTTTCCTAACTTCACTCTTGGAAAAGCTGGCTTTGATTTTAAATTTGTCCCCTTGTTCCAGTCTCCCCTATCAGTGAAAAACATTTCTGTTTACGCTTTCAGTTTTTTTTGTAAGATTCAAAAACCTCAAACAAATCAGACCTTAACATTCTTTCCTCCATGGAATAGAAGTCTGGTTATTCTTCCATCATAATCTAACCCTTGGAAACACAATATCATAAGGATGAATTTATGCTACTTTCCTTCAAAGGGCATATTATTTCTAAGGTATATTGCCCTGAGCTGAACATAGTACTCTAGATAGACTTCATACAGCTATAACAAATCTACTTTCCCTTCAATTTCTACTCCTCTAATTATATGGACTCAGGCCTGCATTTTGTTCCCATGTCAAAGCACTGTTGGGACAAGTCCATGATTTACAAGCTCACCCCAGGTAACGATGCCTTGGAAGTTGCAATTTTCATTCTTGGCTGGTAGGGTTACCTGAGAAATTAGGTAGTTGACCCCTAAAACACCGAAGAATGTTGGGTGTGGAGATAACTCAGCGGAAGGTCTCCTGCTTCCATATGCTAGTTCTGCATTGAAGTTCAAGAAAAGAATAAAGCATAAAACAACTCTCCAACCCTTAGTAATCACATAGCCACACACTCCTAATGCTTCATATATACCATTTATGTATCCACCCCTTGCATCCTCCATTGCATTCTATGCCTTGTACCCAACCCCCATGGTCCTTTTATTGGTAATGTGCCAGCTCATACCCCTTTCTCAAACTCTTGTGACCCTTTGTAGTGCCTGTGTCAATTCACTGCTAATTCATGCCATACCATACTTCCTACTCACCCCTTTAACCTCATTTCTGCCATATGTATTTACTCCATATTCTCAGTGGTGGCAGTACCACTGTGCTACAAGAGCCCTGAGAGGATGAGGGAAAGGTATAAAGTGCAAAGAACATTACCTGCTCTCAATTAACTCTGGAGCTGTTCCAGTTTACACTGGTCCTGCCTTTTTTCCATTGTCATTAACCAAGTCATTCATAGCTATAGTGAAGAGTTTAGACTCCACCAAAAACCTTGTAGGACACTTCTCTTCTAATAGTTTATGCCTGTTATTCCTAATCTTTATCTTCTACTAACTAACCAATGTCCTGTTTAGGTTAATAATTTGCTTTCCCTTCGATGAGCTTTAATTTTATCTTGCAGTTTTGAATGACTTGCCTTATTGAATGTTTTGTGGACATCCATATGTATTATAGTCATAAACATTCTCATATCAATTATTGAGTTATTCCTCAAAACATTCAGTTAAGCTCATCAAACATTACTGACCCTTTACAAATACATGTTTGGTTCTTTCCAAATAGCTCAAATTTCCCAATATGTTCACTCACTCTGCCCTTAATTATAGATTCCAATAATTTCCCTGCAACAGATGCTAGACTAGCAAGTCTATTATTTCCTGTTTGAGATGCATGCACCCATCCAGACATATACATTTCCATACATTGACTGGCCTGGATATTTTAACATTGCATTGGCAAAGATCTGGCAGGGGCCCATCTCTTGGCAAGGTCTTGCACCAGCGATAGTGTGAGAAAAGCTAAGCATTTTTAGAGTAAAGGTCTGCTGTGTATGCTTTACCTTTGTGATTGTCTTTGGCAGTACCCAGGAATCCCCTCCCAAACTCTCTGATCTGAGGCAGCTGAAAAAGCTATGTTTAATCCCATGGTAAATCTAATATTAACCTCTTGATTTATCAGAGGGTTACAAGGACAGGAATGTGAAGTGAAAAGACTAAAATGTCTCATTTCTCTTCATTTTGCATCATAATGGGTCCACACATGGTAGTTTCACAGTTTCCTTCACCTCAGAAATTCTGGGATTCTATAAGGAATTTAGTGAAACCACAAATTCTGAGTGTCATACAGTGGAATGAAGATTCCTCAAGAGCAAACTTCAAGAAAAGGGGATTTAGATATTGTGTACACCAATTCTTCTTTAGTTGAAGCAAAATTATTTCTCTTTCATCTCCAATATAATTTTGAGAAAATGACAGGTCTTTGTGATACAAATATGACTGAATTAATGTGACTAAAGTAGGAATACAATGTGACTGTAAGAAATACACTACTATACCAAGCAAATACATTTATTTGTATGATTTTGCTTTGCTGTTACATACTTTTAAATTATTTGTTCGAATTCCTAGAAACCTCTGTTCATACATTTTTTCCTCATTCCATATTTATTGGACCTTTCTTAGAAAGTCCATTGTTTCATATTGTTTTGCAGTAAAACGATCTTTCATAATTTACTTTGATGTTCACAAGCTCTGCTTTAATTGCACCAGAAAGTTCCAATATCATGTTCCCAATGCCCAAGTGCAAGAAGCCATCAAGAATAAAAATGGACCCATCACTAACCATTGAAATACACCCTTCCCTGCCCTTCTTCAATGCAAGCTTTTTAATTAAAAAGATGAAGTTATTAACACATCTAAGATAAATGGTTACAGCCCATGTTAATGTACTGGACAAAGCAATTTTATTCTGGATTAGTGGTGCTGGAAGAGCACAGCAGTTCAGGCAGCATCCAAGGAGCTTCGAAATCGATGTTTCAGGCTAAAGCCCTTGCCCAAAATGTCGATTTCGAAGCTCCTTGGATGCTGCCTGAACTGCTGTGCTCTTCCAGCACCACTAATCCAGAATCTGGTTTCCAGCATCGCAGTCATTGTTTTTACCAAAGCAATTTTATTGTGATATTGTAAGTCTAACTTATTAATTTCTAACAAAGTAAAATCATGGTTACTGGATGACAATTTATAACTGAAATATCAGGACACACAGTGTGAATTTATACTGACATATACATGGTGATGATGATATTGTTGTCTTTGTGCATGCACTTGCTTCATAGGTTGCATGCACCTGGTAATGACCAGTAAAAAGCTTTCCATTGATTGTCAAAATACACAAATAAGTTACTCTTAGCTATATCTGTTGGTCTTCATCATTTGGATAATATAAACAGCCCATATTCAAAGCAATAGAGAGCATCTATTGATCTATCCATACCATTACATTGCTTCCCTAAAAGATAATCGATGAAGCACATAGTATTTTAACAAACCACAATCAATAATAGAGTTTTTGCCACACCACCAATTATAAGGATGTCTGGGATGTGGAATGGAAAAATGGGTGGCTGTTCATTCATCATGAGAAAAAGATCTGATTGCTTCTTTCTTAATTGTAATACTGACAGTCCATCAATAGTCTTTCCAAGTTTTGTTTTACCATAATACTAGCCATTAAATCAGATCATTGCTTTCACTTTAGTACTGAGTCATATAATTATTACTTCTGTTTAGGAAAGCTTGAGAAGCAGAATTTTCAAAGCAAAATTTTTACGTCTTCTATGGGAGATTTCGAGGGGGGATTGCTCAGAAGTAATAACTTGAGAATTGCTTGACAAACAAAAACTAAGGTCCATTTAGTTTGCCTTCCAGCTTAGCAGTAGTCACATAATAATGAAATTGACTAATAGCTTTCCTGATGAAGGGCTTTTGCCTGAAACGTAAATTTTCCTGCTCCTTGGATGCTGCCTGACCTGCTGTGCATTTCCAGCACCACACCTTCAACTCTAATCTCCAGCATCTGCAGTCCTCAGTTTCATCTAATAGCAATTAATGTTTATCAATTATTCTGCAGCTGATCCAGACATAACACAAGAAAACATCTGCTAGGGAAAATCTTTGGAAAGTGTGGGTCCAACATCACCTACTCAAGTGTTTTTCATTTGCGTATGTCATGTTTTAAATTAGTCATCAACTTAGAACAAAATGTGATTTCTTGAAAGAAATATTAGCCAATTTATATTTGAATGCATCAATGCTAATGGCTTCACTGTCTCCCCATAGATTTGCCAAGAGCTCACAGAAATAATGTTGCTGCAAATTCATGTTGAATTCACCCCTCCTCAAAACAGGTCATGTCTTTCAGCACTACTGTTCTTGTCTGCATAATGTAATCCCTTTGAGTCATAAAATCAACCATCATGTTTCCTGCTAATCTACCCCTTTACATTGACAATATGTCCAGTAGCTCTTCATATTCCAGACCCCATAAACCCTCAGATATTCTGGTTTCCTGGCTTCTGTATCCTTACAATTACTAACATTTTATCACTTTTGCAACTAGAAGAGATACAGTATCCCGAGTGCATTGACATCAATGATTTATAAAATAACTGAATTACTGCACTGTTTTGATTCAAAATTCAGGTGAAGGCATCCATAATTAGATAGTGAGCACCCTTTTGGCTACTTTTAACCTGGTCAGTCCAGGAAAAATTGGTGTTGGGTGACTGCTGACGACATGGTACATGGTAGCGACTTGAATTTGATGCCCAAAATCAAATTGGAAAATCCTGCCCAGGATTCTTTTCAATCAGAATTGAAAGACCCGCGGATGCTCTAAATCGGAAACAAAAACAGAAATTGCTGGAAAATCTCAGCAGGTCTAGCAGCATCTATGAAGGGTCATCAAACCCAAAACATTAACTTTGATTCCTCTTCACAGATGCTGCTAGACCTGCTGAGCGTTTACAACAATTTCTGTTTTTGTTTCTTTTAAATCAGTTTGTGTACCTGAGACCAGATATAATGCTAACCTGAAAATGAACCGAAAGCATCTATCAAAATATTTAAATGAAATTATAGATACATTATGAAGAGTGATTTGATTAGTCTGTTAAGAAGGTTGCTATTCTACCAGACATTCACATTTTGTATTAAACAGTAAGTTTATTCTAAACAAATGAACCAAAAGGAAGTTAAAAAATTGGCACAATTTTATGACATAATATAAAAGATTTAGAATTAAAATTGGGATGTGCTTTATTTTTCTGGTATTTGAACTGTGAAGCTTTGGGGAATACACTGCCTTTTCACTTCTGAGATGTAGTGCCACATTTCCTTCCCAAGTGGTTGATCAAGTTTCCTTTTACTATCGGTTGAAGTGATCCCATTTCATAATTTATTGGTTAACAGTTTAAAACTTTAGTACTTTGACTTAAGTCTTCCCTAAATTGGGGACATCTGGATGGTTGGTATGGGATTTGTTTTATAATTGTGACAATGTTAATTACATCAATATTATGCTACATTTTAGAACACAGTAAATTGAGCCCTACAGTAAAGCTGCAAACAATATAAATTTTCATAAACATATTTTGAGTCAAACTATGTTTAATTTAATTGAGAAATTAGACTCGAGGTGAAAGCTATTTTTTATGTTGCAATTCATGAATGCCACGTAGTTGACATGAAAATGTTGCCTTTAATTCTGAATATACTTGGATCTTTAGAGCATACAAAGTGGTAGAAATAGAAGCAGGAGTATATCATAGACTTTAAGAGCTTGCTCCATCATTTAATAAAATCATGACTGATCTTAGGCTTCAACTTTTCTCTCTATTCATTGATTCTTTGAGATTTTGAAAAAAACCTTTCTATCCCAGCCTTCTCTCTATTCTAAAATAGCTTCCACACCTCTGGAGTACAGAATTCCAAAGATTTACCATCTTTTGAGTGAACTAGCTTCAATTAATCTTGTCTTAAATGATTAGCCCCTTATATTGAACATTGTGTCCCTTATTCTAGATTCCCTGACCAATGGACACAATCTCTCAGCAACCACCACATCAAGCCCCTTCAGAATCTTGTACATTTCAATGAGGCTGCTTCCCATTCTTCTAAACTCCAAGGAATATAGACTCCGTTTACTCAGCTCATTGTCAACTGATAACCCTCTCTCTTTGTATCATCAGGACATAGATTTAATAGGCTGTCTATTCATGAAAACCATTTATATATGTTTTAGATTGCTTACAGTGTGGAAACAGGCCCTTCAGCCCAACAAGTCCACACCAACCCTGTGAAGAGCAACCCACCCACACCCATTCCCCTGCATTTACTCCTTCACCTAACACTACAGGCAATTTAGCATGGCCAGTTCATCTAACGTGCACATTTTTTTGGACTGTGGGAGGAAACCGGAGCATCCGGAGGAAACCCACGCAGACACGGGAGAATGTGCAAACTCCACACAGACAGTAGCCTGAGGCGGGAATTGAACCCAGGTCTTTGGCGCTGTGAGGCAGCAGTGCTAACCACTGTGCCACCGTGCCGCACAGAAAGTAGGTGTTGTAAGTAGCTGAGATGCCACCACTGATCTTTGCACCACTCAAGCCTACTACAGCCAAAATTGAAACCATTTTCAATTATAGTCTTGCTTAAGTGCTTGCTAGAGACGTGTAGGAAGGAGTGATGATGGGACAAATTTGAGGAGACCTAAGGGGGAATGAATGATGGCTCAGATGTCCTACTCATTTATAGCCTGTCCAGAGCTGCAGAACGATTATTCAATGGCAGGATCCTCAAATGGAAACCAACTTCTGCTATTTACACATGTTTTGTGTGCCAGACCTTTAAGATTTCATATGAATTGTATGGGTGTTAGTTTCTGGCACAAAAGCAGAAGTGACGGCCAGTTATGGTTCTGCTTATTAGAAAAGGCATGCATAGATTAAATTCTGCCTTATGTGTCTAGTTAAGAAAAAGGCTGCATATAACAAAACAGCTTGATGATGAATTGTGGCCTTTGTACTACAGAGGATTGAGTTAAGTTGACAGTTTATGCATTGAAATGTTATAATGTTTAGGAAAAATTAAAATTTCTATTAGATCAGCTACTACCAGTCTATTTTAGAAAAGGAAGCTGAATAAAGTGAAATTATGAACTGTTCGTCTTAAAATGATAGATTATTTCAGCTCTATCCAGGCTATTCAGTCCACTGCCTCTGTGCGACTTCTCAGTAATTCACTGGATCCCAGTACCCAGCCTTTTCCCTAAAATGTTTTCTATTTAAACGAGAATGAAATCATTAACTGAATGTGGTGATTTAATGTATTTCCACCACACTCTCAGGCAGTTAATTACAGATTCTAGCCATTTGCATTTCCTCCTGATGTCATAACAAATGAAATGATAGTGTCAGAAGTAAATGTTCTTAAGCTGTGTCTCCTATTTTCTGATCCTTCTGTCAACGGATAGTTTCTCACAAAATACTCTGTCCTGACCCATCATGTGTTTGCATCATGAAGAAAAAGTATTCTGTGAACTTCAAGAATGTTGGAACTCATGCTGCAAGCATAATGTAAGATCACAGCCAAATTACTGGGTTTGTGGGTTGTGAACATCAATGACTGGGCGAGCTTTAATTGCCCATTCCAACTGCAAGAAGGTGATAGTGAGTTGCCTTCTTGAACTTATGCAGTACTTGGAATGTATATACACCTACATTACTGTTAAGAAAGGAGTGCCAGAACTTTCTTACCATGACCAAGAATAATTGGCAATATAGTTCCAAGTCGGGTTAGTGCATAGTTTGGACAGGAACTTGCAGATGATGATGTTCCCATATATCTGTCACTCTTATTCTTCTAGATGGCAGAGATCATAGATTTAGTGGGTATTAATAAGGAGTTTTGAAATGGTACACACTACTGCCACTGTGCATATGTGATGAAAGGGATCAATGTTAATGGTGGTGAATGTGGTGCTAATTAAGCTGGCTGCTTAGTCCTGGATGGAATAAAGTTTCTTGAGTGTTTTCAAGCTGTATTTATTCAGAAACGTGGAGAGTATTCCATCTAATCTCTGACTTCAGCCTTGTAGACAGAGGACTGACACGGGACAGGCAGTGAGTTACTCTTTTCAGAATTCATAGTCTGCAACTTGCTTTTATAGTCATAAAATGGCTGAACTACTCCAGTTTTGGTTAATGTAACCACCAGGGTAGTGTTGGATTCACTGATGGCAATGCCATTGAATATCAAGAAGAGATGGTTAGATTATCAATGGAAACCAATTCTTGATGTTGTCCAGGACTTGCTTCATAAAGGTTTCAGCTAGTTCAGTATCTAAGGTGTAGTGAACAGTGCTGAAAATGATGCAATGATCAATAAATACATCAATTTCTGTCCTTGTGATAGAGGGAAGGTCCATCGATGAAGCTGTGAAGATGGTTGGGTCTTGGACACTACACTGAGGAATTCCTGCAGACTATCCTGGGACTGAGATGACTGACTTCCAATCACCACAATCGTCTGTCTTTGTCTCAGTATCACTACAACAAGTGGAAGTGTTTTCCATCTCATTTCTATTAGAGTCATAGACTCATGTAGATGTACAGCACGGAAACAGACACTTCGGTCCACATCGTCCATGCCGACTAGACATCCTAACCTAATCTAGTCCCATTTGTCAGCACCCAGCCCATATCCCTCTAAAACCCTTCCTATTCATATACCCATCAGGTACCTTTTAAATGCTGCAATTGTACCACATCTTATGGCAGCTCATTTCATATATGCACCACCTTCTGTGTGAAAAGATTGCCCCTTAGGTCTCTTTTATATCTTTCCCCGCTCATCCTAAACCTATGCTGTCTAATTCTGGACTCCCCCCACATGCCCCTCATAATTTTGTAAACCTCTATAAGGTCACCCCTCAGCCTCCGACGCTCCAGGGAAAACAGCCCAGCCTGTTCAGCCTCTCCCTGTAGCTCAAATCCTCCAACCCTGACAACATCCTTGTAAATCGTTTCTGAACCCTTTCAAGTTTGACATTATCCTTCCAATAGGAAGGAGACCAGAATTGCAGACAATATTCCAAAAGTGGCCTAATCAATGTCCTGTACAGCTGCACCATGACCTCCCAACTCCTAAACTCAATACTCTGACCAATAAAGGAAAGCATACTAAACACCTTCTTCACTATCCTATCTACCTGTGACTCTACTTTCAAGGAACTATGAACCTGTACTCTAAGGTCTCTTTGTTCAACAATACTCATTGTGACCTTACCATTAAGTGTATAAGTCCTGCTAAGATTTGCTTTCCCAAAATGCAGCACCTCACATTTATCTAAATTAAACTTGATCTGCCACTTCTTAGCCCATTGGCCCATTTGATCAAGATTCTGTTGTAATTTGAGGCAACCTTCTTTGCTGTTCACTGTACACTGCTGTACACCTTCAGGTTTGGTGTCATCTGACTTACGAACTATACCTCCTATATTCACATCCATATCATTTATATAAATGACAAAAACTAGTTGACCCAGCACCAATTATTGTGGCACTCCACTGGTCACAGGCTTCCAATCTGAAAAGCAACCTTCCACCATCACTCTCTGTCTTCTATCTTCGAGCCAGTTCTGTATCCAAATGGCTAGTTCTCTCTGTATTTCATGAGCTTTTACCTTGCTAACCAGTCTCCCATGGGGAACCTTGTTGAACACCTTTCTGAAGTCCATTTCAATCACATCCACCATTCTGCTCTCATCAATCCTCTTTGTGACTACTTCAAAAAACTCAATCAAGTTCATGAGACATGATTTCCCACACACAGGGCTATATTGACTATCCCTATTTGGTCCTTGCGTTTCCAAATACAAGTAAATCCTGTCCTTCAGGATTCCCTCCAACAACTTGCCTATCACCAACACCAGGCTCACCGGTCTATAGTTCCCTGGCTTTTCCTTACCACCCTTCTTAAATAGTGGCACCACGTTAGCCAACCTCCAGTCGTCCGGCACCTCACCTGTGACTATTGATACAAATATCTCAGCAAGGGGCCCAACAATTACTTCACGAGCTTCCCACAGAGTTCTGGGGTACAAATGATCAGGGGATTTATCCACTTTCATGCATTGCAAGACATCCAGCACTTCCTCCTCTGTAACATGGACATTTTTCAAGATGTCACCATCTATTTCCTCACATTCTCTATCTTCCATTTCCTTCTCCACGGTAAACACTGATGCAAATTATTTGCTTAATGACTTCCCCATCTCCATAGGCTGCCATGCTGATCTGTGAGGGGCCCTATTTTCTCCCTAGTTACCCTTTTGACATTAATGTGTTTATAAAAGCCCTTTGGATTCTCCTTAATTCTATTTGCCAAAGCTATCTCATGTCCCCTTTTTGCCCTCCTGATTCCCCTCTTAAGTATACTCCTACTGCCTTTATACTGTTCTCAGGATTCTCTCGATCTATCCTATCTGTACCTGACTTATGCTTCTTTCTTTTTCTTAACCAAAACCTCAATTTCTCTAGTCATCCAGCATTCCGTACACCTACCAGCCTTTCCTTTCACCCTAACAGGAATATACTTTCTCTGCATTCTCGTTATCTCATTTCGAAGACTTCCCATTTTCCAGCTGACCTTTTACCTGCAAACATTTGCCCCCAATCAGCTTTTGAAAGTTCTTGCCTAATACCGTCAAAATTAGCCTTCCTCCAATTTAGAACTTCAACTTTTAGATCCGGTCTACCCTTTTCCATCACTATTTTAAAACTGATACCTCAGTCACCTGCCCTGCCTTATTTCCCCAAGAGTAGGTCAAGTTTTGCACCTTCTCTAGTAGGTACATCCACATACTGAGTCAGAAATTTTTCTTGTACACACTTAACAAATTCCTCTCCATCTAAACCCTTAAGACTATGGCAGTCCCAGTCTATGTTTGTAAAGTTAAAATCCCCTACCATAACCATCCTATTATTTTTACAGATAACTGAAATCTTCTTACAAATAAATCTGTTTCTCAATTTCCCTCTGACAATTTGAGTGTCTGTAATACAATCCCAGTAAGGTGATCACCCCTTTCTTATTTTTCAGTTCCACCCAAATAACTTCCCTGGATGTATTCCCCCTAAGTACAGTTGTAATGCTATCCCTTATCAAAAACACCACTCCCACTCCTCTCTTGCCTCCCTTTCTGTCCTTCCTGTAGTGTTTGTATCCTGGAGCATTAAGTTGCCAGTCCTGCCCATCCCTGAGCCATGTTTTTGTAATTGCTATGATATCTGAGTCCCATGTTTCTAACCATGCCCTGAGTTAGTCTGCCTTCCCTGTTAGGATTGGTCCCACTTTTGTTAAGGTTCTTTAGTGTCATATTTGATTAAATGCTGCCTTGATGTCAAGAGCAATACCCTCATTGCACCATTCAAATCCAGTCCTTTGTCCATGTTTAGAGCAAGACTGTATTGAGGTCAACAACTGAGTGGCACTTGCGGAATCTAAACTCAGCTTCAAAATCAGAGTAGTTTATTGCTGAGTAAATGCTACTTGTTAGCACTTGATACCCATTTCATGACTTTGCTAATGGTTGAGAGTGGGCTGGCAGGGCAGTGATTGATTGGGTTGTGTTTGACCTGTGTTTTTGTGGGTAGGACAAACCTGAATAACTTTCTACATTGTCAAGTAGATGTAGTATTGTGGGTGTACTGGAACAGGTTGGCTAGGGACCCAACTATTTTTGGAGCACAAGCTTTTGGTACTATTGACGGAATGTTATAATGAATTTTGTAGTATTTGTTTTCCTTAGCTGTTTCTTTTTAATACGTGGAATGAATGGAATTGGCTGAAGACAGTGTTTATGATGCTTGGGGCTTCTGGAGGATGCAAAGTTGGATCATCCACTCAGTACTTTTGACTGAAGATGGATGCAAATACTTCAGCCTTATCTTTTGCATCAGATCCACCATCATGGACGATGAGGATATTTCTAGAGCCTCCTTTTCGAGTGAGTTGCTTAACCATTCACAATTTGCCATAGCATATTGCAGAGATTAGGTCTGATCCTTCAGTTGTGCGATCACTTAGCCTTGTCTGCTGCTTCTGCAGTTTGGCATGCTTGTAGTCTTGTGATGTAGCCTCACCGGGTTGATGCTCCACTTTTAGGTATGCCTGGGGTTGTGCACATGTCCTGCTGCACCTTTCATTGAACTAAGGTTGTTCCCTAGCTTGATGGTAATGGGGAAATGGGGAATTTTGCTGGCTTGTGAGGTTACAGCTTGTGGTGAAATATGTTTGATACTTCAGATGGCCCACAACATCTCATGGACATCCAACTTTACATTGTTTGAAATCAGTCCCATTTAGCATGTTGGCAGTGCTTTACAACACAATGGGAGTGTATTCTTAATGTGAAGACAGGACGGAATCTCAAGAACTGTGTGGTGGCCACTCTGACCAATATTGTCTCACACAGGCAGATTAGAGAAGATGAGAACAAATAATTATTTCCCTCCTATTGCTTTTCTCATCAGCTGCATGCCCAGTCTATCATTTATGTCCTTCAAGCTTCATCCACTTCAGTCAGTAGTGGTGCTGCCAAGCCTGCTCGGTGATGGACATTGAAGTTCATCCAGAAGATATTGTGTGCCCTCACTATCCTTGGTGCATCCTCCGAATACAGGACTGGAGGTGGTATATTTTGCATTAGACTTTTGGGTAAATGGATTGTGTCAGTAGGCAGGTCACAGAACAAGTAATCTGTGGTAAACAATGTTCAACTAACATTCAAGATATTGAATTGAAACAGCATTAAGTAAGACAGTAAACAGGGACCTACTAGAATGGTTTTATTTCTTGGTTTACTATCTGCAAGCATCCTTTAATCTCATTAATTCTTCACTCTGTATGACTTCACTTACTGGATGGTACAGACTCACTCTTCATGGTATCCGAATTGGAAAAGGACAAAGTTGCAGTTTAGCTAAATCTTAGTAGTAATCTGTTTTAGAGGTCCCTGCTGAGTGCTGTCTGCCTCTAGTTGACCATAAAATCCAGAGTTAAAAAATCACAAAACACCAGGTTATAGTCCAACAGGTTTATTGAAGGACAACCTGATGAAGGACAACACCTGATGAAGGAGCAACACTCCAAAAGCTAGTGCTTCCAAATAAACCCGTTGGACTATAACTTGGTGTTGTGTGATTTTAAACTTTGTACACCCAAGTCCAACATCGGCATTTCCAAATTACAAAATCCAGCCCATTGTAACTCTTACTTCCACCCGTATTGGGAAGAATCAGTAGTTTATAGTGCCATCTAGTGGCTATGAAATTGAATAGTACAGGTAGTTTGTGGTTGCATTGCAGTGAAATTATGCTTCATAGAAAATCATTTAATAGAAAAAAATGGAGCCTATGGGAAAAGTGGGGTCAGGGGCAGACCAGCATTAAATATTACTCGAGATCACTAAAATTTACCCAAAAGTCTAACGCAAAGTATACCACAGTCTGAGTGAAGGTTGAAATCATATTTATTAATGAAACAAAAGTAAATTTAACACAGTACATCTAAAAAATGTAAGAAGCTGCTGTCTGTACAGTACCTCATAGAAAGCTGCTCTGCTTGCAGCTGACATCGGCGCATGTGCAGAACAGCATGAAGACTGGCATAGACGTCATGCATGTGCAGACGCTGGCACATGCACAGAATTTCAAGAACATCTGCGCATGCCAGGAACAGCACAGAGATTTTGGTGCGCACATCAGCACAGGTGCAGAACAAAGCTGCTGGAATCGCACTATTGCCAATGGAGGTAAACGTTCTCCAAAATACTGTTCCCTAATTCTTCAGCAACATTATAGCCAAATCGCACTTCCAAAACATGCGTTATCCCAGAACTACCTGTATCCATATTTTATTGCGTGCTGTTAATCTGTAGCAGGAGTCCCCTGCTCTTTAATCTTCAATGACCACTTAAGAGTATTCCATAATTTTGACATATATCAAGTTTTAAAATAAATATGCTCAGTAGTTTGCATTTCACTAACTTTCACCAACAGATCTGTGTTCAGAATTAGAATTCATATGTTAAGAGAGCTGTGTGTCTCAGATCTTTCATAGATATCAGGGCAATGCTTAAAAGACAGACAGATAGTGGAAGAGCAAAGTGTGTCGGTGCAGGCTTGGAAGTTTGAAAGGCCTGTTCCTGTGCTATAATGTTCTTTGCACTGACCCTTCATTGCATACAGTTCTGGTCACCACATTACAAAAAAAATGTGGATGCTTTGGAGAGGGTACAGAAAAGGTTTACTAGGGTGTTGCCTGGTATGGCGGATTCGAGCTATGAAGAAAGATGGATAGACTGCATTTGTTTTCACTGGAATACAGGAGGTTGAGGCGTGATCTGATAGAAGTTTTTCAGATTGTGAATGGCATGGATAGAGTGGAAAGTATGAGGCTTTTCCCCAGGTGGAGGAGTCAGTTACTCGGGGATACAAAGGGCGAGGACGAAATTCAAGAGAGATGTGCGAGGCATGTTTTTCACACAAAGGGTGGTGAGTTCCTGAAAAGTGTTGCCAGAGGAGGTGTTGGAAGCAGACACAATAGCAGCATTCAAGAAACACCCAAACGTACAAGAATAGGAAGAGAATAGAGGGATATGGATCCTCTGAATTGGAGATGCCGGTTTTAGACTGGGGTGTACAAAGTTAAAAATCACACAACACCAGATTATAGTCCAACAGGTTTATTTGGAAGCACTAGCTTTGGGAGCGCTACTCCT
This sequence comes from Chiloscyllium plagiosum, assembly GCF_004010195.1. Taxonomy (NCBI): domain Eukaryota; kingdom Metazoa; phylum Chordata; class Chondrichthyes; order Orectolobiformes; family Hemiscylliidae; genus Chiloscyllium; species Chiloscyllium plagiosum. The sequence goes on from NC_057719.1 coordinate 29,959,792, forward strand.
TCATCAGGTGGTTGTGGAGTATAAGAGCATAAGACGCAGAATTTATAGCAAACGTTTACAGTGTGATGTAAACTTTTGCTATAAATTCTGCGTCTTATGATCTTATACTCCATAACCACCTGATGAAGGAGAAATGCTCCGAAAGCTAGTGCTTTCAAATACACCTGTTGGACTATAACCTGGTGTTGTGTGATTTTTAACCCTGGATCCTCTGAAGAGAGTTTTAATATGGAAAGGCAAAATGTATTGGCACAGCCTGTTCCTGTGCTGTATTGTTCTTAGTTCTTTTTGTTCCTTGAACATCCCCATAGGACGCTGGAAAATACAGTCATGGAGACAATTAGCCAGTAGAAAGCTACCCTCATAGGTAGAACAGGCAGATCTCTAAAATGTTTCTCCTCTAATCAAAGGCTGGTTCTCTCTAGCATTTGCTGCTGGTAAGTTGATAGTGAACCTGCGTGCAGCAAATATGGTAAAGAAGAAGCCTATGCTTTGGAGAAGCATGGAGAAAGTGACTCGTGGCTGTGAGAAAGGCTGTCAGCCTGAGAGGTGTGGGGATGGTAGCAGGCTATGCAATAAAGGTGGGAGCAAGTTTTCCAGGCAAGTGGTGGGGAGGTGTGAGGCTGCTGGATCAAAGGGTGGTGGTGGGAAAGCTGAAATAAATGGGGTAGGGAGGGGTATTTCTAAACCTTCCAACAATGAAATACTCTGCTAATTGGGAACCATTAAATCTTAGAGGGTCACTGGGATAATGAATTTCTTACAAATGAATGTGGAGTCTCTATCTAAAAGTTGCAGAAGTTCAGGAGCTACTATACAGGAGAAAATGTATTGGATGCCATTGTGATTAACACTGCAGCAATTGTCATTTGAGAGTACGGAGCTGGAGTACTTTGAAGATTTTTGTATTTCACATATCAGGACAATTTGCATATATCCCACCACAAGGAGAAAATCTACATCAATACTGCACGAGAGGAGAGTGCTGATTGGTTTGCAGTTGACCCCTGATTAATCATGGCATTGCCCTCAGAAATGAACCAGTGATTGGCTCTCACTTATTTTGTTGAGTTGAAACAGGCGCAGTGCATATACTTGTTAATGTATCGACTGGATATTTTAACACTGAATAATTATAATTAATGAAAATTTGCATTTATAACATTATATGTTATTAGATTAGATTACATTACAGTGTGGAAACAGGCCCTTCGGCCCAACAAGTCCACACTGACCCACCGAAGCGCAATCCACCCATACCCCTACATTTACCCTTTACCTAACACTACGGGCAATTTAGCATGGCCAATTCACCTAACCTGCACATCTTTGGACTGTGGACCGGAGCACCCGGAGGAAACCCACGCAGACACGGGGAGAACGTGCAAACTCCACACAGTCAGTCGCCTGAGGCGGGAATTGAACCCGGGTCTCAGGCGCTGTGAGGCAACAGTGCTATCCACTGTGTCACTGTGCCGCCCACATCTCAAAGCATCTCATCACTGTGAGTTCTTTGAAGTGCAGTTAGTGACTAGCCACGAAACGACACGACCAGCTATCCTTAGTAGCCACACACGCAGATGACAAGCAACATGAGTTTGACTGGGACAACACTACTATTATAGGACAAGCCAAACAGAGAACAGCCAGGGAATTCTTAGAGGCATGGCACTCATCCACTGATTCAATCAACAAGCACATCGACCTGGACCCAATATACCAGCCATTGCAGCGGACAGCTGGAACTGACAACCGGAAGCGGCAGGTTCAAACCACTACAAATGCCAGAGGAAAGATCACAGAAGCACTTCACAGGAGGCTCCCGAGCACTGAGGATGTCACCTAGACAGGGGACGAAACGTCTGCAACACAAATTCCCAGCTCGGCGAACAGAACCACAACATTCGTGTTCTATGCTTTTACTATGAGATCATATTTTAAATGCTACATATTATAGAAGTTTGGATTATTACTTGCCTGGATTGAGTTTATATACTGAAGTATTTAGTTTGAAGCTCTCTGTATAATGATGTTTGTAGAGATAGAAAATTTCAGAAAATAAGTCAACAGGCGACTTCCCCAGCTATGTCTTCCCATTAGTATCCTCTATTCAAGGAGGAAGTTGCCATGGTGATAAAGAAATTGAACATCAGCAAACTGGGTCTCTACCTCAGGTAAGTGCAGACAGTAAAATTCTCTCTGTTCAAAATCACAATTGGATACTTGATTCTCCCATACTGCAACCAAAGCAATTTGCTCAAACTTTATTTTTAACTAAGGTGGATCCACTATTTGGAAGGACAGGCAATTTTAAGCTGTGTGGAGACAAGACTACAAATTGGTTGAGCTTGTAGGTATTGGATTATCTCCTAACAGTCTGCGTGTGTTGTTTTGTTTTCTCCCTTGTAGTTTAGGCCCTTGTTTTGAAGGCAGTAGCATGGTGGTATTGTCATTGAGCTAATGATAAATCAATTATGTAACCATTATCAATTGTTGTTAAAACTCATATGATTAATTAATAACCTTCAGGGAAAGGAAACCTACCATCCTTAACTGATGTGACTAAAATGAACTGGACCATTCATATAAATACTCTGGCTACAAGTAGAGATCAAAGATGAGGTGAAAGCTCATAGGGGCCTGAACAACTTTCCTTGTCTATGGCAAGGAAAGTGGTAAGATCGCACAAGAAGTTCAGTGAGCCCAATCTGAATGTAAGGTGAACTCACTACATCTTTAATCTAAATTCTGGAAGCCGATTCTTGCTAGGTCAGGGAGCCATTCAGCATGGAAACAGACCTTCCCATCCAACTCGTTCATGCTGACCATAATCTCACCTAAACTAGTCCCACCCGGCTGTGTATGGCCCATATCCCTCCAAACATTTCTTATGCATGTACATATCCAAATGTCTTTTAAACATAACTGTCCTTGCAACACCACTTCCTCTGGAAGTTCATTCCATACTTGAATCATTCCATACTTGAAATGTCCCTTGTGTCTTTCTAAAATCTTTCTCCTCTCATCTTTAATAATATGCCCCAAAGTCTTGAAATTTCCCACCATAGAGAATAGACACCTGTCATTCACATTATCTAAGCCCATCATGATTTTATAAACCTCTAAGGTCACCCCTTAATTCCGTATGCTCCAGTGAAAAATGTCCCAGCCTATCCAGTTTCTGCTTGTAACTCAAACCTTCCATTCCTGGCAATGTCCTAATAAATCCCTTCTGAATCCTCTCCAGCTTAATAATATCATTCCTATAACAGGGCAACCAGAACTGGGAATACTGTACTCCAGGAGAGGCCTCACCAATGTCCTGTACAACCTCTACATGACATCCCGACTCCTATACACAGGTCAGAGCAGTGAAGTCAAGCATGCTAAGCGCTGCCTTAATCACTCTGTCTACATGTGAAGCAAATGTCAAACAATTATGTACCTGAGCCCCTATGTCTCTCTGTTCCACAACCTACCCAAGGTATTGGCGAGTTGCTTATTAAGGGGGATTATTGCTTGTTAATTATCTTGCTCACTTCAGATCTCACTAAATTAATATGTAGCTTTCCATCCTACCACCTACTCTGGGAATTTGCACTAGAGACCAAGAATTCTCAGGATGGAAGTCAGGGCCAAATTCAGCTCACCACTGGCAGTGGCAACTTCCTTGTTGATCATCAGGGAATAGCATTTCAGAGCATGCTGCAGCTGTGTTGGCCACATGCACCATACCTCCCCAGACAATGACATCCAACTTGAACTAGCCATAAAACATCCCTTATAACGTAACACGAATGCACTGACAATGTGCTTCTACACTTCGTTCCTCACCTCAGGGCATAGTACCAGCTATCATTGTAATGCTGCAGCAAGGATACTTAGCGCTTTAGGACATGCACCCGGCTCATATACTGGACAAGTCTGCATCTCCAATTGTTTACTTGCTGTCGTAGCACTGATTTGGCTGTTCAGCATCAGCTATGCCCTTTTATGCCTTGCCCCTCAGCCAGAGATACAAGCCTCATAATATTGCTTCATTGCCTTGCCATTTAGTGCAGACACAAAGCCAAGAAGTTTGTCTTGGTTATCAGCAATCCTTAGTCAACTCAAGGGCAATAACCTTCCATGACAAGCTCCAGGCACTGGAAGTTAAGGGCACTCTTTAATGCCAATCCAAGGGCTTGGACACAGTCACTCAGCCACTGGGGCCATCAGGATCACCTCTTCATAAGGGGTGAAGAGCCAAATTTTGGACAACCACCACCTGTCTTGTCTGTTTCCGTCCTACTGTGGGGTGTTTTTCTCCTGGAATAAAAGTGAGGCAGGTATTAAGGGACATGAAATGTTGTAGGCAAGAGTGAGAGTGGTAGAGCATGGGCCTTGGTGGGAGATAGGTACAGTAGTAGAGATGGAGTGAGTGTGAGGTATCGGAGAAAGGATGGTGTCTGTTACATTGGTTCAGTGGACACAATCAGTGATGTTCTTCCTACATTGCTGGGCATTCTGCCAGATGCCTGAGACTTCATTGGCCCAGTGGTAACCTCCAAACAGGCTGGCATTGTCTTGACTTATGGTATGCTCTGGTGCTGGGGGATAAGGAAGTCCTGACTCTGTATCACCTTGTCCACCAGGCCCTCTGTGTACCTGCCTGCAAAGCATGGTGCCAATTTTCCTTTCTCTGCCATTTCTGGGGCAAATGTCAGGAACATGCAGGGCTGAGTTCTTATCTGGTGCACAACAGCATTTTAAAGATGGTGTGGACTCCTGGGATACTGGTCCATTCCAGATGTCCTGGCAGTGGCAAATTGTTTCTGTTGTGGCGAGATATGTAATGGGACTCCAATTGGATGAGAGGGATGCCAGAGCAGAGGAGTAGGAATGAGGTGCACTTGTTAGGATATTGCAAGAGAATTTGATAGGCTTCATGGAGAAAAAATGTCATGAAACTGAAACTTACACTGAAAGAAAATAATAAGATCGAACCCTAGGACCCTGGGTGAATAACGCCACAGTCAGGAGTGTATTGGAATACATACCTGGATAAAGACAACTTCAACAACACTCAAGAAGTTCGATACAACCCAGGACAAAGAAGCCAGTTGATTGGCACCCTATTACTACTTTGGATATTCACTCTCTTCACTGGTTGTAGATGATACACACTGCTGACAAGGTTCATCATTGTCTCCCAACACTGATCATGATCGACTGGTCCATCCAAGGATTTCTGACCATTTAACTTCACTGTCCACTATGTTCCCTCACTGCACACACATCAATTGTCATGTTGTAGGATGTCCACTTCCAGAAGTTGCACGAGTAGACAAATGTGCATGCTGCTAACAGGCTTGGCCTATTTGTTGAATGATGCTTTAGCTAGTCTATTTGGATGAATCATTTTTATTTATTTATTCACTCATGAAATGTGGGTGGTGCTAGCTGTGCCAATATTTATTGCACATCCCTAGTTGCCGTTGAGATGGTAGTGAGCTACTTTCTTGAACTGCAATAGTCCCTTTGGTGTAGGTAAACCCATAATGCTGTTTCGGAGAGAATTCCAAGATTTGATCCAGCAATACTGAATAATGGTGATGTATTTCCAAATCAGGATGGAAAGTGGCTTGCAGGGGAACTTGGATGTGGTAGTATTCCCATTTATCTGATTCTATTGTCCTTCTAGATGGTAGTGGTCATGGGTTGGGAAGGTGCTGTCTATGGAGCATTGGAGAATATATGCAGTGCCCATTGCTGCAACTGAGCATCCTTAATGCAGGAAGTGAATATTTATGGATATAGTACCAATCAAACGGGCTACATTGTCCTTGATGGTGTCACATGTTTGGAGTATGGTTTCAGCTGCACACTCCTGACTTGTGCCTTGTAGTTGGTGGACAGTTTTTTGAGAGTCAGGAGGTGAATTATTCATTACAGAATTCCTAGCCTCTGACTTGCTCCTGTAGCCTCTGTATTTATATGGCCAGTCCAGTTCAGCTTCTGATCAATGGTAACCTCCAGGATGTTGGTAGTGCAGAATACATTCATGGTAAAGGCATCGGATGTCAAAGGGCAGTGGTTAAATTCTCTCTTATTGGAGATGGTCTTTGCCTGAATATTGCTTGCCACATGTCAGTATAAACCAAGATACAGTCCAGGTCTTGTTGCATTTGACTGCTTCATTATCCAAAACGTTGTAAACAATGCTGAATTTTGTGCAGTCATCAGTGAACATCCCTACTTTTAGAGTCATAGGGTCCTATAGCATGGAGACACACCCTTCAGCCCAAACTGTCCATGTCGACCAAAATGTCCATCCACGCTACCCCCATTTCCCTGCATTTGGCCCATATCCTTCTAAATCTTGCCTATCCATGTATTTGTACAAATGCCTTTTAAATGTTGTTAATGTACCAGCCTCAACCACTCTATATGGCGGCTCATTCTATATGCACACCACCCTCTGTGTTAAAAAAAGTTGCCCCTCAGGTTTCTTTTTATTCTTTCCCTTCTAACTGTAAACCAGTGCTCTAGTCCTCACTTCCCCACCCTGGAAAAAAGACTGATTTTAATCACCCTATCCATTCCTCTCATGATCTTGTACACTTCTATAAGATCCTCCCTCCATCTCCTACGCTGTAAAGAAAAAAGTCCCAGCTTGTCCAACCTCTCCCTATAACTCAGACTGTTGAGTCCTGGCAACACCCTTGTAAATTTCTTCTGCACTCTTTCCAGTTTAATAACATCCTTCCTATAGCAAGGTGACCAAAACTGAACACAATACTCCATGTGCGGCCTCACCAACATCCTGTACAGCTACAGCATAGCTTTCCACCTTCTCTACTCAGTGTCCTGACTGATGAAGGCCAGTGTGCCGAAAGCATTCTTCACTGTCCTGTCTGACTGTGATTCCACTTTCAGAGAACCGTGCATCTGAACTCTTAAGGTCCCTCTGTTCCACTCCTTAAGGCCCTACCATTCACCATGAAACTGCTGCCTTGATTTGACTTTACAAAATGCAAGACCTCACACTTATCTATATTAAACTCCATTTGCCATTTCTTGGCTTATTTACCCAGCTGATCCAAGTGCTGCTGTGGTCTCTAATTTTTGATCTTATGATTGTGGGAAAGTTATTGATAAAGCAGCTGATGATGGTTGGGCCAAGCACACTACCCTGAAGAACTCCGGCAGAGACGTCCTGGACTGAAATGACTGACCTCCAACAACCATAATCATCTTTCTTTGGTTAGATTAGAGTGGTGCTGGAAAAGCACAGCAGGTCAGGCAGCAACCGAGGAGCAGGAAAATCGACATTTCGGACAAAAGCCCTTCATCAGGAATAGAGGCAGGGAGCCTCCAGAGTGGAGAGATAAATGGGGGGGTGGGGCTGGGGAGAAGGTAGCAAGGAGTACAATAGATGAATGGGGATGGGGATGGAGGTGATAAGTCAGAGGGGAGGGTGGAGCGGATCGGTGGGAAGGGATATTGGCAGGTAGGACAGGTCATGAGGACAGTGCTGAGCTGGAAGGTTGGAACTGAGGTAAGGTGGGGGGAGGGGAACTTTTTGCCAAGTATCACTCCAACCAGCAGGCAGTTTTCTATCCTCAATCCCACGGATTTCAGTTTTGCTAGGATTCATTTATGTCATATTTGATCAAATGCAGTTTGATGTCAAGGGCAGCTGTTCTCATCTCACCTCTGGAATTCAGCTGTTTTGTCCATGTTTGAACCAAGGCTAGAATGAAGTAAGGAGCTGAATAGCCCTAGTGGAACCCAAACTGGGTGTCAGTGAATATATTATTGATAAGAAAGTGCTGTTTGATGGCATTGTTAATGATTGCTTCACCGACATTTGAGAGTGGACTAAAGTGGCATTAACTGGCTAGGTTTGGATTTGTCCTGCTTTTTATGTAGAGGACATACCTGGACCATATTTTTAGGTAGATCCTAGTGTTGCAGCTTGGGTTGCAGGGTGAAGTAGGTTTTGTGATGCTAATGTAAACGAATAAGAAATATACCGTGAATTGATATGTAAAATCAACATATTACAGTATGAGGGATAAAGGACGCTACTCAGCCCATTATCACAATGCTTACATTCTGCTTGTTGCCACAATTCGATCAGCCGTGAGATTATTGAATGGAGAAGAGACTTGAGGGCTGAATGGCCCATTTGTGTCTACATTTCTAATGTACCTCTCAGAATATTTTAATTCAGTTATCATGAGGAATTGGTTCCGCATCGTGAACAAACTACAGAAAAGGGACCCAGTGCTCCTAATCAGGTAAAGTAAATATTGTGTCTCAGTCTCAGTAGTTTGAGAATCTGGAAGAAACAATTCCATATAATCTATCATTCACCATGTTCAAAACATCACTGTGCATCTGTGGCAGCAACTAAGACTGTCCTGGAGGCCAGATGAAATGCATTTGAGTGGATTTTAAGGCTGTGATGCTGCTAATTTAGATGGGAGGCTTATGCCCGAAAGAAGGGCTTATGCCCGAAACATCGATTCTCCTATTCCTTGGATGCTGCCTGACCTGCTGCGCTTTTCCAGCAACACATTTTCAGTGCTAATTTAGATGGTAAATTTTGTGAATTCAGCTCACTGACCCAGTGCTGGACAGAGTCTTTTGCTACAATAATATCCAATCAGATTACAGCACCTAGCCATGAAATATCAATCTAAAAACTTTGAATTTTAACTTTTAATTTTAGGGATGTGCATTCTACTGCTTACCATTTTCACCACAGTTTCCTTCATCAGAGTCTTCTGCATTGCATGATAGATACATATAGAGTCAAAGAAATATACATCATGGAAACAGACCCTTCGGTCCAACCTGTCCATGCCGACCAGATATCTAAACCCAATCTAGTCCCACCTGCCAGCACCCAGCCCATATCCCTTCAAACCCTTCCTATTCATATACCCATCCAAATGCCTCCACCACATCCTCTGGCAGCTCATTCCATACACGTACCACCCTCTGAATGAAAAAGTTGCCCCTTAGGTCTCTTTTATATCTTTCCC